>NW_020698119.1:0-6720 GCF_002925995.2 Terrapene triunguis | reverse complement strand
AACCCCTATGCTTTGACCTCTACATGGTGTGGATTTATGTCCTTCAAGGACGTCCCTGCATCTGAAGCAGTTTCATTCATTCTGGCTGTCTTTGCTACTTCTTCATTAAAAAGCTATTTCTTGAGAGGATAATTGATTCGGCACAAGTCAATACGAGGTTGTATGACAGTTTTATTATGGTGGATCTTCTTGGCTTGAAATTTCACTTTGCAGCAGACAAGAGAGTGGACTGTGTCACAGTCTGTGCTTTGGAAGGATCGTGTATGTAAGATATCTTTCAAATATGTACATTTCGTCAGTACCAAGTCCAGCTGGTGCCAGTGCTTGAACCTCAAGTGTCTCCACGATGATGTTCTTCTGATGTTACCAGCAAAGAAGGTGGTCACTGATAAGCCTTGACTGGCACAGAGCTCGAGAACTCTCTGACCATTGTCATTCCTACATCCAATGCCAGGCCTACCCAGAATCCCAGGCCAGATGTCCGCACTGGACCCAACTCTTGCATTGAAGTCTCCAAGTCCTAAGATGGGTTCCTTCCATGGAATCCTGCTGATCAATTCTTCTAGCTGTTGGTAAAAACTATCCTTCTCCTCATCACTAGCCTGCAGAGTTGGAGCATAGACACTGACGAGGTTGATGAATCCCTTCTCTAAACTAACTCAAAGTGTCATGATATATAAGGACACTGCAATTGGAACATCACACGATGACATACGTTCTTTTCTGATAGCAAAATCTACACCATACTCTCTCCTTACTCCCTCAGGTTTCCCATGCCAGTAAATGGTGTAGTCCTTCTCCCTTATGAAGCCTGTATCTGAGAAGCGAGTTTCCAAAAGAGCTGCACTATTAGTTTTGAAAGATGCAGGTTTGTTACTCAACATTGCCATTTTCTTCCAATCCGAATTCAGGTCAAAGTCGTATTCAGGGGTTAAAGTCCGAATATTCCAGCAAGCAATTCTGTTTATAAATACAGTTGAGCCAGGATGTAAACAATGAGGCAGGACTTGTTTGACCCACCTTTTCTAGGGTCACTCTCACATGAGGCAAGCAGGCCATCCAGAAACAGGGCTGCATGGAATTCTTGGAAGCTGCCCCAGGGCCCCCATGCCTCTCTCTCAGATTCCTGTGACCATCTTGCCAAGACCTTCAGTGCATATGCCTAGGCAAAGTTATGGAGGACTGGAGGCTGCCAATGACTTGTCATCCCCCCTTTAGACCAATGACATGGCGGTGGGTGAACCACAGTATCGGGGAGACTAGCTCCTGGCCTGGCCCACCCTTTCCACCTGAGGCCCTGCCCCCCTTCCCCCAGGGAAGCCTAGAGCGCCCCCCATGGCCGCCAGTCCTGCCCAGCCCAGGCCACCCAAGCACCTCCAGCCCCAGAGCGCCCAGTGGGTGGCGTGTGGCCCCACCAGCCCCAGAGCACCGAGTGGGCGGTGCTTCCCCCACCCCCAGCCCTGGAGCATTGGGTGGGCAGCACGCGGCCCCCCCCCAGCCACCCAAATCCCAGCCGCCCTAGCCCCAGCTCCAGCCCCAGCCTCAGCAGGCTTCCCAGAAGAGGAGCAGCCTGCCTGGGCTGGGGCCAACTAGCGACAAGCAGGAGGGGGCCTTGGGGCGGAGCGTGGGACTGTTTGAGGAGGCACAGCCTTCCCCTGCCTATGCTACCCGCCGCCCATGACCACTGAGCCAGAATCCAAAGGCCAGAGTGAGTCTGGACGTTCAGTGACACAAAAGTTGTAGCTTCTGCCAGAGAGCAACCTAGACAGAGCAGCCATCTGCCTTTCACTTTAGCGTGAGTGCCTTTTCTTTGGGGGTGAGACCCCTTAGCCTTTCTTCAACCAGGAAGTATCCACAAGGCAGTGGAGGATGCAGTTTAACATCATGCCCTACACTGAGGCTAAAGCCCTGCTCTTGGCAAAAATGTCACGGGGTGTGTAATAATGAGCATTGGGAGCTTGCTTTTCCATGCCATACGAAAGAAAGATAGCTCCAGCAGCAGAGAGTGCTCATCACCAGGCTGCAGAATATACATTCATTATTGACTCAGAAGGAAGGTTGTCATCCTGCTGCACAGCCAAAATCACTTCCTGCAGTACCCACATGTTCCTTTCAGTGGTAGCCTGACCCTGCATAGCTTGTAAGATCTGATGTAAACATAATGCAAAGTACCTTGCTGTAAGGTCATAATGAATGCCGGCCAGGGACAGTTTCCATTCTGTAGCAAAATATTTAAAATTTTTCCACTCTATCCCTGCAATGTCAGAACAGTAGTTAACCATGACCTGCAATGGGGAAAATTTGATTTGAGTCTTTTAATATTATTATGATGCGTATAATGACTGAAAGGTTTTGTTTTGTTTTGTTAATTACATTAGTATTTCAGGTCATGTGTACCCTGAAGGACAGGATGGGGACTGGAGTACTAGATACATTATTACAGCTGGGGAGAAAATGGGAGAAATGTTCCCATTTTTCATAATAGGGTAATAGATTGTCATCGGCAGTCATTGATGCAATTATTGGATTTAGAGACTAATTATGAATTCTCCTAATCATGCAGGGAAACCTTAGTTACATTCTTTTTGTGTTGGAAAGCAGCTAAGCAAAAGGAAGATTGACACCCAGATGCATGGCTTTCAGACTTTGTAGTCTTAGAGGTGGGGCTAGAGCAAGGGCCATGCGTTGAAATCAGATGGGTTTTAAACTATGTTGAGCTACCAGTTGTTGCAGAAAGCCTGTGTGTTCAACTGCAGTCGGTTTTGGCTATGAGTTTTTATGGGTCTGTGGAGCGAGGCAGAGGAAGAAAGCTGCTTCTTTGGGACAGAGCAGTGGTGCCTGTGTTCCTGAATGGGATTTGTTACCACCCCTGTTTCAAAAAACCGGACCTGTGTATATCTTGTAAATAAACAAATAGAAGGATGTATTTGCTTACTGCAATGTCACCAATTTCTGCTCCAAACAGGAAATTGGTTCACAAAGACCTGTTACTGCTTGGAGAGGCAACATTAACATTATTTTGACAGCAATTTTCTGAACGGGTCTAGAAATTGTGACATTGTAACTAAGAGACTGAATTCTCAGCAACTGAAGAAGGAGGGGATTTGAGTCAGACTGTTTAAAACTGTGCTAGTTCAAAAATCAAGAGTCAGGCCCCAAAGAAATCATGAGATTGGCTTAAAAATCATGAGATATTTTACCTGTGGAACTCGTTGTCCACGGATCAGAGACAGATTAAAATTTATTGGGGCCCTGGACAAAAAGAACATTTGGGCCCCTATTAAAAATATGAATATATCAGAACGCATTAATACAAAGGGCTGGTCCACACTGGGGCGGGGAATCGATATAGGAAACGCAACTTCAGCTACGAGAATAGCGTAGCTGAAGTCGATGTTTCCTATATCGAAGTAAAAGTACTTACTTCGGGTCCACGCGGCGCAGGCAGGCTCCCCCGTCGACAGCGCTTCCTCCTCTCGGTGAGCAGGAGTTCCGCAGTCGACGGGGGAGCGCTTCTGGGATCGATCTATCGCGTCCAGATGAGACTCGATAAATCGATCCCAGAAGATCGATCTCTACCCGCCGAATTAGGCGGGTAGTGTGGACCAGCCCAAAGACTCCATTCACTGTTTACACACTGCAATAATGAAGCAAATCATATCCCAGTTCATTGTACCTAAATTAACTGCTCAATGTTTCCACATAGACAATTAATATGGCTAGATATTATCCATACCATAACACAAAAATGTTCACTGCTAATCTGGACAACACTAGTATTACAAGAGTCAGTCGTTCAGAGGTCAACAAGTGATTCTTGCATCTCCCACAATTTTCTTAAACCTGACCATTATGCAGGGGGAGACCCTCACCAGCGGCTGTGACTCTTGCTGGTGGCCGCTCTGACACTTTTCCCTAAAATACTTAATTAACTTTAGGAAAAATAAATATACACATATCCATGTCCAAATCATTGTAATTTATTTACGCAGAGTTTTTCTTTTTGCAGACTCAGTAATAAAAATGTACAGTTGTCTCTATTCTTTACTGTACCTAAACAGAATAGAAAACAATTAAGGTGCTTTGCACGTTCTTGTCTTTTTTGTTGTTATTTCTTTTGCTTTTTTTGGTGGTTGTTTTTTTTTTTTTTAAAGACTTGCTACCTGGTAAGTCAGCTGCTGTGAAAAGTGATACTTGTATGTTAATATCACTCTTCACAGCCTCCCAGCTAGCTACTAAGTCTGTTGTGAAAAGTGACATTAACAAACATACAAATATCACTTTTCACAGCAGACTTACTCAGCCCCAGCAACCCCGGGGACAAATTAAGCCCTGGATGGGGAGGTGGGCAGGGAGGCAGCAGGAGCCAGGGGTGATGCGGGGAATGGATAGGGGCCAGAGGCCATGGGGAGGAGGGGGAGGAGATGGGGCGGCCGTGGGGGCCAGGGTTGATTGGGGCTGTGAGCCCAGGGCCAGCACCCACCGCTGCATGGCCGGGGGTCAGAGCTCGGGGCCGGAGCCAGAGAGCATGAAGCCCCATGGCCAGATCATGGGGCCCAAGCCCAAAGTCCTGCAGTGGGGGACGGAGCATGCGGCTTAAGCCCGGTGCTGGAGGAGGCAGTGGGGGCCGGGGGGAAGAGAGAAGGGGGAGGGGATGGGGGCGGCAGTGGGGGCCAGGGGCAATGGGGAGGAGGGTTGAACCAGGGCCAGCACCCACTGCCGCATGGCTGGGGGTCAGAGCTGGAGAAGGCAATGGGGCTCAGGGGTGATGGGGGTAGTGAGCCCGGGGCCAGAGCCCACTGCTGCATGGCTGGTGGCTGGAGAAGGCAGCGGGGACAAGGGGCGATGGGAGAAGGATGATGAGCCTGTGGCTGGAGCCCACCTGTGGCTGGGGAACAGAGCCCACCACTGCACAGCCAAAGCCTGGGGCCAGAGGAGGCAGCAGGGGCCAGGGGCGGTGGTGGGGGGAGGAGGGGGAGATTTAAGCTCAGGGCCAGAGCTTGCCGCTATGTGGCCGGATCCCAAAGCCTGCGGTCGGGATTCCAGGGTCCGAGCCTGAAGCCTCACGGCTGGAGTCTGAGGCCCGCAGCCAGAGCCGGGGGCTCCATGGACCTGTGCATTAATCCACTGCTGCAGAGGATGCTGGGAAGGCCAAAAGTATAACTGGGTTCAAAAAAAGAATTAGATAAGTTCATGGAGGATAGGTCCATCAATGGCTATTAGCCACTATGACTTAGGGATGCAACACCATGCTCTGGGTGTCCCTAAACCTCTGACTGCTAGAAGCTCGGACTGGACAATGGGATGGATCACTCGATAATTGCCCTGTTCTGTTCATTCCATCTGAGGCAGCTGGCACTGATCACTGGCGGAAGACAGGATACTGGGCTAGATGGACTATTGGTCTGACCCAGTATGGCTGTTCTTATGTTATTAAAAAAAAAAATTTTGGGATCTTTTTAAGGGCTTTCCAGTTTCTGAGCCTTGAGGGGGCACATGAGTCACGTTTTCCAGCTTTTCTATACAACCACTTGCTATTTTTTTTAAATGAAAGCTGAGATTTGCACTCAGTCTCCTGATTCCAGCAGCTGGGGCTTCCAGACAAACAGCCAACACTGTGAGCCGTGGGATAGAGTGGCAAGAGTTGGCGTTCATTAACGTCTATTTAACGAGGGAGTGCTTGCATGGAGGGATGGTTTAGTGGGACTAACACCTGCCCCCTGCATGCTTAGGGAGGGGAAGAAAGCTCTGAATCCGTGTATTAGAGACCCCCGCTAATGCCCAGAGCAGGGTCAGGGAGGCTGGACTAGATTGTCCCGAGCTCGCTAAGGTGATAGACCAAGTACTGTCAGAACACTAGTAAAAGAAGGGGCTGCTCATGGCAGAGAGTGGTGGGTGTTGGCCTGTGGGGCTTCTGATGGTGTTGGGAAGGGGATGGGGTGTTACATCCTGAGGCCCCTCGTTAGGCCAGGCTAGGGCACGTGAGTGTCCGTGGTGGGGGAGTGGGAACATGGCTATTTTTGTCTTTTTTTCATTATTTTTTACTCGCTGCCTTGTAGCATTTACCAGTTTCCTTTATTTTAACCCCCTTTTTAACCCCCCCCACTGTCATTGCCTAGCCGTTGCCCATGGCAACAAGGGCACTTCCGCCCTAATCCAAGATGGCGGCGCCACGCGGCGCTCTACCTGCCGCTCTCTATGGTGTAGCGGAGGCCTGTGGGTGGGGAGTCCCGTGACGGGTCGGTGCGCGGTGACGGCGGCCGGCAGGGGGGGCGGCGGGGCCGGGCCTGAGAGTGGCTGTGGAGGATGGCGGATCCCTCACGGTGAGTGGGGCTGGGCAGTCGCGGGGGGCAGGGGTCACCGAGGGAGGGTTGTGTGGAGAGGCGGGGGGCTGGGCGGTTGGCACGGCGAAGCAAGCTTGGGTGTGAGAGGGGGGCTAGGGGTGTGGGGATGAGCTCGGTGGGGCTGCAGCAGGGGGTGGGGAATGGGGGCTAGGTTTGGAGGCAGTTGGGGGGTGGGGGTTAGGGAATAGGGGGCTGGGGGTGGAGGGAGTTGGGGGTTCGGGAATAGGGGGCCGGGGTGGAGGGGTTGGGGGGTTAGGGAATAGGGGGTTGGGAGTGGAGGGAGTTGGGGGGTTAGGGTAGGGAATAGGGCTGGGGGTGGAGGAGGTTGGGAGGTGGAGGCAGTTGGGGTGGGGATTAAGGAAGACGGAGTTGGGAT
>NW_020698118.1:0-2736 GCF_002925995.2 Terrapene triunguis | reverse complement strand
CCTGCAGGATAGCTCCATTGGGAGGGGACTTGCAGAAGGGAGAAGTAGAGCTCCATATAAAAACACAAATGACACAAGCAGTACATGGATAGAATTACAGAATCCCCTTCCCCAGAAGAGTAACCCGAATGAGCATACCCCAAAGTAATGGGCACATCTGGTAACAAGACCCAATCCACCCAGTCCTAATTGCAATCCATTCATAGTCAGCCATGTCAAGCAATGATCCCCAGCCCTATATCTCCAGGGGACTGTGTATGGACATGCACTGCTGTCCTCTGTTGCACAAAGCACATCAGACCAGATTAAGTATCTATTAAATTCTATTGTTTTCCTCTAAATAGTGGAGGAGCTGCTTCTTTCCCTCCTCAAGGGCTGCATTTCCGGAGCTCGGGGTCATGGGCCCCATTTCCAACTGCCACAGGTAAGTGGGTGTCTAACGAGTGTGATGCCGCCTGTGTACCCATCCATGGAGCATTATGAATGGATCTGCAGAGCAGTGGGTTCGAGAGGAACTTGATTAATGGCAGGAAAATGCCAAACAGTCTAAAACCAATAAAAGTGATAAACCCTGGGATGAAATGTAGCAAAAGCCATTCCTATCCGCTCTGGGTTTCTGTCGGGATATTCAGAGGACCAGAAAATGTAAGTGGGTGATTTAAATTATCTGCAGTTAATTTAACTTCATAGTTAATCCATGGGCCACAAATCTTCAATTACAGGAACAAACTCTTCCACTCAAGGGAGAAAAGTGAATGACGTGGGTGGAACTGAGACTGGATTGATTATAGCATGATCAGGCGTATGTGTGACTTGGGTTTGAGGGCAACAGTCCTGAGGTTAGTTCTCATCATAAAAAATACCAGGAAGTTCGGCAAGATGATCTGTCCCCTGCGCAGGTCTAGAGTCGCAAAGGGTGCTGCAGAGCAGAGCAGAGCAGAGCAGAGCGGGATGCAGTAGCAGAGCTAAGCGGAGAGGGGCAGAGCAGAGGGCAGTTGCACATCAGGACTGAGAGTTGTGCGTCCAAGCCCATCACCATCCAGGTGCATTGTTTGGACTGGACTAGCAGGGGTGTGGCAGGCCACGGAGGATGGGTGATGTCTTGACACAGAGCTGTGTTGATGGTGTCCGCTGGATGCTAGGGAGATGGTGGAATTTGTGGGCCCCTTCTGTTAGTGGGCATGCTGGCAGGGTGGGATTCGATAGTATGGAAAACAGAAGTAGTATAAGGGCCTTACCATCAATCCAACCCTAACCTCTCCCCTTGGCCCCTTAAACCCCACCCCTTGACCCCTTAAGCTCCGACCTCCTGTCACCTGAAGTCCCACCCATGGGGGGGTATTACTTCTGGGGTCAAGGTGGACACATGACCGGAAGCAAAGTGTGTCATGTGACCCCTCTAAGAACTCCTCCCACTACCCTCTACCAATCAGAAAGGGTTTCACCCCCATAGACCCGCCCTGAGAGGAGATTTGACCAATCAGTGGTGTTCCGGGGCGGGGTGATCCGTCCGGAAGTGGTTCATGTGATTCCTTTAAGAACTCCTCCCACCGCCCTCTACCAATCGTGATGGGTTTCAGCTGCATAGGCCCGCCCCGAGAGCAGATTTGACCAAGCTGGGGTGTTCCGGGGGGGTGACCAGCCCAGAAGAGGGTCATGTGACCCCTCTAAAAACTCCTCCCAGCGGCCTCTGCCAATCAGAGTGCAGCACCATCACCCCATAAGTCCCAGCGCCGGGGCAGAAGAGGTCATCTTTTACCAAGAACGCGTGCTTTAGAAATCGTGGAAACATGGAGTCCTTCACCACCTCCGTGAGAACTTCGGACTTTGTTTTAGCCCCGAGGGCCTTTGACCATCTGCGGAGAAAGCGCTACATCAGCGACAGTTCCGAGGAGGAGGAGGGAGCGACCGAGGGGAGCCCTTTGGCCCAGCCGTTGATGGATACGCCAGAACCCGAAACCCAACTGCTTGTGAGACACCCCGATGAGCGCGGTGGCCTCTTGTCGTCCACCCCCGTGGAGGAGGAAGGCGAACACAGCTCGGGGGAGTCACCGGAGGACAAGGTGAACGGAAAAAACGTCGCTCAGGTAAATGAATGATTAAGAAGTGACAGTTGATGATGGGGTGTAATGGGGTTAGGAACCAGCGAGTTGTCTAAATCTAAAAACAAGCAGGGGGCTGCTTACTTTCTTTTCTGAAAATCTCTCAACAGTTCGACGATGCCTTTCTAGAGGCCTTTGAGAACTTACACATCGGTAGCCCCGTGGGAGTAAATAGACATAAGCAAAAACAGCTGATGCATGATATGAGACACAGATATCAAGACGAAAATCTGGAAAAGGACAAAATGGAAGAATGAACCAGCTCAGACTTCCTTATGGAGTCCAATTTTACAGGCGGCTGTAAAAGGTCGTGTTAAACCAGGCGATTAATAAAACGTATTTATTTAAATGTGTCAATATGAATGTGTCCCCTTTCATATTTGTGTTAGTAAAAGACGGTACCAGTAAAAGTCATGTCTACACAGGCAGCTCTGTTAAAGAAAATATATTACACCCCCAGGGAAGTTGGGAGCTTGAGCGCTATTTCTGAGATGGCCGCTACTAAATCGTCAGAGGCCGAACATAGTATAGCCCTCCTTTGCTGCGGGGACGATTTGCTAAGTAATTTTAAAAGGACCAGGTTTCTCTTTACACAGCTAGACATGTTTTCAGTCAGCAACCCCAGCTGTTACAA
>NW_020698117.1:0-4481 GCF_002925995.2 Terrapene triunguis | reverse complement strand
TGCAGTGAGTCAGTGCATGCTGGCTGTGCAGACCGCAGGGCAATGGGCTTTATAGCTGCTCTTCTCCAGGAGATAAATAGGTTTCCATTCTGGTCCCCTTGTTTTTATTTTGTCCTTGAGTGTAACCGATGCAGATAATCTGCATAATCTCAGCCAGAGGCACTGCCCGGTGAGCCCCACAGCTGTAACTCTGTGGCAGGAATTCAAATGTCTGAAAGGCCAAAACTATGGCTATGTCTACACTACACAGCTTTTAGCGACATGGCTGCGTTGACACAGCCGTGCTGCTAAAAGTCGCGCACTGGAGCCACTGTTCGTCGGCTCTCCTGCCAACAAAAAACTTCTACCCCCAACGAGCGGCATTTGCATTGTCAGCAGGAAAGCGCTCCTGCCGACAATGCGCTTGTCGCGGGAAAACTTTTGTCTTTCGGGGGGGGGGGGGGAAGGGTTAACACCTCTGAAAGACAAAAGTTTTGTTGTTCAATTGCCAGTGTGGACATAACCTATAACAGGGTTCAAAAAAGAACTAGATAAATTCAGGGAGGATAGGTCCATCAATGGCTATTCGCCAGGATGGGCAGGGATGGTGTCCCTAGCCTCTGTTTGCCAGAAGCTGGCAATGGGCAACAGGGGAGGGATCACCCAATAATTGTCCTGTTCTGTTCTTTCCCTCTGAAGCATCTGGCATTGGCCACTGTTGGAAGACAGGATCCTGGGCTAGATGGACCTTTGGTCTGACCCAGTAGGGCTGTTCTTCTGTTCTTATGTCAGAAATCACATGGCAGAATCACCAGAGGATCTAGAGGCAAAGGCCCCCAATCCTCTTAGCTCTGCTCTGCAGTCCCAGCCACGCTGCTCTGCTCCCTCCAGAGATGGCAGGATCACAGCAAAGTGACCTGTTAAACCCAGGATACTTGTGGGTTCAGCCCAAATTCTGGGCAGCTGGGAGAAACTTACCCCGCAACCGCCACTCACTGCCAGCGGCGGCTCCAGGCACCAGCGCTCCAAGCGCCGTGCCTGGGGTGGCAAGCCGTGTGGGGCGGCCTGCCGGTCGCCGTGAGGGCGGCAGTCAGGCTGCCTTTGGCGGCATGCCTGCGGGAGGTCCGCCGGTCCCACGGATTTGGTGGCAATTCAGCAGCGGGTACGCTGAAGCCGCGGGACCGGCGGATCTCCCGCAGACATGCCGCCAAATCCGCGGGACCAGGGACCTCCTGCAGGCATGCCGCCGAAGGCCACCTGCCTGCCGTGCTTGGGGTGGCAAAAAAGCTAGAGTCGCCCCTGCTCACTGCCTCATTCGCAGAGTTGGCCAATCTCAAACCCGGGGTATGTGTGTGTTTGGTTCCTCATCTGCATATGCAGGAACCACCCCCCCCCCCCACCAACATGAAGGCGATGGAATCAGGCTTCTCTAGGGCCAGAACTCTGCAGAACTGCTCTGCAGGATGAACTGCCGGGTTCATCCTGAGCTTCATGTCCTGGCTCAGGCAGTGAGCACTGACCACTGTGCCCATTGTACCCACAGTTTGCAGGAGTTTATCAGCCAGGCTTCTGCACATCCAGTGACTCCAGCTCCCTGTCTGCTGAGGAGCAAGGCCACCTGCTGAGACTCTTTGGAGCTGTCTCCTGCACTGTGTGGGTGACCCCTACAGTTCTGTCTATCTAGGCACTTCCAGTGTCCCAATCACCATAGTATCTAGGCACAGTAACTGTCCCCACATCTGGAAACAGGAGGGCACACTGAGCTGGGGGTCTGCATGCTTTTCTGGCTCCTGCGCGGGCAGCTGCTCCCTGGATCCTGAAAACCACCTTTACAAAAGGTATTTTATGGGCAAGGAAACCAAATCAGAAGGGGCCAGATTTGCATTTGCTCAGAGTCAGCATCCACCAGGCACCCAACATGTTGAGGGCCTGCAAAACCCTAGGGTGTGTGCTTCATCCTCATTCCAGTGGTAGAGCGACTCTCTCTGGGTCTGACAAGGTGGGGAAGGGAATATCTTTTGTTGGGCCAACTCTGAAGGTGAGAGACAAACTGTCTATTTTACGCAGAGCTCTTCTTCAGGTCTCTCAGCCTGTCCGTCTCTCACCACACCCCTCTCGCTCTTGCTCACACACACACTCCGTGATGCTGGGTGCTATACCAACACAGACACAGTCTAATCTAGTCTGAGCTAATTAATGGTGTCTCTAAGAATCTTTACCATCCGAAGAAGTGGGCTGTAGCCCACGAAAGCTTATGCTCTAATAAATTTGTTAGTCTCTAAGGTGCCACAAGTACTCCTGTTCTTTTTACCATCTAAGAGCTTCTGTCCAAAAAGGAGTCATACAGCCATAGAGTTTAAGGCCAGAAGGAACCACTAGATCGGGGTGGGCAAACTTTTTGGCCTGAGGGCCACATCTGGGTGGGGAAATTGCATGCAGGGCCCTGGGGGAGGGGGCAGAGGGCTCCGTGCACTGCCCTCACCTGCAAGTACCTCCCCTGAAGCTCCCATTGTCTGCGATTCCCCGTTCCCGGTCAATGGGAGCTGCGGGGGGGGAGGGAGGGGGCAACGTGCGGAGCCCTCTGCCCCTGTCCCCCCCCAGGGGCCACAGGGACATGGTGCTGGCCGCTTCTGGGAGCGGCACGGGGCCCTCAGTGCCACTGGGGTGGCAATCCTGTGGGCCGGATCCAAAGCCCTGATGGGCCGGATCTGGCCTGTGGGTCGTAGTTTGCCCACCCCTGCACTAGATCATCCGGTCTGATCTCCTGTTAGACGGTCCAGTGGGCATCTCTCTGACGTTATCTAGTCTTGGGTTATTAGCTCTCCAGGGCAGGGACTGTCTCTTCAAATATGTTTGTGCACCACCTGGGCAATGTCCTGGTTATACCTTTGGGTGCTACCACAATAAACAACTATTAACGCTCTATCTGGGAGCAGATCTGACTCCATGGATGCATGTTTCCTGGCATTGTCATTGCGCAGTTTTGTGGCATGCGGGAATGCAGGGACAGGCACAATCAGAGGAGTTTGCTGTGGAAGGCAGTAACCTGACTGCCTTGCTCTGCTGCAAAGTCAAGAGCAATCTCCATTTGAAATGTTCCCAGCAGGGTGGATAAAAATCAATGATTTTTTTTTAAATCAAAAAAATCAGATTTTTTTTATTTAAATCAGATTTTTTTGGATAAAATGCTTTTTGAGGAAAAAACCTATCTAAAGATAGTTTTAATTAAGATACATTATAGCTCAAAGATATCTCATCATGGAATAGGGATTATAAATTCTAATTCTATAGTATGAGACAATATATTCATGTAATGTTTAAGAAAAATTTTGTAAATGAGTTCCAATAGTTCATGGATTAGGGACCCAATCTTATGGGGTTCCAGGGGCTTCTGTATAGGTTATTTAGGTTAATTTTTCTATCTACCTAATGGGACTCAGTGCTCAGTCTAGAAGATGCCATCAGAGATGCTTAGTTTTGCAGTTCTCAAACTGTGAATTTATGTCTCCAGAGGTAACATGCTTGTTAACAGCAAAAAAATTTTTAAATAAATAAATAAATAATATATAGAGGTGAGAAAAAACAGACCTCAACCCTATTGTCCCTCTGCAAATTTGTGCCAATCCCTTACCTCTCTCTAAAAGTGCAAAGTTTCAAAAAGTTCAATGAACAGAAGAATGTTGGGGGTGGAATAGATCTGGACAAGGAGAAGAAGTCTGGAGATAAATGTGAGAAGGGAGGGACAGGCAGTAGAAACAAAAGTGAAACTGTTTGAACAGCATATTCCAGAAGTCTTGAGGTCTTTCTGAGTGTAACCTTCATTGATTGAGATCTACCATACCGTTCTCTCACTAGAAGGGAAAACCTATAATGGCAGCAGGCTGTAAAAGAGACCCAGTTTGGGAATATTTTACTGAAGTTCCTCTACCTGTGGGTAAGACACGCATGCGTGCAAAATGCAAACAGTGCAACAAAGAAATGCGAGGTCTGGTAGCCTGAATGAAACAACATCATGAGGAGTGTTCCTTCTCAGGAGGAAGCTGCGTTGAAGATGCTGAAAGGAACATCTCTGAACATGCAGGATCTTCAGGTTGGTAACAACCAACAAGAATGCACTTTTATGTAGAAATCCATGATTAAACCGAGTCTTCCTGACTAGTGATTTAAATCAAACTGGTTTAAATCAAATAGGGTTACCATTCGTCCGGATTCCCCCGGACATGTCCAGCTTTTCGGAGTTAAAAATAGCATCCGGGGGGAATTTGTAAATGTCCGGACTTCCCCCCCATGCAGAGCGTGCGCGGCTGACAGGGCAGCCGGCCGGATGGTGCCACTTGCACTGGGCTCCGGCAGCCAGAGAGAGCCCCTCCTCCTCTTCCCCCTCCTCTCCCCTGCAGCTGAGATCACTCCCTCCCTCCCTGCATTCGCAGATCGCCGGATGTTCGGGGGTCAGAGAAGGGGCAGGGAGGTTCTGGAGGGGGCAGTCAAGAGACAGGGAGCAG
>NW_020698116.1:0-15325 GCF_002925995.2 Terrapene triunguis | reverse complement strand
GCCAGCTAGGGAAGAGAAAGAACCAGCCTTCTTTGCAATGCCTGTCAGGCCAGGTCAGGAGACGGGGGCTATGGGGAGACAGACAGCGTGGGCATCTGGGGGGGGTCAGACAGGGGCTCATAAGGGGTAGTGGGGGAGGACAGACTGGGGCAGGGACTGAATGGGACTGGAGGCGCAGGGCTAAAGGGGGGAGGGAGGTGCAGGGCCACATGGTGATGGGGGAGGGAGTTCAGAGCTACATAGGGACAGAGGGTGGCTGAGTGGAGGCACAGAGACACATGGGGACAGGGGGCATAGGGACACATAGGGACAGGGGTGGGGGGCACAGAGACACATGGGGACAAGGGGAGGGGGTACAGGGACACACAGGGATGGGGGAGAGGGTGCAGGGCCACGTGGGGAGGGGGGAGTGGGTGTCTGAGTGGGGGCGGAGGGACACATGTGGACAGGGGATGCAAGGACACATGGGGGTGCTGGAACACACGGGGACAGGGGCAGATGTGCCTGACTGAATGGGAGAGGTTAGGGGTCAGCCAGAGTCTGCATGGGGGAAGCTCCCTAACAATCCCTCCCCACCCACCCCCCAAAAAACCTGTTCCATACTTTTCCCAGCCATACCCAACAAAGCTTCAAGTTCACACCCAGGCTCCTTCCTAACAATTTACGTCCCTCTCCCTCAGCTCCTCCGTTACCCCTGATTGCCCCCAGCCTTTGCACCGCTTCTGGGGGTGTGGGAAATACGATTCTGAATTATTACTCAGAGTTCAGTATTAATATATATAGTAAGGAAACTATTCGTCAAAAAACATTTCCTGAATCTTTTTTGTTATCTGTATTGTTACAGTTGTACTTGCTGACAGGTATTTTGAAATAAATGACCAAAAAATAATTGAAAGTAGTGTGATTATCTTGTGTTATTTTGACAAATAAAATATGCAGAATTTTGTAGAATCTTAAAATATTGTGCGCAGAATTTTCAATTTTTTGGCGCAGAATTCCCCCAGGAGTAAAACTCTCAACGCTTTTAAACTGGGTAACATCTAGATTAAGCAGTTGTTCTCACCCCACTGGATATTGCCGTTCATAGGACACAGATTTCACCCTGAAACCTGGCCCAGTCTCTCTGTTGCAGTCTTCAGCCTTCTGAGTGTCCTTGTTGCCTGCAGCGTAAGTGGGGGAGGAGATAAGGCAAAACATGGGGCCCCCGCGCTCTATTTTATACCCTCAGTCCATGTGCTTGGAGAACACAAGTCCAGGCATGTCTGGGGGGGCCTTGCTGAGTCCCCCAGCAACACCCTGGTATATCTCCTGTGAGTGAGTCATTGAATTGTAACTCCCGTGCAGGACAATGGCTGGTGATGTTGTCACGGAGTCACCGGGTGATGCTCTGGAACTGCTCCTACGAAGCCAGTCAGGACTCTGGTGAAGTCTCCTCTTTGTGAGCAGACTGTCTCCAGGGCAAGAAGCTCACACGGCTTCCACCTTCCTGGGTCTGACCCCGGAGCATTCAGCATCCCCGTCCCCCCATGCGCTTCCCCCAGCGAGTCCGCACAGGCGGGGTCCTGGGGAAGCCAGAGGGTCCTGCACCCCAACTCTGCAGTTAGACGTGACTCTCAGCCAGCCAGTAAAACAGAAGGTTTATTAGACGACAGGAACACGGGATAAAACAGAGCTTGTAGGTACAGAAAACAGGACCCTTGAGTCAGGTCCATCTTGTAGCCAGGGAGGCCAGAACCCCCTCTGGCCCCCCCTCCATTTCCCCAGCCAGCTCCAAACTGAAACTCTCCAGCCTCTCCTCTGGCCTTTGTCTCTTTCCAAGGCCAGGAGGTCACCTGATCTCTTTGTTCTCTAACACCTTCAGTTGGCACCTTGCGGGGGGGGGGGGGGGCCCCGCCACCCGTTGCCAGGAGACAGGGTGTCGGCCCTTCTCTGTGCAGTCACCATCACATCTGCCCTCTAAGGCTCTGCAACAATCACACCCCCTTATTCCACCACCTAGATATCTAAGAACTGCATAGGGGAAACTGAGGCACCCACCCAGTATTCAGAGAAAACATTAAGAACAGTCCCACTTCGTCACAGATGTCTCTTCAGCGGGTTGGTTACCTCCCTTGTCAGTGTCTCTGGAGAGCTCGTATCTGGGCACCTCCCACACCCACCAGTGACAACCCGACAGCACAGTCTCATTAATGATGTACATATGTAACTAGAACAGTGACTTTCAGCAGCGCATAACCTGTCCCACGGCCAGCTTTATATGCAAGATCACAATTATATATAAATGAGGAATATGGGGGTTACAGGACGCTCCCCCAAGGTATAAAATGCCACAGTGGGAGCCCAGGCAGGGGCGCCATTTAGGTGGGGCGGGAACGGCTCTAGTCCCCCGCCGCCCCCAGGTTTCGAAATGGAGGTCTACCCCCCCTCCCCCCCCCCCCCCCGCGATGGCGCTTTTGACTGCAACACAGCAATGCCTTTCATCTCTTGTGATATGGGACAAGTTCCCAAGCTGGGAGCAGCCCAGCCTTTGGGGCAGAGGGTTTGTTTATGAACAGAAGCTGGGTGATTAAGATAACAACAAGTTTGTAACTAAAGTAAATGAGGGATCCTTAGCTGCTCCTGAAAGCGTTGGCAGGCGCGCCAGTTAAAAGATTGGAAACAAAGGGTAGGAATGAATGGAGAGAGGTAAATAGGGGGATCCCCCAGGGATCTGTACTGGGCCCAGTCATATTCAACACATTCATAAATGATCTGGAAAAAGGGGTAAACAGTGCGGTGGCAAAATTTGCAGTTGATACAAAACTACTCAAGTATTAGGGGGTAGCCGTGTTAGTCTGTATCCACAAAAACAAGGAGGAGTCCGGTGGCACCTTAAAGACTGACAGATTTATTTGGGCAGAAGCTTTCGTGGGTAAAAAACCACTTCTTTGAATGCATGGAGTGAAAGTTACAGATGCAGGCATTATATGCTGACACATGGAGAGAAGGGAGTTACTTCGCAAGTGGAGAACCAGTGTTGACAGGGCCAATTCAATCGGTGGATGTAGTTCACTCCCAATCATAGATGAGGAGGTGTCAATTCCAGGAGAGGAAAAGCTGCTTCTGTAATGAGCCAGCCACTCCCAGTCCCTAGTCAAGCCCAGATTAATGGTGTTAAATTTGCAAATGAATTTTAGTTCTGCTGTTTCTCGTTGAAGTCTGTTTCTGAAGTGTTTTTGTTCAAGGATGGCTACTTTTAAATCTGTTACAGAATATCCAGGGAGATTGAAGTAGCTAGAACAGTGTAGCTACTGGCTTTTGTATGTTACCATTCCTGATGTCCGATCTGTGTCCATTTATTCTTTTACGTAGGAACTGCCCGATGTGGCCAATGTACATGGCAGAGGGGCATTGCTGGCACATGATGGCATATATCACATTAGTAGATGTGCAGATGAATAAGCTCTGATGGTGTGGCTGATGTGGTTGGGTCCTCTGATGGTGTCGCTAGAGTAGATCTGGGGACAGAGTAGGCAACGAGGTTTGCTACAGGGATTGGTTCCTGGGTTAGTGTTGTTGGTGTGTGGTATGTAGTTGCTGGTG
The DNA here is from genome assembly GCF_002925995.2 of Terrapene triunguis. Lineage (NCBI taxonomy): Eukaryota > Metazoa > Chordata > Testudines > Emydidae > Terrapene > Terrapene triunguis. The sequence continues at coordinate 11,743 of NW_020698116.1, read as the reverse complement.
AGTATTTGCTTCAGATTGGGGGGCTGTCTCTAAGCGAGGACTGGCCTGTCTCCCAAGATCTGTGAGAGTGAGGGATCGTTTTCCAGGTTGTAGATCCTTGATGATGCGCTGGAGAGGTTTTAGCTGGGGGCCGTACGTGATGGCCAGTGGCGTTCTGTTATTTTCCTTGTTGGGCCTGTCCTGTAGTAGGTGATTTCTGGGTACCCGTCTCGCTCTGTTTTTTCACTTCCCCAGGTGGGAATTGCAGTTGTAAGAATTCTTGATAAAGATCTTGTAGGTGTTGGTCTCTATCTGAGGGATCGGAGCAAATGCGGTTGGATCTTAGGGCTCAGCGGTAGACAATGGATCGGGTGATGTGTCCTGGATGCAAGCTGGAGGCACGGAGTAAGTATAGGGATGTGAAGCCCTGGAAGGTTTGTGTTCAGAAAAGGGGCTAAGCTTTAAAAAGAAAGCTACAGATCAAGAACGGAGAGAGCTGTTAATGGCCAGTGATCAGGAGGCAGGAGCACAGCGCCCACCTGAGGCGACGGAAGCGGCAGAAGCAATTGGAATGCAAAAGGCAGCAAATAAACTGCAACTGGAGCATGGCCAGAAACCAGCAGACCTTCGATGGCTGCGAAAGCCAAGGCTCGCTGCTGAGGAAAGGGGTCACCAGCTCGAAGTTCCTCTTCGTTTTACTGCTCCCCAGTCACTTACTGCAGGAAGCGCCATCCACAGGGTGCAGTAGATCCCACCGCTCCCACCAGTTGTCACAGAGTGTGGGGGAGCCAGGGCCCTGCACCCCCCACTTCCTGCGATTCACCATGACGCTCAGCCAGCCAGTAAACCAGAAGGTTTATTAGACGACAGGAACACAGTCTGAAACAGAGCTTGTAGGTACAGAAAACAGGAACCCTCAGTCAGGTCCATCTTGGGGGGCAGGGAGTTTAGACCACAGCCCTGGGGCTCTCTCCGTTTCCCCAGCCAGCTCCAAACTGACAAACCCCTCCAGCCATCTCCTCCAGCCACCGCCCCCTGGCTCCTCCTCCAGCCTTTGTCCAGTTTCCCGGGCGGGTGTCACCTGTACCCAACCCCCTTCTGGCTCAGGTTACAGGCTCAGGTATTCCCTCAAGTGAAGTCACCCCCTGCTATCCCATCCCCAATTCACCCCCTGCTATCCCATCCCCCAATGCAGACAGTCCCAGTACAACTCCCCTGCGACATCCCCAGGTCAGTCCTCCCCTCTCCCTGCTCCGTCACACGGTGCAAGAAAGCAGTTTGTCTGTGCATGACGTTTCTGAACGTCTGTCTAATGTCTCAGAAGTGAATCGGGAATTAGATCAAGCACAGAAAGATCTCATTGGTCAGGACAGTGTTTCTCTGGAGCAGATTAAAGTGGATGGTCGGGTTAAAGCCCTAACGGAGGAAGAAAAGGCCAGGGTAGATTTTTGACGGGTGATGGATTGTTGGCTCGTACAGCTTATAAAAGTGAACCTGAAAAGGGTAACTGTGATTTGCTGGAAGTAGGTCAGTGTGGTGAGAAGAGCAGCAGTGTATCTGTTGGGAGTGGCAATGTGCCTGGTAGGGAAAGTTTGGATGAGTCTAGGCAGCCTTGTGAGCTGATGGCTTTGTCTAGTCAGCAGTTTGGGAAGGCCGGGATAGTGGAAGATGAGTGTCCCTAGACCTTACCTGTGTGGAGAACTGTGACAGTGAAGGAAATGTGCCCGTGTCCGTCAGGGATATTGACTTGCCTATGGAGGGAGCTACCCCAGTCTCCAAGCAGTTGTCTCTGAACAGCCCTGTGTGCTGGGACAAGGGAAAGGTTATCCCAAGCTGTGTGTCTGGTGAAGGAGAATGTGTCTCCGGCTCTTCTTTGTGGAGCAGACAGAAGGGGCCTTTCAGCCTGTGACGGTTGAAAATAGTGCAGTTGTCTCCGAGTTGGTTCTGGATTCAACTAAAGCCCAGGAAGGGAATGGTCCTGAGTTTGTGTCTGCTGGGGAGAATGGCCCTGGGACTCGGTTGCGTCCAGTTAGTGTCTTAGCAAAATCCCACAGAGCAGACGATTCTGGTGCTTGTATTTTGCCTGTTGCTAATGCGCGGCTGGAAAGGGATGTAGCAACGCTGCGTGATCAGGGCGAGATCCTAGCCAGGGCACAAGGAGAGCAGAAAGGTGATTTAATTGTGTTACCGACTGACAGTTTGATAACTTGTAGCAAGAAGGAAAAGATTCCTGAGCTTGTGTGTGGTGAAAGGAAGGAGAACGCTTCTGACCTTTTATCTAGTGCAGGGGTCTCAAACTCAAATGACCACGAGGGCCACATGAGGACTAGTACATTAGCCCGAGGGCCGCATTTACTGACACCTCCCCCCCGCCGCCCTTGGCCCCGCCCCCACTCCACCGCTTCCATGAGGCCCCACCCCTGCCCCGCCTCTTCCCACCCCTTCCCTGCCCCCATTCCAACCCCTTCCCTGAAATCCCCACCCCAACTCTGCCCCCTCCCTGCCCCCAGGGGTGTGGCGGGGGCTCAGGGCAGGGAGTTGGGGTGTAGGGTGCAGAAGGGGTGAGGGGTGCGGCAGGGGGTCAGGGTGCGGCAGGGGGCTCAGGGCAGGGGGTTGGGGTGCAGGAGGGGTGCGGGGTGCAGTGGGGGGCTCAGGGCATGGGGTGCAGGAGGGGTGCAGCAGGGGGCTCAGGGCAGTGAGTTGGGGTGCAGGAGGGGTACGGGGTGCGGCAGGGGGTCGGGGTGCAGGAGGGGTGCAGCAGGGGGCTCAGGGCAGTGGGTTGGGGTGCAGGAGGGGTACGGGGTGCGGCAGGGGGTTTGGCTGCAGGAGAGGTTCGGGGGGTGGGCTCCGGCCTGACACGCACTGGGGGCAGGGCAGGCTCCCTGCCTGCCTTGCCCCCGCGCCGCTCCGGGAAGCCGACGGAACCTGGGGAAGGAGGGGTGCAGGGGTCTGTGTGGCTGTTGCTTCAGGCACCGCCCCCAGCAGCTCCCATTGGCCGCGGTTCCCCATTCACTCCCGGTGCACGTCTGGCCGGAGCCACTCTAGGTAAACGCTGGGGGAGGGTGGGGGGGCCGCGAGGAGCTCGCGGGCCGCAGAAAATAACCCCACGGGCCGCATGCGGCCCCCGGGCCGCGTGTTCGAGACCCCTGATCTAGTAAGTCTATGAGTTTGCCTGAAAGGGGGTTGGGTAAGAACCCACCTGATGGGCCAGAGGTGATCCTGGATGTGAGTGAAACTCAGAAGTTGGTAGCAGCTCAGCAGAGCAGTGCTTCTGTGGAGCAAGGTCAAGGCGAATTGGTGCTTAGAAAGATTCCCGAAGAGAAAAATGTTCAGGCTAGTCTCTGCAAGCAGTTTGCTGCAACTGAAGGGTGTGAAAGTGATTTAATCAAGAAAGTTTCAAAGTTCCTACCAGCCAGAAATGTTCTGGTGTGAAGGGATCCACTGACTTCCCTTTAGAAAGATCCACTGTGGATAGTTGTGAGAAGGTCTCAGAGGGAGTAAAAGCGGTTACGGGATTGAAACAGCCCTATGACCAAGTGGCTGGGTTTGGCCAGCTTGTTGGGGAGACAATGGTGTTGAGAGAGGAATGTCTCCATGCTGATTCTGTGAGTGAGCCGTCTGTGCTTCGGGTTCAGAGGGAAGACTGGGTAGCTGAGCAGGCAAAGCAGAACAGTTGTGTAGTTAATCTCTCGAGAATGCAGGGGAGGGCAGGTATACGCTCATCTCTAGACACTTTGGATATGACTTGTGGTCTCTCAGGGGACTTAACACCTGATTCCATGTGGCAGCAGTGCTTGGTAAGGGAAGGACCACAGAGTCTAGCTTGTTAGTGAAAACGGACAGTATCTCTTTAAGACAGAGCCCAGCCTTGGAATTGGTATCAGTTAAGGAACTGAAAACTTGTGAACTGCCTCCTGTCTGGCAGGGACCAGAAAGACTGGCCAATAGCTGTTAGCCCAGACTGCCCACCCCATCTGCCAGTGAATTCTCTTACGCAAGAGAAATCCGGGTTTGATCCTTCAGGACAAGAAAAAAAAGAGAGAACTTCCTTTTGCAAAGGGAAGCCACAGGGTAACCCAAAAATGCCCAAACCCCAATGGTATTGGGCCAAAGGTGTGGCGTGACAAACACGGTTGTAGATGGACACTTGCAATGGATTTGTTGTTGTTGCTAGGGGTGATTTTTGTAACTAATGTGTTGCTATTACCCACAACTGTACAAATGTGCAGTGGGCCTAATCTTTTGGAAAATCCCTTAAACATAATACATAAAAACACACTTTATGTTAAAAGGCCTTGTAATTTGTTGAGTCAGCAGTGGGCCCTTGTTGCCAAGAAGGCTAACGGCATTTTGGGCTGTATAAGTAGGGGCATTGCCAGCAGATCGAGGGACGCGATCGTTCCCCTTTATTCAACATTGGTGAGGCCTCATCTGGAGTTTACTGTGTCCAGTTTTGGGCCCCACACTACAAGAAGGATGTGGAAAAATTGGAAAGAGTCCAGCAGAGGGCAACAAAAATGATTAGGGGGCTGGAGCACATGACTTATGAGGAGAGGCTGAGGGAACTGGGATTGTTTAGTCTCCAGAAGAGAAGAATGAGGGGGGGATTTGATAGCTGCTTTGAACTACCTGAAAGGGGGTTCCAGAGAGGATGAATCTAGACTGTTCTCAGTGGTAGCAGATGACAGAACAAGGAGTAATGGTCTCAAGTTGCAGTGGGGGAGGTTTAGGTTGGATATTAGGAAACACTATTTCCCTAGGAGGGTGATGAAGCACTGGAATGGGTTACCTAGGGAGGTGGTGGAATCTCCTTCCGTAGAGGTTTTTAAGGTCAGGCTTGACCAAGCCCTGGCTGGGATGATTTAGTTGGGAATTGGTCCTGCTTTGAGCAGGGGGGTGGACTAGATGACCTCCTGAGGTCCCTTCCAACCCTGATATTCTATGATTCTAATGCTAATGTTGCATTGTTAATGTCTGTAAACAGTCTTGGAACTTTCCACAGGAAAAAAGACATTCCAAACCCAATGTGCGGTATGAAAAGGGAAACTGAGGCACACAACCATCTTTCTTTCATGGCTAAATGCCAAGATTCCTGTACTATGGACAACATTAATATCTACATTGTCTTGATATTAATTGGGTTCCAAACATCTGCAAGAGGTTGTATGGATAAAGTAGCTATGTTCTTTAGCTCTTGGCAAGATCACATGAGACACACAGGAACCATGCAGCAAGAGCAGACCCAATCCACTATTGTGCTAACCAACTTTTATCTTGAGTTTGTAAAGAGATTCAATCATGTTATTGAACATGACTTTGATAAACCATTTCTGTTATACACGGATACGGCTTCTAACCCAGTACAGGCTGTAGTGAGCCAGAACCCAGGATGGGGAGCTCTTGGGATGTAGGCAGTGATGTTTGTGTCATCCCTTCCTGCATCCATTTTGCATTGGGGGATTTCTGGTGGGACCCAACTGAGAGTGCCAATTCAGGACAAATTGCTTAAACAGGGCAGTTACAGCCCAAGGCTGGGGTTTTCCCACCTCTAAGGCAAACCAAACCAGCCAGACAAAGAGGACTTTGGTCTCACCCCACTGGCTAACCACAAGTCACACAAGCAATTCCCTTAGACACTGCAGTTTCCCAGTATCACCACCAGTGCCACTCGTTATGGGGATGAATGGTTATGAAAACCAATACCCCAGTAAAAGAAAAAAAGGTTCTCCCAATCCCAAAGGACCAAACCCCAGACCCAGGTCAATATACAAATCAGATCTTGCCCACAAATCACGCTGTTGCCAATCCTTTAAAATCTAAAGGTTTATTCATAAAAGGAAAAAGATATAGATGAGAGTTAAAACTGGTTAAATGGAATCAATTACATACATTAATGGCAAAGTTCTTAGTTCAGGCTTGTAGCAGTGATAGAATAAACTGCAGGTTTAAATCAAGTCTCTGGGGTACATCCCCATGCTCGCATCTGTATCTATTTCCTTTTATGAATGTGACAGGTTGGATCATAGAAACCCTCTTGGGAGCTGCCATCTGATGTGCCAAGACTACTTCTACGCCTGCTTTCCCTGCCAGCTCAGGACTCCAGCACCCTGTCTTATGAATAAACCTTTAGATTCTAAAGGATTGGCAACAGCGTGATTTGTGGGTAAGATCTGACTTGTACATTGACCTGGGTCTGGGGCTTGGTCCTTTGGGATCGGGAGAACCCTTTTTCTTTTACTGAAATGGTTGTGGGTAAGGACAAAGTCACAAAGCTCAGCGACCAGGAGTGCTGTGGCCTCATTGGGGACACTGTTCTTGACAGCTTGTAGTCCATCTCAAGATAGTTAAGTCCCAGGCAGACTGCGAAGAGCTACAAAAGGATCTTTCAAAACTGGGTGACTGGGCAACAAAATGGCAGATGAAATTCGATGTTAATAAATGCAAAGTTGGAAAACATCACCCCAACTATACATATACAATGATGGGGTCTAAATGAGCTAGATAAAGAGATCTTGGAGTCATTGTGGATAGTTCTCTGGAAACATCTGCTCAATCTAAAAAGCAAACAGAATATTGGGAATCATCAATAAAGGGATGGATAATAAGACAGAAAATATCATATTGCCTCTATATAAATCCATGGTACGCCCACATCTTGAATATTGCGTGCAGATGTGGTCGCCCCATCTCAAAAAAGATATATTGGAATTGGAAAAGGTTCAGAAAAGGGCAACAAAAATTATTAGGGGTCTGGAACGGCTGCCGTATGAGGAGAGAGTAATAAAACTGGGACTTTTCAGCTTGGAAAAGAGACGACTAAGAGGGGATTTGATAAAGGTCTATAAAATCATAACTGGTGTGGAAACATTGAACAAGGAAGTGTTATTTACTCATTCTCATAACACAAGAACTAGGGGTCATTGAATTAAATGAATAGGCAGCAAGTTTAAAACAAACAAAAGGAAGTATTTCTTCACACAACGCACAGTCAACCTGTGGAACTCCTTGCCACAGGATGTTGGGAAGGCCAAGACTATAACAGGGTTCAAAAAAGAACTAGATAAGTTCATGGAGGACAGCTCCATCAATGGCTATTCGCCAGGATGGGCAGGAATGGTGTCCCTAGCCTCTGTTTGACAGACACTGGGAATGGGCAACAGGGGATGGATCACTTGGTAATTACTTATTCTGTTCATTCCCTCTGAAACACCTGGCACTGGCCACTGTTGGAAGACAGGATACTGGGCTAGAGGGACCATTGGTCTGACCCAGTCTGGCCGTTCTGTTCTTATATAGAACCCAGATATATCTGCCCCCGCTGTAATCCTCCCAGAGCTGAGATAGAACCCAGGAGTCCTGACGGGGGTCTCTCTCTCTCTCTCCCCGCAGCATCAGTAATAAAGTAAGAATATTCATTAACATTTTAAACCCAACCAGTGTCCCTTAAGTGATGTGCCACGAGATGTCAGAGCATGTTAATATTAGAGCTGAGTGGGTTTAATATTTATTTAATTTTCTTTTTTTTATGTAGGAATTAGATACAGGGTTCCTGTCAGCGAACTGCTAAGTTATCTGCCAAAAACCTCGAGTTTTCAAGTGCCTAACTAGCCCCTGGACTCATGGTTAAAGTTGTGTCTCCCCCCACACACACGCACCCCCTACGAAAATCTGAAACGACGCCTCTGAGCTGGGTTGTTTAAAGGGAGCCTGTGGCTTTGGCTTCTGGAGAACCGGTAAGGAATAGTAGAAGCTGCTTTGTTCCTGGCTTGGTGCATCTAATTAGTAAAAGAACCCACCGGTTTGGGGGACCGTCTGCCCCGTTCTTTGCAGTTTGGCCTGATTGAGCATTCTTGGTGTGCACCCCATTGACCGCGGTCACCGGTGCTTTTTTCCCTCCCGTCCCCCGCTACCCTCCCAGGGAATTTTTCGCACCGATTTTCACCCCCTTGTTTGAATTTTGGTAACAAACAACCCCGGGCGGTTCTGGGGAACGATTCAACAACATCAACCCCCAAAGCGCTGGGACAGAGTCCTGCAGGGCTGATAAATAAAGATGTTCAATATCTTCATTCACGAGCTGGATGATGGGATGGATTGCACCCTCAGCAAGTTCGCGGATGACACTAAGCTCGGGGGAGAGGTAGATACGCTGGAGGGCAGGGATAGGGTCCAGAGTGAGGATTGGGCCAGAAGAAATCTGATGAGGTTCAACAAGGACAAGTGCAGAGTCCTGCACTTTGGACGGCAGAAAATCCCAGGCACTGCTACAGGCTGGGGACCGACTGGCTAAGCCGCAGGTCTGCAGAAGAGGACCTGGGAATTCCAGTGGAGGAAAAGCTGGATATGAGTCAGTAGTGTGCCCTTGTTGCCAAGAAGGCGAACGGCATATTGGGCTGTATTAGTAGGAGCATTGCCAGCAGATCGAGGGATGTGATCATTCCCCTCTATTCGGCACCGGTGAGGCCACATCTGGAGTATTGTATCCAGTTATGGGCCCCCCTACTACAAGAAGGAGGTGGACAAATTGGACAGAGTCCAGCGGAGGGCAACGAAAATGATTAGGGGGCTGGAGCACCTGACTTATGAGGAGAGGCTGAGGGAACTGGGATTGTTTAGTCTGCAGAAGAGAAAAGTGAGGGGGGATTTGATAGCAGCCTTCAACTACCTGGAGGGGGGTTCCAAAGAGGATGGAGCTCGGCTGTTCTCAGTGGGGGCAGATGACAGAACAAGGAGTAATGGTCTCAAGGTGCAGTGGGGGAGGTCTAGGTTGGATATTAGGAAACACTATTTTTAAGGCCCGGCTTGACAAAGCCCTGGCTGGGATGATTTAGTTGTGGGTTGGTCCTGCTTTGAGCAGGGGGTTGGACTAGAACCTCCTGAGGTCCCTTCCAGCCCCGATATTCTATGATTCTATGACCCATCTCAGCCTCCGGTCTCCATCCCAGTTCCTTCTTCAGCAGCCCCGGTTACAGCAGGGGGGCTGGGAGCCAGGACTCCTGAGTTCTATCCGCAGCTCTGGGAGGGGAGGGGAGTCTAGTGGTTAGAGCAGGGGGGGCTGGGCGTCAGGACTCCTGGGTTCTATTAGCAGCTCTGGAAGGGGAGGGGAGTCTAGTGGTTAGAGCAGGGAGGCTGGGTGTCAGGACTCCTGGGTTCTATTAGCAGCTCTGGGAGGGGAGGGGAGTCTAGTGGTTAGAGCAGGGGGGCTGGGTGCCAGGACTCCTGGGTTCTATCCCCAGCAAATCAGACTGGGTTCCCCCGTCCCACCTATGGGAGCCTCCCCATTGCAAAGTCTTACCAGCTCGGTTATCATCTTCCCAGCTCTTCCGTCCATACGGGTCAGTTTCAGCTGGTCCCGAATGGCTCCTTGGTCCCACACCCGGCAGGTTTGGGACGCATCATCTTCCCATCTCCTAGCTCATCCAGCCCATGGGGCCATGCACAAAAGTATTCCGGCCAATACCCACTTTCCTCGCAGATGGGGAGAGGGCGGCTCCTGGGGCCCCGGGTGGAGAAGGAGAGAGACATATCTAGAATCCCCAAAATGTTGGGCTGGAAGCCAGGACTTTGAGAGGTCGCCTGATCTACCCCTGGGACACCCTGCACCCCATATCCACTGTAGTGATATGTCTCTGATATGTCAGGTACAAAACATGCTGTGTGAGGTATCATTCTGAAAGTCTTGATGCATTGAACATTAATACCCTGTTAAGTCATATGCGCTGGCCTCACATGGGGAGTTATGAAATTTGGCTACGTACAGTGTGTGCCAGAGAAACATGGTGTGACAGGTTGGATCATAGAAACCCTCTTGGGAGCTGCCACCTGATGTGCCAAGACTACTTCTACACCTGCTTTCCCTGCCAGCTCAGGACTCCAGCACCCTGTCTTAGAATCATAGAATATCGGGGCTGGAAGGGACCTCAGGAGATCTAGTCCAACCCCCTGCTCAAAGCAGGACCAATCCCCAACTATTTTTTTTGCCCCAGATCCCTAAATGGCCCCCTCAAGCATTGAACTCACAACCCTGGGTTTAGCAGGCCAATGCTCAAACCACTGAGTTGTCCCCCCCCGTCTGCGCCAACAAAGGACCCAGGGTCTGAATTACTTACCCCAAAGCTGTAGGTTTACCTGAAAGCAGCTCACAGAAGTGTTCCTGTCTTTAACACTCAGATGCCCAACTCCCAATGGGGTCTAAACCCAAATAAATCCGTCTTACCCTGTAACAGGGTAAACTCATAAATTGTCCGCCCTCTATAACACCGATAGAGAGATATGCACAGCTGTTTGCTCCCCCAGGCATTAACACATACTCTGGGTCAATTAAAGTGATTTTATTAAATACAGAAAGGAGGATTTAAGTGGTTCCAAGTAGTAACAGACAGAACAAAGTAAGTCACCAAGCAAAATAAAATAAAACGCGCAAATCTACGTCTGATCAAACTGAATACAGATAAGATCCTCACCAGTTCCAGAATGCTCCCTTTTACAGACTAATCTCCTTTTAGCCTGGGTCCAGCAATCACTCACACCCCTTGCACACTGTCCTTTGTTCCAGTTTCCTTCAAGTATCCTGGGGGGTGGATTTGCTCTCTCTTTAGCCAGCTGAAGACCAAATGGAGGCGTCTCCCATGGGTTTAAATAGACTTTCTCTTGTGGGTGGAGACCCCCCTCCTCACTCCTATGCAAAGTCCAGCTCCAAGATGGAGGCTAGGAGTCACCTGGGCAAGTCACATGTCCATGCATGACTCACAGTTTTTACAGGTAGCAGCCATTGTTTACATGCTACCTTGAAGGTCCTCAAGTAGACTTCTTATGTGGATTGGAGCATTCCAAGATCCATTGTCCTTTAAGTGTTTCTTGATTAGGTACTTAATTTCAACATTCCTTTCTACAGAAACTGACCAAATGCTCTACTACGGTTATTTAGAAATCAAGCCAGTACACAGCCAACATTCATAACATTCATAACTTCGAATACAAAAACGATACATGCATACAAATGGAATTAATATATTCAGTAGATCATAACCTTTACGGAGATATGTTACATGGCACATGTGGCATAAAACACATTCTACGCATATTTCCATAAAGCCTCATGGGAGGTACTGTCACAGTTGGGAACACCCAAAAGCAGCCTTCAGGTACAAGAAGGAACAGGCCAAACAATGCTGATGGCCCATTGAGGACATAGACACTCCCAAGGATTATCCTTACACAATGAAGAGGGTTTGACTCATGGCACAGCAGAAGAGCTTTCCAACAAGCTGGAAGAAGGTAGAAGAGAGGGGCAGGGACCCTATTGTTTGTTGATGAGTGGCTGGCAAAAGCAATCATGTAACTGCCGCTTGGGTGTGCCCCTGCCTGGGGGTGGCTGGGTGAGTGCAGGACCTGGAGGGGTTTGCAGCTTGTGACAGCAGCACAGTGCAAGAGGCCGCCCTGGCTGGGGAGACAGAGGGCTCAGTGGTACCCCAGTTCCAGGTTGCACCCTGGGGAAGTCTGTCACAATCCCCCCCCCTCTGACCAGAGTCCTAGAGAGGATCAATTAGGGTGAACTGCAAAGAATGGCGGCTATTCCAATACTTGGATTCACCAAGCCAGCATTAGACAGCTTCTTTATTACCTCCCTGGTTACTCAGACGTCCAAACAACGCAGTTCCCTTCAAGTGATCCAGCCTCGATCCTCAGACCTCGATCCAGGTACCCATGTCAAATAGGATGATTTCTGTAAATCTTATTTCATCATATAAAATAAAAGGTTCCA
>NW_020698115.1:0-2277 GCF_002925995.2 Terrapene triunguis | reverse complement strand
TTTACATGCCCTAATTTTCTATCCATGACCTTAATGTTGGCTTTTAATTGAGCAGCTACTTGTCGCTGTATGTTACTGATGTCATATAATATACGACTCATGTAAGCATCTATTTTTAATCTAGGCTGATATTCATCTGGGGGCTGCCCTCTTACCCACCAATGCTCGGGAGCTCTCATGGGTCTTCCCATCATGGCCTCAAATGGAGTAAAGCCATGAGAAGCTATAGTTGATCTAATAGCCATTAGAACAAGGGGGAGTTTTATATCCCAGTCCTTTCCTTGGAGGGAGATGACTTTCCTCAATGCAGTTTTTAGTGTTCTATTAGTTCTTTCAACTGAACCGGAGCTTTGGGGATGACCTGCAATGCGTAATCGCTGCTTTACTCCCAAGGCTTGGCACAACACTTGAGTAATCTCACCAACGAAGTGAGGACCTTGATCTGAGTCCATTTCCAAGGGCAACCTAAATCTGGAAAAGGTTTCTTCTAAAAGGACCTTAGCCGTTGTTTTGGCAGTACAATTCCTTGTTGGATAAGCCTCTACCCATTTGGTGAACACGTCAACTACTACTAAACAGTATTTATGACCCCTGCCAGTGCAGGGAAGGGGACCAATATAGTCGATTTGGATCCTGCACCAAGGACCTTCTACGAGATGGTGCTGCAAGGGTCCCTTAGCGATTCTTGATGTTGCGTTGTTCTCTACACATCTTAGGGCAGGTCTTCACTACAGGGGGGGGTCGATTTAAGATACGCAAATTCAGCTACGCGAATAGCGTAGCTGAATTCGACGTATCGGAGCCGACTTACCCCGCGGTGAGGACGGCGGCAAAATCGACCTCCGCGGCTCCCAGTCGACGGCGCTTACTCCCACCTCCGCTGGTGGAGTAAGAGCGTCGATTTGGGGATCGATTGTCGCGTCCCGACGAGACGCGATAATTCGATCCCTGAGAGATCGATTTCTACCCGCGGGTAGTGTAGACCTAGCCTTAGACAGGATTAGATGTGGGTATTAACATCCTTCCAGATTTCTGGCCACCAAGCTACAGACGTCAGTTGCGCCATGGTCTTCTCTGGACAAAAGTGGCCTTGTTGATGGGCTAGCATGACCAGTTCCTTTCTCAGGCTGCAGGGCATCACCAACACCGGGAATGCATTGTTGTCATTCCTTTTACAGGCTAAGATGAGTCCATGCTTGTCTGTGTAGATAGAGTACCCTTTGCTCTCTACTTTTTCCAATAAACTTTTGATTTGTTGATCTCGCTGTTGAAGCTGTTTGATGTCAAGTTGGCTATTTACATCAGGATCCAAAGGTTGAATCTTGGAGATGGGAGATGGTGTATGGCTCCATAGATGGCTTTCGTCTAATAAAGCGGCCTCCTTGGCTAGACAATCCACTTGGTGGTTTAATTTAGATGCTTCCATATGGTCCTTACAATGAGCCTTCACCTTACACATATAGGTACCTCCTTTCCTGTCAGATGCTAGATTCCAGGCGTGTTGAAGATAGTTGAGTACTTTATGGGTTTTCCATCTGACGAGTGCATTTGGTTCTGGATCCATACTGGCATCCAATCGCTCAGAGCCCGAATCACCCAGTCTGAGTCCGAACAAATACATACGTCTTCTTCCTGCTTTTCCTCATACAGGACTGCTACCACTGCCACTATTTCAGCTGCTTGAGCCGAATACGGTCTCACCGTGCCTTGCAGTACCTTTCCTGAGTTTGGCTGTAAGGCCGCATATCCGGCGTGTACCTGGCCGTCTTGATGGCAACAACTACCGTCCACCACCCATATGGTTAGTTTCATTTCCTTAATTCTCAGGAAGCTCTTTTCCACTTTAAAGGGAGATTTAATCATCGGAGTCGACGGTGATAAAGGGCACTCATGGCCCTGTCCTTCCGACAGCAGCGCATAAGGAAGGATACTAAATTGAGGCGACTTGCATACCGTGATGTCTCGGTTTACCAAGCTTAGAGTCCAATTAGCAAGTCGAGGGGAGGACACTCGTCCCTCGTTGATTTTCCCTGATACGACATATTTGATGGGCGTGTGTGATGTTCTCAGGATAACAGGAGCCAATCCCATCAAATACTCCCAATGGCTGAGTGCCCACACCAGTGCTAAGACCTCCTTCTCACAGGGGCTGAATGTCCGTTCCACCTGAGTAAGAACGCTCGACCCATAGGTGACCGGTCGTAGTCCGCTGCCTTGATCCTGCAACAACACTGCACTAATTCCATCCCCATCTGTGGCCAGCTGTAGATGAAAAGG
>NW_020698114.1:0-11163 GCF_002925995.2 Terrapene triunguis | reverse complement strand
GCTTGTGCTCCTCAGTCCTCCAGCAGCACACCCTCTCACTCTCAGCTCCTTGCACCTCTTGCTCTCAACTCCTCACACTCGCACCACAAACTGAAGTGAGCTCCTTTTAAAACCCAGGTGCCCTGATTAGCCTGCCTTAATTGATTCTAGCAGCTTCTTCTTAATTGGCTCCAGGTGTCCTAATTAGCCTGCCTGCCTTAACTGGTTCTAGCAGGTTCCTGATTACTCTAGTGCAGCCCCTGCTCTGGTCACTCAGGGAACAGAAAACTACTCATCCAGTGACCAGTATATTTGCCCTCTACCAGACTCCTGTACCCCACTGGTCTGGGTCTGTCACACCTGTTTCACTAGAATAAGCTAGTGAGTGAGTGAGTGAGTATGTATTGAGGTACTTCTTGTCCTCTTCAATCTCCATTTCCAGATAGGCTTGGGTAAGGAAGATCTTGGAGGAACACCACCAGCTCTGAGGCAAATATAGCCTATTCAAGGTAAAGTATCCAATACTGAGTTAATGGTAATCTTGAAATCACCACAGATACAGATGACCATATTCTTTTTTCGTTATTGGCATTATAGGGATGTTCCATTCACCCCCATTAACTTTGGATCAAGTTGCAGAACCTTGTAAGTGTTGAAATCCTGTCTCTACACTTTGGCCATATTGCAAAAGATACTGGACAAGCTTTGAAAAAAAAAATTAGAATTGCTTCCTCTTCAAGCACAATTTTTGCTTTCACATGTTTTAAGGTTCCATTACTATCTTAAAAGACATCAGCCCCCCTTCTCCAAAACTTCAGGTGATTTTTATTTTTTGTTGACGTCGATAATTTTATTTTTAAGTATCAGAGGGGTAGTCGTGTTAGTCTGGATCTGTAAAAAGCAACAGAGGGTCTGGTGGCACCTTTAAGACTAACAGATGTATTGGAGCATAAGCTTTCGTGGGTGAATGCCCACTTCATCAGACACATTTTATTTTTAAACATGTAGGGATTTTATGCTTTCCCAGTCTACCTGAATCTCTCAGCCTCTCTCTACCAAATAATGAACTACCTACTGCTTCACAACAGAAGTTTTGCATAAGCTGTTTACAGTTATGTTATCTTCAACCGTAATATCACCTGGGGGAAATGAGGATTTTCTCTGTATGTGTTTTTAGTAGCACTGAGGTATTCTGCAAGTTCACCTCTTTCAGTAGCCCCTGATACTGCTGTGAAATCGCAGACATAGCAGAACCAGTATCAAACCCCACTTTTAATCTCACTTCTTCCACTTGTAAAGGAATCCAAATAACACTTTGTTTATCATTATCTAAATTAAACAGTTGTAGAAATGTTACAGCGTTCTCAGTGGACTCCGTCTTGTCATCTGTAAACTGATGAATCTTAAACCCTCAGGTATGCTGTTGTGAGGTGATCTCTGTGCTTTTTTGCACTGACCTGCACATGTCTGTGCCCCAATTTGCTAACTTTTCTATAGGGTTTATCCTTAAACCAATAATCATTTACATTGCAAGCCAATTTCACACAATGAAAGAACACAATATTTGGCTGGTCATCGCTGTGATGTTAGTGCCAGGTATAACAAGTGCTGCTTCTAACCTGACTCCTGTTCATACACAAAAATATCTAGGGCCTTGGCTACACTTGCGAGTTGCAGCGCTGTAAAGCCGCCCCCAGTGCTGTAACTCACTCCCCGTCCACACTGGCAAGGCATTTGCAGCACTGCATCTCCGTGGTTGCAGCGCTGCATGTACTCCACCTCCCTGAGAGGAATAGTGAGTATTGCGCTGCCGCTGAAGCGCTGCGGCGCCAGTGTGGCCGCCCAATGCGCTGTGACTGGCCTCCAGAATTATTCGGCAGTATCCCACAATGCCTGTTCTAGCCATTCTGGTCATCAGTTCAAACTCTACTGCCCTGGCCTCAAGTAACCAACCATGTGACCCACCCTTTACATTCCCCGGGAATTTTAAAAATCCCCTTCCTGTTTGCTCAGCCCGGCGTGGCGTGGAGTGCTATCAGCGAATCTTTCCAGGTGACCATGCCTCCACACGCCAAGCGAGCCCCAGCATGGAGCAATGGCGAGTTGCTGGACCTCATCAGTATTTGGGGAGAGGAAGCTGTACAGTCCCAGCTGCGCTACAGCCGTAGGAATTACGATACCTTTGGGAAGGTATCAAAGGACATGATGGAAAGGGGCCATGACCAGGACGCCCTGCAGTGCAGGATTAAAGTGAAGGAGCTGCGGAGTGCCTACCGCAAAGCCCGCGACGCAAACGGCCGCTCGGGTGCTCTCCCCGCGACCTGCCGATTCTACAAAGATCTGGATGCGATACTTGGGGTTAACCGCACCTCCATTCCGAGCACCACCATGGACACTTCAGAGCCGGTGTGGGGGGGGTGGGGGAGGAGGAGGAGGAGGGAAACGGGAGTGATGGTGGTGGGCCGGATGGAGACATCCCGGAATCCCTGGAGCCATGCAGCCAGGAGCTCTTCTCGAGCCAGGAGGAAGGTAGCCAGTCGCAGCGGCCGGTACTTGGTGGAGGACAAACAGAAGAGCAGGTTCCCGGTAAGCGGGTTTTTTTTTCGGGAAGGAATTTTTTCGGTGCGGGCTCTTTGGGAGAGGAGGGTTAGGCATGCATGCCTAGATGCGGAATAGTGCATTGATGTGGTTTATCACATCACGGTAATCGGCCTCGGTAATCTCCTCGAATGTCTCATGCAGAACGTGTGCAATGCGCTTGCGCAGGTTTAGCGGGAAAGCCACCGTGGTCCTTGTCCCAGCCAGGCTAATGTGTCCGCGCCACTGTGCCGCGAGGGGCGGGGGGACCATTGCTGCACACAGGCAAGCTGCATATGGGCCAGGGCGGAAGCCGCATTGCAGTAGAAGACCCTCCCTTGCTTCCCAGGTCACCCTCAGCAGCAAGATATTGTCCAGGACGAACTCCTGTGGAAAATGTTGGGACAGTGTTCAGTGTAGGTGCCCCCTGAAGCTGTTGGCTCTCCCCAAGGCACAGAAACCCAGAGGACAGTGCAGCCCTGAAACAATCAGTCCCCCTTACTCACCATTTTGAGGCTCCCGTGGGATGTGTGCGCTCTGTTTCGGACGGGAAAATTATGCTATTGTGTAGACCCTGTGTGTTTTCTACTCCTTAAGTTCGGGGGGAATCATTCTGTCTGGTATAAACAATGCTGCCTCTGTTAAATGTTGCATTTTGCCTATACAGCTGCATCAACCTTGAGACCTCAGCCGTCCCTCTTATTGCCTGCTCAGAGACTGCAAAGCCTCAGGAAGAGACCGCGAAAAAGCAAAGAAGACATGCTGCAAGAAGTGATGCGGCAATCTATTAAAGAGAATGAGAAAACACAGAACTGGAGGGAGAGAGAAAGCAGGATCCGCCAGGAAAACGCAGCGCACCGGCGGCAAAGCACAGATCGGCTCATAAGCATCCTGGAGCACCAAGCAGACGCTATCCAGGAGCTGGTAGCCATGCAGAAAGAGGAGCAGTACCGCAAATGCAAACGTCACCCCCCCCCCCACAGCCCTTGTCCCAAAACTCTTTCCGTTGTGCCCCACTGTCACCTCCAACCCACTTTACCCAACTTCCGTGTTCTTCACGCCACCCACTGCCTCCAACACCAGTATCTTCACCACCCAACCCTGAAAACCACGACCCTTTCCCTCTGCACTCAACCCCCATCACCATACAGTATAGCTATCCTGAAGTGCAGCACTCACTGCACAGCACACCAGACAGGACATAGGCGAATCTGTGATTGTACCGTTCTCCACTCCACCCCCTTGTTTCTTTTCAATAAATGGATTTTTTGGCTTTGAAAACATTATTGCATAAAGTAAAAGACTCCTTAGCCCAGGAAATAAACAGGCATTGAAAGTCTGCTTGTCTGCTTAGCAAACACTGATTCCTAAAGATTGGAACTACTGCACTTCACTCCCGTGCAGGGCACCAGATATCACTGCTGGTTTTCAGCCTCGAATTGCTCCCTCAAGGCATCCCTAATCCTTGCAGCCCCGCGCTGGGCCCCTGTAACAGCCCTGCTCTCTGGCTATGCAAATTCAGCCTCCAGGTGTTGAACCTCAGAGGTCCATGCCTGAGTGAAGCTTTCACCCTTTCCTTCACAAATATTATGGAGGGCACAGATATAACCGCGGGGATGCTGTTTTCGGCCAAGTCCAGCTTCCCATATAGAGATCGCCAGTGGGCCTTTAAACGGCCAAAGGCACACTCCACAGTCATTCGGCACCGGCTCAGCCTGTAGTTGAACCGTTCCTTGCTGCTGTCAAGGCTCCCTGTGTAGGGTTTCATGAGCCACGGCATTAACAGGTAAGCGGGATCTCCAAGGATCACAATGGGCATTTCAACTTCCCCTACCGTGATCTTCTGCTCTGGGAAAAAAGTCCCGGCCTGCATCTTCCTGAACAGCCAAGTGTTCCAAAAGATGCGTGTGTCATGCACCTTTCCGGGCCCGCCTGTGTTAATGTCAATGAAATGCCCACAGTGATCCACAAGCGCCTGGAGAACCATACAGAAATACCCCTTCCGATTAACGTACTCAGATCCTAGGTGGGGTGGTGCCAGAATAGGAATGTGCGTCCCATCTATCGCCCCTCCACAGTTAGGGAACCCCATTTGTGCAAAGCCATCCACTATTTCCTGCACGTTACCCAGAGTCACGGTTCTTCTGAGTAGGATGCGATTAATGGCCTTGCAAACTTGCATCAACACGATTCCAATGGTCGACTTTCCCACTCCAAACTGGTTTGTGACCGACCGGTAGCTGTCTGGAGTTGACAGCTTCCAGATTGCAATAGCCACCCGCTTCTCCACCAGCAGGGCAGCTCTCAATCTCATGTCCTTGCCCCGCAGGGTGGGAGCGAGCTCCTCACACAGTCCCATGAAAGTGGCTTTTCTCATCCGAAAGTTCTGCAGCCACTGCTCATCATCCCACACTTCCATGACGATGTGATCCCACCACTCGGTGCTTGTTTCCAGAGCCCAAAAGCGGCGTTCCACGGTGCTGAGCATGTCCGTGAATGCCACAAGCAATTTCGTGTCGTACGCGTTACGCGGCTCGATAGCATCATCGGACTCCTCACCCTCACTGTCACTTTGGATCTTAAGGAATAGTTCGACAGCCAAACATGATGTGCTGGCGAGACTCGTCAGCATACGCCTCAGCAGTTCGGGCTCCATTTCCCACAGACAGATCGCGCTGCACAGAAACCGTTGAAAGATGGCGCCAAAGGTGGACGGAAACAAAGGGATTTCTAGGATGCAAAGCAATGCATCACAGAGTGTTGGGACAGGACCCAGAATGCCCTGCACCTACGCCCCCTTCCCACAATCCACGGTGCCAGAATGGGAAGAGGTGCTCTGTGGGATAGCTGCCCATAATGCACCGCTCCCAATAGCACTGCAATTGCCGCAAATGTGGCCACGACAGTGCGCTGGGCAGCTGTCAGTGTGGACAGACTGCAGCGCTTTCCCTACTCAGCTGCACGAAGTCAGGTTTAACTCACAGCGCTGTACATCTGCAAGTGTAGCCAAGGCCTATCTCGATTTAAGTGGTGCTTTATATGAGCTAGCTGGCCTGGGGGGAGGGCAGGGAGGGGCAGGGAATTGGCTGAAGTCTGAGTACTCTTGATGCTCAAGATAGCAATCCAAGGGGATGCAGCTATAGGCTACAAGCTCAAATCAGCACAATTGATCAGCTCCTAATCCAATTACTCCCTGTAGCTCCAGCATTGTTTCACAGCGTGGCCACTCTGATTCAAGCGAGGTTAGTTAGACTGGAGTAACTCAAGTGTAGTAATTCGAATTAGCAGTTACAGTTGAAGATGAGCCCTAGGCTATTTCTACACTGCACAGTTAACTCCGGTGATCTGCGCACCTGGGTTTGCCTAGCCCAGGTGTGAGCATCTCCATGGCAAAGCCCTACTCTCATTACTGTGCCCTCGCTGTTTCAGCACTCACTTGTGTCTCTCTGGGGGCATAACTCATGGTTCATTGGGTTGAGACACTCTAGGAATCCTTCCTCGAGAACGTGTCCATCCTTTGGTGGGGGGGCATTATGGGAAAGGCATTAGAGAACTATCAGCAGTTGAACAATGCAGTGTGCATCCTCACTGCAAAGTGAGCAGGTTCCACATCGACTTAAAGCAGAGCCTGGGTTCTAATCTACACTCCCAACTGGGAAAACTTGCCTGACTTTAAAGCACCTCCAAACAGGTGTGGGGGGGGGGGGGGGGGGGGTTAAGACTACCTTAGGTAAGAGCCCAGATTAATTGTGCAGTGTAGAGATATTAGAGTTTTCCATGTTCTCCTTCCTACTTGACCCCCAGTTTATCTGTTGCACAAATTCTATGGCAGTGTTGCAGCTCACTGACATCTTTAGTAGCAATCTCCGTTGATATAGCAAATGTATAGGACATGTTTTACAGTAAAAATCAGCCACCATCATAACCATTTTTGGGTTGCTCCATTCTGCACACTACGCGCTAACCAGTCCCTTAATGCATCATCTCTCCAAACTGTTAAATTTCTTAAATCAGCTTCTTTTTAGGTGGCATGTGACCAGGATTCACCATTGAATTTGACCTGCTGGTTGGATTCTTAGCTTCCCCGGACTGGGCCGGGTACTGACGGGGAGTGCGACAATTCAGCTACATATTCAGGAATTGTTTCATTTTCTTGTTCATTCAGTTTATAAAAGCAGAAATGCTGTGCAATCACCCGAGGTTCTGGGGATCATGGAAATTCTACAAAATTACCAATCTCTGCAAATGTTTTGTCTGCTGAATTAATAGGAGGTATTTGGCTTTGGAGCAGGCTATAAATTTTAGCTCCCATTTCACTCAGTAATACCACCACCTTCCCCCCCCCCATCACATATAGCATCAGCTTTTATATACTGTACCAGTCTCTCAAGATATGTGGGCCAATCCTCTACCAAACAAGTACATTTCCCCTAAACAGCCAGACATTTTTAACCTTTTCTTCTTCTTCTGAAGGCATCTTTGCAGTCACAATGGTTAAGGGTGCAGTTTCTTTAGTTTCACTGTCACCCGGCCTCTGCAGTCACTCTCTCTTCCTGGATTAGGATACCACTCTTGTCTCCAAATGTTTATTTACTATATGCAAACATATAAGATCTGACTATATGAGAGACCTTCTCTTACAGGTCTCTGGTGGCCTCAACCATAGTCCACCACTAGAGGGCTCACAAACTATTTAAGGGGATAATAGGGTATTACAAGTTTCATTACAGTCTATCCCACCCCAAAAAGTAAAAAAACATAATTAGGTACAGATATAGATGTCTGAATTTTTTCAATGGCAACACAAATGATTCTTTTAAAGTCTCTTTAAAGCAAGAAGAGAGACTGTTGAATCAAGAGGTTTAATAGTTTTGGAGCAAAGAATGGTTGGTGGAGCTTGTATCTGTTGCAAGAGGCCTCTGAAGCACGTTGTTTTAAGTTTCCTAGACCAGATACAAGCTCCACCAACCATTCTTTGCTCCAAAACTATCAAACCTCTTGATTCAACAGTCTCTTCCTGCTTTAGTAGGTGAGTTTGTAAAATCCTGTAATCAAGTAAGTTGGCAGTTACTTGCTGAACCCCGCCACATACATTTGAAGTATAGAATTACAGCTTAACAGAATGTACATTACCCGATTTCTAAACCATTTTCTTTAAACTTAGCTAAGCACATACTACTCGTGAAGTCCTGTTTACACCATGACAGGGTGCTGTCCCTTCCCGAGAGAGGCAGGCTAGAAATCCTCTCCATGGTATAAAATAAGGCTATATCTACCGCTATACTACAGAAGCTACAGAGACACAGGTAAGGCATTGCAGCTGCACTGCTGCAGCACCATAGTGTAGACATTTGCTAAAGAGACGAAAGGGGTTTTTCCATTTCTGTAGTTAAACCACCACTGCAAGAGACAGTAGCTAGGTCTACAGAAGAATTATTCCATAAACCTAGCAGCGTCTACACCAGGGCTTAGGTTGGCGTAAGAACGTTTTTCACCCCGCTGAGTAGCTAGGTCAACATAGGCTTTAGGCGGAGACCAGGACTGAGTGCTTGTCTTCACATACAGCGCTGCAGCTGCACCGCTGTAGTGCTTTAATGAAGACACCACTATGCCAACAGGAGAGCTCTTCCCATTGGCATAGTTAATCCACCTCCCCGAGAGGCGGTGGCTATGTCAACAGGAGACGCTCTCCCACGACAGTTTTACACAGAAGGTTAGGTCAACATAACAAAGTCGCTCAAGGAGGTGAATTTTTCACACCTCTAAGCGATGTAGTTATACCAATACAGGTCAGTAGTGCAGACCTGGCCTAAAAGAGTTATCAGACAGAATTAAATTAATTTTTTTTTAAAATTAATGGAGATATCCCATCTCCTAGAACTGGAAGGAACCTTGAAAGGTCATCGAGTCCAGCCCCCTGCCTTCACTAGCAGGACCAATTTTGATTTTGCCCCAGATCCCTAAGTGGCCCCCTCAAGGATTGAACTCTCAACCCTGGGTTTAGCAGGCCAATGCTCAAACCACTGAGCTATCCCTCCCCCACACAGAAGCCACTCTAGACGAGGTTCTGGTGGAGGAAAGGCCTGCAGGCACTCGAATGGGCTTAGGGCCTAAAAAAGGAGCTCAGTTTGGATATATGGATTATGCCTTTTTTGTTTGTTTTTTTTTTAAATTCATTTCTCACACTTTGTGGCTAATAAGTTGGTATTTGGCCTTATGTACCCCTGAGTCTTTGCAATTCTTAAATTCGGATCTCTGGGATACAGGAGACTATGTGTCACACACACCCTAAGACTGAATTTTCAAAGTTCAGCTGCTTTATGTTACCTTCACATGCATGTACACACACACACACACACACACACACACACACACACACTGAGAAACATTGGTTCAGAGTACAATACTAAGGATTTTAAAAATAGTCCAAACAAAACCCAAGAGTTTTGGAAGAAATAAATCCTCATGCTTTAGGGCATAAGCCAACCTCTAAATAATGGGGAGT
The DNA here is from genome assembly GCF_002925995.2 of Terrapene triunguis. Classification (NCBI taxonomy): domain Eukaryota; kingdom Metazoa; phylum Chordata; order Testudines; family Emydidae; genus Terrapene; species Terrapene triunguis. Next base: position 2,102 of record NW_020698114.1, on the reverse strand, counting down.
TGGAAGAAGCTTTCCCTGTAGGAAGTTTATTCTTTAACTGCCTGCAGCAGGGTTTCTAGCATCCTCCTCTGAAGCAGTTGGTGCTGGCCACTGTCCCAGATGGGTTAACGGACTAGAAGCATCTCTGGTTTGATCAAGTGGCGCTATTTCTATGTTTCTATAACCAAAATATTTTTAAGGGGGGGGGGAAAAATGAGGAGGAAAAATAACCCCTCGACTCCAGAATGGCTGAAGGGATTTTCCTCAAGCTTTCCCTGATATATTTATTTTCAGGTAGACATTAACCATGAAATATTTAGTCCCAAAGACAGATGTTTTGGAAAATTATTGAGGTGTGACCATAACTACAGTGGTCGCATTTGACACTCATGCTATACTATAATCAGCAGTATGTCAAAGAATAACATGAGGCAGAGAGGAATCTATCAGATGCAGGGGCACCGGAATGGCGGGACCAGGGGGCCATGGCCCCATCGCTTTTAAAAGTAGGAGGGCTATGCCCTCCCACTTTTTACCGGCCGCAAGTCAAGTGACAGGGGGAGTGGGTGGAAAGGAGCGGGGGCAGGCCTTGGAGGAAGGGACAGCATGAGGGCAGGGCCACAGTACGGGCACCGGTGGCCCTTCCACTTTTAGGGAGCTTCCGCCACTCCTGATCAGATGACTTGAAGACAAAGCCAGGCAGTTTCTGCATCCGAGTGTTGCTCTTTTGAGACTTCTGAAGGCATGCTCCACACCTCCTCCCTCTCAGATTTTGGAAGGCACTTCAGATTCTTAACCCAACGTTTAAGTGCTGTAGCTATCTTTAGAAATCTCACATTGGTACCTTCTTTGCGTTTTGTCAAATCTGCAGTGAAAGTGTTCTTAAAACGAACAACATGTGCTGGGTCATCATCCAAGACTGCTATAATATGAGGTATATGGCAGAATGCGGGTAAAACAGAGCAGGAGACATACTATTCTCCCCCAAGAAGCTCAGTCAAAAATATAGTTAACACATTTTTCAATGAGTGTTATCATGGAAGCCTATCCTCTGCAAGAGTGGCCGAAGCATGAAGGGGCATACGAATGTTTAGCATATCTGGCATGTAAATACCTTGCAATGCCAGCTACAAAAGTGCCATGTGAACGCCTTTTCTCACTTTCAGGTGACATTGTAAATAAGAAGCCGGCAGCATTATCTCCCGCAATTGTAAACAATCTTCATAGAATATCAGGGTTGGAAGAGACCTCAGGTTGTCATCTAGTCCAATCTCCTGCTCAAAGCCAGACCAACACCAACTAAATCATCCCAGCCAGGGCTTTGTCAAACCGGGCCTTAAAAACCTCTAAGGAAGGGGATTCCACCACCTCCCTAGGTAATCCATTCCAGTGCTTCACCACCCTCCTAGTGAAATAGTGTTTCCTAATATCCAACCTAAGGGTAGTTTCCTAAGGAACACTGCTATCATGGCCATACATTTTGTGAAGGGGCACATGGCACCCAAGGAGCTGCAGACAGGCCGAATGGAAGAACCATGAACTGGTAATGCAAGTGCTTCACTACAAATCTGAGGAACTCTCTGTGCCCTTGGTATATCGACACATGAAATTACACATCTCTTAAACAGAGGGCAGCATATCAGTCTCCAAGATCCAGAGAGAGAATAATGGATGCCAGGATGATCATGCGAAACTATCTTTTTAAGATAGGTGTTGAGCTGATGCAGGTCTAAAATAGGTTTGGAGACCTCCCTTGGCTTTTGGGATTATGAAATAAGGGGAGTAGAAACCCTTCCCTCTTAAATTCTGCTGAACCTCCTGTATGGCTCCCACCTGAAGGAGAGACTGAGCCTCCTGGACCAAAAGTTCTTCATGAGATAGGTCCCTGAAGAGGGACAGGGAGGGAGGGTGGGAAAGTGGAGAAGAAATAAACTTGCAGGTGTATCCCACTTCTACAATGCTCAACACCCAATGGTCCATGGTGACATGGGACCAAGCACTAAGGAAATAGGATGGCTTGCACACAAAGGAAAAATGGAGTCTGAAATCCTGGGAACTGGTACAGCGTCCTCAAGGGTCCCATCACAACACCTGCTTAGAACCCCTTGGATGTATAGGTGGGG
>NW_020698113.1:8721-10219 GCF_002925995.2 Terrapene triunguis | reverse complement strand
CAGGAGGGGGAACAGGCATTAGGGGCAAACGGGCACAGTGCAGGGGTTGGGGGGAAGGGAGGGTGGGGATCCCACGGGGGCCAGGGGCAATGGGGGGTGCCACGCGCATGGGGGCCAGGGGCACCAAAATGCAAGTTCGCCCAGGGTGCCATTTTCCCTCAAGCCGGCCCTGGTCACATGGTTTGGAACCACAAAGCACATGTTGGACCAACTATTGAGGAGCAGAAGGACCAGACTGTGCAGGGCCCAGGAATTGTGGGATAGCTTTGGTGGACTATCCAAACACAAGCCTGGCTAGAATAGCCTCAGCGAAGTGGGCAGGCATGACACTATAGCGGACCGTGGCCTCACACCTCTACCCTGGGACGAGCCAGTCAGCCCGTGTTGTGAGGGGTGTGGGTGCATGTCAAAGGGCTTTGTGGGTGTTAGGGCAGGGCGTAGACATGTGTCAGAGCCCGTGTCCCTACTACAGTGTAGACATACTCTAGCTGCACCAGTTGGACAGCCTGCGTAAATGTTTGCTACCTGGCGGATGTCTGGCTGTTTGCAGTGGAAATGAGGCCTTTTGACCTTTCTCTTGTTTGTCTCTCCCCAGATTCCATGTGATAGTGGATGTGATCAAACCAGAAAAGCTGGACATCACCACCATGCTGAAGGGGCTGGACTACACGGAAGTGCCTGCCTCCTCCAAGAAGGACTATAAGCTCACCTTCTTCTCCTACAAGGAAGGGCTATTCAGTGCCAAGGTAGACCCGCTCCCAGGCCCTGTGGCTCTGCAAAGGAAGGGTTGCTTGCTGGTCGTGTGTGGGGATGAGGGTGGGTGTCTCTAGGATTTTAAACCAAAATATTGAAACTTTTGGGTGCCCAGAATGAGGTGACTGTTCTGGTAGTTGGACATCTAAAGTGAAGCTCCCCTGGAAGCTGAGCAGGGCACCTGTTCTCTGCCAGGTGTGCGTAGGAGGCAGGTGGGAAGAGTCCAAGATGAGTTCATTTCTCCTGTGACCGGAACTAGCCCCCGGTCCAGAGGGAGCTCCCAGCTCCCCTAGGTCTGACTGTTACCTCTTTTGTACTTGATTTCAGGTGACCTTTCGCAATGAGGCGACACAGGAGTACGTGTTCTACCTGGTCACGTTCAAGGCCATCCCTTCTGGTCCGGTCAGCACCATCGAGATGGTTACCCCTGTTCGGCAGAGCACGTCCTCCTCCGTCAAGGTGGAGAACCCCCTCGTCTTCCCGGTGACGTTCACTACAGACTGCAAAGTGCCCGATGTCAACCTCCCGCCGCAGTTCATTGTGCCCGCCCAGTCCGAGGTAGGACAAAGCCTTGCACAGCAAACCTGCTTCCCCCGCTCTCCTCCCTCTGCAGTAGCGCAATTGCTGTGACCTTCTAGAATGTCAACAGCCCAAGTGCTCATAGGCGCCAACTTTCTCTGGCACCGATGGGTGCCCGGGCCCCCCTGCCCCTGGCCCCGCCCTGACTCCACCCCATCCCTGCCCC
>NW_020698113.1:0-8621 GCF_002925995.2 Terrapene triunguis | reverse complement strand
CTCCCTGCCCCTATTGGATCCCTTCCCCAAATCCCCGCCCCAGCCCCGCCTCTTTCCCCAGCACGCCGCGTTCCCCCTCCTCCCCCCTCCCTCCCTGCCCCGCGAATCAGCTGTTTCGTGGTGCAAGCGCTGGGAGGGAAGGGGGAGAAGCAGGACACGTCAGTGCGCTCGCAGAGAAGGTGGAGGTGAGCTGGAGCAGGGGGGCGGGGCGGGGCCACGGGGAGCTGCCGGTGGGTGCTCCAGGCCCAGAACACCCACGGAGTCGGCGCCTATGCAAGTGCTCCTGGCCCAGGTGTTAGCCTGAGCTGTGTGTGCACTATGGGGCTGGTTTCCAATGGTAACAGACCCCACCTGATCCTCAGCGGCTGCAGTCCCCAAAAGGTCACATGGGAATGAGAAGATGGGGAGGGTAAGCAAATCAGAGAGGTGGGGGGAGTGCGGATGTGCGGAGTATCCCTACAGAGAATTACACTGCCCTGCAGGAATCTGCCATGCACTGCTAGTATGCCTGTAACACATCACACGACCACATGCAGAGTTGCTGCCAACAAGCCCACAGGCCTTCCCACCACTGATGTGATTGCACTGGCTGTTTGCAAGGCCAGCTACTGAGTCATTCACCCCTGTGCCAATCCCCTCCAGGGCAGTGCTGTCACTGTGCTAACTCCAAGTGCAATCCCACGAGGCTTCTGCCTGCCCTTCTGAGCATCATCTCTGTCCCCTGTCCAGGCCTTAGCTGCGCTAAACACCCCAGCTCCCCGCACCCTTGTTCTGGGTAGGCCGAGAGCAGCTGAAGTGGGGCTGAGCTGCTCTCTGCTCTACCAATCTCCTTCTCCACCCCAGCTCCCCTGGCCCAAAGAGCAAAAGGACACAAAAGTTGGATGAAGAATACAGCTTTATTTTGGAAAATATTGCCGCTTTGTCTGCGGGCCAGCGGGGAGCTTTTCCTTTTCCCTGCGGCAGATTCTCCACAAAGCAGGAAGGACACACTGAATGGTTAATTAACAAACATACAGACATGGACTGGCACAGGCATCCTCCTCCCTCCTGCTTTACAGGGGTTTGCCACAGCTCTCCACCCCTTCGTCAATGCATCCCCCACCCCCAAGATCTGCGTGTGAGAAATCAGAAATGTCGTTATTTATATCAACGTTCCAGTAATTCCTAGAGACACGCACCCTTGTGGCTTAGCCTGTACAGACTTATCCGAGATAATCCCTGTCCCAAAATGCTGACAAGCCAAATGGACAAGCCAGGCTAGGGTGGATGGGGGGAAGAGATGTAACACGCAAGCAGAGTGATCAGAACAATGAAACAACTTTGTTAGTTCCACAATTTATTCACTTTCTGTCCCCCTGTCTGGGGTACATTTCGTCTTATGAATTGATAAATAATGATCATTGATTAATGAATTCATACCCCATCCCCACCATGTAAACCCATGGTGCTGTAGATGATAAATGCGCTGAGCAAGTGTAACCCACACACCACCTGGCTGTGGTGTTCTGTCCCAGCTAATGGTACTGAGACCACTGGGAGAGATTAATGAGTCTGCTGTACAGCCTTTGCTAAGGGCCATATGGCTTTTATGCAGTAGAGGCTCATTTATTAAGCTCCAGAGGTCCCAGGTTCGATTCCACCTGCCGACAACCAGCGTCTGTTGGTGTTACACAAGTGAGCACTGATTGGGTTGCAAGGGCGCTGCATGTTACAACCGCTGTTGACTGTTCATGATGCAGCACACAAGTGTTAAGTTCCATCCCTGGCCTGGGCACGAGCATTTCTGCTCCCACGCGGATGGACTAGGTCGGGGTGGGCAAACTTTTTGGCCCGATGGCCACATCTGTGTATGGAAATTGTATGGGGGGCCATGAATGCTCACGAAATTGGGGGTTGGGGTGTGGGAGGGGGTGAGGGCTCTGGGCTGGGGCCAGAAATGAGGAGTTCAGGGTGTGGGAGGGGGCTCTGGACTGGGTCAGGGAGTTGGGGTGCCAGGGGGGTGAGGGCTCTGGGCTGGGACTGAGGGGTTCGGCGGGCAGAAGGGGGATCAGGCCTGGGGTGGGGGTTGAGGCACGGGGGGAGTCAGGGGTGCAGGCTGTGTGCAGTGCTTACCTCAAGCAACTCCCAGAAGCAGCGGTCGCTCCGGCTCCTATGCAGAGGCGCGGCCAGGTGACTCTGCGCGCTGCCCTGTCTGCAGGTGCTGCCCCGCAGCTCCCGTTGGCCGCAGTTCCTGGCCAATGGGAGTTGCGGGAGCAGCACTTGGGGCAGGGGCAGTGTGCGGAGCCCCCTGGCTGCCCCTACACGTAGGAGCCGGAGAGGGGGACATGCCTCTGCTTCTGGGAGCTGCGCGGAGTGGGGCAAGCCCCTGACCCTGCTCCCCGGCAAGAGCTCAAGGGCCAGATTAAAACGTCTGGAGGGCCAGATGCAGTCCCCGGGCCATAGTTTGCCCACTCCTGGACTAGGGTTGTTCTCTCTTTCCTCCCAGGGGGTGCTCGTGTTCGAATTCCAGCCCCTAAAAGTCGGGGAGGTCAGTGGGCGCCTGGTGCTACAGAGCAGCGACTTGGGCTCCTTCCAGTACGACCTGAACCTGAAAGCCATTGCAGCCAGGCCGGAGAAGCCGCTGTACTTCCGTGCCATGCTAGGCAGCAACCAGAGCATCACCACCAAGTTCATGAACTACACCCGGCAAAGAACGGAGTACACGTGCAAGGTGATCAGAGTTTGTTGGGAGGGGGAGGTTTGGGCATTCCCTGTGTGCATTGAAAGGCCCCCAGTGAAGGGGCTGGAATGTGCCTTTCATTTAGAAAATGGGAAAGATCCCCCCTACATTTTGTATCAGGATCCTGTGATACTAAATTACCCCACTGCTGTTCCTGAGCTCTGGGGTATGTCAGACCTTGGGCCACAGAGGCTAAAATGCCTTCTCTAAATCCAAGTGACGCCGTCTCTCCCCTTGCAGACTGACTCTTCAGATTTCCACACGGATAAAATCATCAATGCAGCCGCAGGCTCTCAGGGGGGCACAGAGGTCAGTGTGGACGTAACCTATGAACCCTACCAGCTGGGTGAATCAAGAGCAACTCTCATCCTGTCGTCACCCATCGGAGGAGAATACAGCATCCCGCTCTTTGGCGTGTCAGTGCCCCCCAAACCCCAGGGCCCCTTTCAGATCAAGGCTGGCTCCAGCACGGCCATTCCCTTCAAGAACGTGTTCCTGCAGCACACGGCCTTCACCTACAACGTGGAGAACCCAGCGTTCACCATCAAGGCTGCTGAGACCATACGCTCCAAGAAGAACATCTTCATCACCGTCTCCTTTGAAGGGAACCCCACTGGCAGCAAGATGCCCGTCACCAGCAAGCTGGTCGTCTCCTGCGCCCGGGCATCAGGCATGGGGGCAGGCATTTCCTGGGTTTATTACTTGAAGGGCATAACCCCTGAGAAGTGACCTAGTGGCATTTCCCCCGCTTTGCTGAGCCACTTGCAACTCCCAGCGCAGTCATGCACCTCCTAGGATCTGAATCTGACCAGTCTTCATTTCCCTCCCCATCTCAGTACAGAATGGACTCGCTCTACAACCCAGATGTGCCTTGGCAGTGAAAAGCAGCACCGGAGTCTCTTCACCACTGTTCTTGCCAGTACAGAAAATGTTTATAGGATCTGCACGCCTACTGAAAGCAGTGGGTGACTGCAGGATTGGATACCGGGCATGCACAGAACACACCCACCTCTATATAACAGGGGCTGTTGTTGAAAATTCCCAAAGAGCAAGCTAACGGATCTCATTACTACTGAAGTGACCTGGCAGTCATCTCACTTGTCCTTGGCCTGATAGCGTCACTGATCTTTTAGTCAAATTATATGAAACTTACGATATAGAAAGGGGCATGAGATCAGTGGGGAAGATCCCAGCTATCTGTGTCTATGGTCTGACTGCATGCGTCAAGACTCAGTCAATTTATCCTCCCTTAGTTTATAACCACCAATAGAATTGCCTTCATATTGCCTTCAAAGTACAAACCTTCCTGCCTGAAGGAGGATTCACTGACTGTGGATTTATTAAAAATATGTCTTGTGTATAAGCCACCAAAGGTGCTGCAGCTTTTTCCAGCAGAGCAGAGTTCATGAAAACACTCACCTTGTACCCCAGAAATATGAGGACTCCATCATGCCTCCCAGCTGATCTCACCCTCTGGGATCAGAGGCTAGGATGACTGTTGGCAGCGTGGTTTCTTTGTTTGCTGTATGAAAATGTATTTTCGAATAAAGATTGTTACGCAAACAGAGATTCTGGTCGATATGTTGGTGTGGATCTGGTTAATGTGATAGTACCATAGCTAGCACCCAGACACCCTGTGCCTCGAGACAAGGGAAAATTGGGATGGAAAAAGAATCTAGATAAGTTGGGGGGTTCCTGACTATCTAGAAAGGAGTCAAAGCAGGGGCGCCATTTAGGGGGCCAGGGGAGGGCTCTAACGCCTCCCCCCCCCACAGTTTCGTAGGGGAGGTCTACTCACCCTTGCCCCAGACAGCGCTCTTAACTGCAACAGCTTGAGTGTGATATGTGATGAGTTCGGAAGCTGGGAGCAGCACAGCCTTTGCAGCAGGGAGTTCGTTTATAAACAGAGGCAGGGTGATTAATGACAAGGCTTTTGTTATCTTAAAGTAAATTAAGGATGGTTAGATGATCCTGAAAGCATTGCAGGCACTTCAGTTAAGATAGGAAACAAAGGGTAGGAATAAAAGGTGAGAATGGAGAGGGGTAAATAGTGGTGTCCCCCAGGGGTCTGTACTGGGCCCAGTCCTATTCAACAGATTCATAAATGATCTGGGAAAAGGGGTACGCAGTGAGGTGGTAAAATTTGCAGATACAAAATTACTCAAGATAGTTAAGTCCAAAGCAGACTGCGAAGAGTTACAAAGGGATCTCACAAAACTGGGTGACTGGGCAACACATGGCAGATGAAATTCATGCTGATAAATGCAAAGTAATACACTTGGCAAAATATAATCCCAACTATACGTGTAAAATGACGGGGTCTAAATTAGCTGTTACCACTCAAGAAAGAGATGTTGGAGTCATTGTGGATAGTTCTCTGAAAACATCCACTCAATGTGCAGTGGCAATTAAAGTGAACAGAATGTTGGGAATCATTAGGAAAGGGATAGAGAAAAAGAGAAAAAGATCATGTTGCCTCTGCATAAATCCATGGTACGCCCACATCTTGAATAGTGCGTGCAGATTTGGTCACCCCATCTCAAAAAAGATATATTGGATTTGGAAATGGTTCAGAGAAGGGCAACAGAAATGATTAGTTGTATAGAACACTTTCTGTATGAGGAAAGACTAAAAATACTGGGACTTTTCAGCTTGGAAAAGAGATGATTAAGGGAGGATACGCTAGAGGTCTATAAAATCATGAATGGCATGGAAAAATTGAATAAGGAAATATTATTTACTCCTTCACATAACACAAGAACTAGGAGTCACCAAATGAAATTAACAGGCAGCAGATTTAAAACAAACAAAAAAAGGATTTCTTCACAGTCAACCTGTGGAACTCTTTGCCAGGGGATGCTTTGAAGGCCAAAATTATAACAGGGTTCCAATAAGAACTAGATACATTCATGGAGGATAGGTCCAGCAATGGCTATTAGCCGGGGTGGGCAGGGATCCAACACCGTGTTCTGCATGTCCCTGGCCTGTTTAGCAGAAGCTGGGAGTGGGGGGAGAGAGAGCTCAGTGGTTTGAGCATTAGCCTGCTAAACCCAGGTTTATGAGTTCAATCCTTCAGGGGTCATTTAGGGATCTGGGGCAAAAATCTGTCTGGGGATTGGTCCTGCTTTGAGCAGGGGGTTGGACTAGATGACCTCCTGAGGTCTCTTCCAACCCTGATATTCTATGATTCTACCAGGCAACTTGATGATTACCTGGTCTGTTCATTCCCCCTGGGACACCTGGCATTGGCCACTGTCAGAAGACAGGATAGTGGGCTGGATGGACCATTGGTCTGAGCCAGTCTGGCCATCCTGATGTTCTTATTTAGAACTCAGCTGTATCTGCTCCCCACTGTAACCCACTAGACCCCGCTCTCCTCCCAGAGCTGGGATAGAACAAAGGAGGCCTCACAGGGTCGCGCGCTCTCTCTATTACTACCTGTGGGGGGAGAGAGAGAGAAAGTAAGAATATACATTAAATTTTTAAACCTAACCAGTGTCTCTAAAGTGACTTGCCACAAGATGTTAGAACATGTTATTGGAGCTGAGTGGATCTAATATTTAATTTTCTTTCTTTTATAAAGGAATTAGATACAGGGCTCCAGTCAGCTAATTGCTAACTAATCTGCCAAAACACTTGAGTTTTCAAGTGCCTAAGTAGCCCAGGGAATCACAGTTAAAGTTGCCCCTCCCCCTCCCCCCAATCTGAAATGGCACCCCTGAGTCAAAGGTGTAATCTAATGGTCTAAACACAAAACTGGGAGCCAGGAACCTGGGTTCTAATCCCAGTGCTGAGCCTCTCCACGGCCTTGGGCAAGTCTTCGGGCCAGGTTTGTAATGGTACTTAGGCACTTAAAGATGCAGATAGGGACCTAGTAAGATTTTCAAAAGCATCTATGTACCTAATGCCTACAGGCCTGGTGCTGCTCCTAGTGAAATCACTGAAAAAAAACTCAGTTTCTCCAGCCATGAAATGGGGATAATAATACTGCTCTAAATGTGCCATCCACTGGCCTCTGTTCCAGAAGATAAGCCAGGTCTATGAGGCAGTAGTGCAATGGAGTGTGAAGCAGTCCCCCATGAGCGGGTTACGCCACCCTGTTGCCCTCAGAGCTGGCCAGTCAGTTTCTTCTTGTGAGTAGAGACGGAATCTTTGCAGGAGCTACAGCTCTGTAGCCACCACTCCACTTCTTGTCCCTGGACTACTCCACCGCATTGTTGGCCCACCTCCGCTGAGTCCTTGCTTTCCTCTCCGGCCAAGGTTATGACCTTCTTTAGCACTTTGCTTTCTCAGTGGTGCTCAGGTTGGCACTTCAGCAAACAACGATGCTCTGAGCCCTATTTTGCAGCTCTTTGCAGTTTGCCTTGGCATTTCAGTGGATGTTTTCCAGCACGTTGATGCTTCAGAACCTGGTTTTTACTGCTCTCCTGATTTTGATGCACCTTAGGCCCATATGTATGTCTTCACTGCAGTTAACCTGGGTGATCAGCACCCACGTCTGAGCCCACCTGGGTTAGCCTCGCCCAGGTGTGAGCAGCCAGATTGCAAAGCCCTACCCAAGTTACTGTATCCTCAAGTGCTACGCCCGCTGTGTCTCTAGGACTTCTGGGGTCACAGCCCATGGGTCTTTGTGCTGCAGTGCGCTGAGCCACTCTAGGAGTCTTTCCCAGTGAATTGTGGGAAAACTTGCCTCTCCTTCTGGGCACATGGGAGGAATTGTGTGAAGGCACTTGGAGGCCTTTCAGCACTTGAGTCGTTTAGCCTGTGTCTTCATTGAAAAGTGAGTGGGTTACAGCCTCTGTGAAAGCCCCCAGGTGCTACCTCTGACTCTGGATGCACCAGCTTGCCTGGGTTGGAAGCATCACTAAACTTAGGTGAGAGGGTTTTGTGTGTGGATAGGGAGGGGATTAGGGGCAACATGTGGATAAGAACCTGGGCTAAATCTGCATTGGAGACATCCCCTCCTTCCCATTTTCAATGCTTAGCTTTGGTGCCTACTTTCTGGCGCTTTGGCTTGGTGGTTCTGTGCTCCATTTCCAGCACTGGAGAAAGGAAAAGGAAAGAGAAGGGGGGCAAAGGTGGAAGTGAACTTTTCGCCATCTCTCTGCACTAGATTGAAGGGAGTGAGAGAAAGGGGAGTAGAGGACAAATCCAGAGCCCACTAGAGGGAGAGTAGAGATGGAAGGAGAGAGGAACAAGAAACAAGGATGGAGTTGGAACGATTGGTGTTTGGAGACAGAGTGGATGTCTTGGCCTCTTGTGTTTGTGGAGACTCAACAGCTGTGAGCTCAACCCTCGGACCTGTTGTCCAGGATTAGCCTGGTCCCGAAGCGATGCAGGTTCCTGGCACACATTGTCCAGCCCAGCTTTCCACTAGTACGCTACCCAGCCTTCTCCTAGTTTTGTGGTTGCCCTAAGTGTGCACATTAACATGGAAGCTCTACTCTCTGCACCAGAGCAGGAGAAGCAGCTATCTAGCTCTGAAGTCTGTCCCCTGCCTCACACAGCCATAGCTCTTGTACCAAACGACAGATCTCTCTGCTTCACTGCAGGCCTGTGACTCCCACCTTTTCAAGAAGAGATTTGTTCCTGAGATAGTTAATCCAAATGTCAGTTTTCAGAGATGTCAGCTGCAAGCACATATCTGTGCTTCAAAGAGATCTAGAGGAAACTTTCCCTTACATTTTCAGTTTCCTTGGAAATTGGATCATATTTTCCCTTTCGTCATTTTTTAGGCATTACAGAATTCAGTTAACCTGAAAAAAGTAAAACTTCATAGCATAATTGACAAAGTACCTGCTGGATATCAAGCTTTATTATACACACGAGGGAGAAATAGACCAAGCATGTGGCTCAAAGATCTGGCTGTATTCCTAGGCACTGTCTCTGTGAGACCACACCC
>NW_020698112.1:0-6013 GCF_002925995.2 Terrapene triunguis | reverse complement strand
GAAGGACCGGATCAAGAATTCCATCCTGTCGTGTTTCTCAGCAAGAAACTGTCTGAGAGGGAAAGCCACTGGTCAATCAGCGAAAAGGAATGCTACGCCATTGTGTACGCACTGGAAAAGCTACGCCCATATGTTTGGGGACGGTGTTTCCAACTACAAACAGACCATGCTGCGCTACGGTGGCTTCATACCGCCAAGGGAAATAACAAAAAACTTCTTCGGTGGAGTTTAGCTCTCCAAGATTTTGATTTTGAAATACAACACATTTCGGGAGCTTCTAACAAAGTGGCTCATGCACTCTCCCGGGAAAGTTTCCCAGAGTTAACTGGTTAACAATTGTTCTTGGAATGAAACATATTGTTAGTTTTTATATAATCAGTAGTATGTCTAAAGGTACATGTGTCTTATTAACTCTGTTTTCTCCTAGAACTCCAGGAAGAAATCACAGCCAGTGTGGAACCGAACGTCCAACACTATCTGTGATTTGGGGGGCGTGTCATAACTATAAAGGGAAGGGAAACAGCTCTCCTGTGTAGAGACTCCAAATCCTTTTACCTGTAAAGGGTTAAGAAGCTCGGGTAACCTGGCTGACACCTGACCCAAAGGACCAATAAGGGGACAAGATACTTTCAAATCTTGGGGGGGGAAAGGCTTTTGTGTGTGCTCTTTGTTTTAAGGGGTTGTTCGCTCTTGGGACTCAGAGGGACCAGACATCAATCCAGGTTCTCCCCATCTTTCTAAACAAGTCTCTCCTATTTCAAACTTGTAAGTAAAAAGCCAGGCAAGGCGTTTTAGATTTACTTTGTTTTCTCAACTTGTAATGTACCTTTTACCAGAGTGTTTATCTTTGTTTACTGTACTTTGAACCTAAGACAGAGGGGGGGGGGGTCCTCCAAGCTCTTTAAGTTTGATTACCCTGTAAAGTTATTTTCCATACTGATTTTACAGAGATGATTTTTACCTTTTTCTTTAATTAAAAGCCTTCTTTTTAAGAACCAGATTGATTTCTCCTTGTTTTAAGATCCAAGGGGGTTTGGATCTGTATTCACCAGGAGTTGGTGAAAGGAGGGTGGGAGGAAGGAGGGGGGATGGTTAATTTCTCCTTGTTTTAAGATCCAAGGGGGTTTGGATCTGTGTTCACCAGGGAATTGGTGAAAGGTTTCTCAAGGCTTCCCAGGGAGGGAGTTCTTGAGATGGTGGCAGCGGACCAGAGCTAAGCTGGTAGATAAGCTTAGGAGTCCTCATGCAGGCCCCCACATTTGTACCCTAAAGTTCAAAGTGGGGATACAGCCTTGACATGGTGGCGCAGCGGTGGAGATCGTTTTAACCCAAAAGCCAGTAAGAGATTTTTTTTTCCTTCTAGCTGCTTGGAAAGCAGAGCTGAAGGTAGATGCATATCTTATCTCTCCTTGCCTGAAGGCAGAGGTGTTAAGTTTTTTTAACAAGGGGCTTTGTTAAGAGAAGGGTTCAATCAGTGAGCAAACTTTGAACTGGTAAAGGTAATTTAGAAGCTGAATTGTTTTTTTTTTCTTTTTACATCCTCGGAAGTAGCTAGTCAGAAAGTCTCTGTTAACTCAGCAGCACTCAGCAGGAGCCTGAGCTAAGTACATCCCAGTTTCAGTCAACTGCAGAGGGTGTGACCCAGCACAAGAAAACAGGAAAATGACTACCAAAGAAGCAGCTAACAAACTAGAACTGGCCAGACTAGAAGCAGAAGAAAATGAGAAAAAAACATCAGAGACTGCTTGAAATTAAAAAACTCGAGGAAAAAGCCAAACAGGAGGCCCAAGAAAGAGAAGAAAAAGCCAAACAGGAGGCCCATGAAAGAGAAGAAAAAGCCAAACAGGAGGCTCATAAAAGAGAGATGGAGCTGAAAGAAAAAGAGATGGAACTGGAAGCAGCAAGGACTAGGCAGGATGCATCAGACCATCCTAACAACTCCTCTCCAGGTACCACTTCCCATCCCAGGAAATTCCCCACCTACAAGGCAGGCGATGATACTGAGGCCTTCTTAGAAAATTTTGAAAGGGCCTGCCTTGGATACAGCATCCCTCCACCCCAGTACATGGTAGAGCTGAGACCGCAGCTCAGTGGACCCGTAGCAGAGGTGGCGGCTGAAATGCCTAAGGAACACATGAACAGTTATGAACTTTTTAAAAACAAGGCCAGACTCAGAATGGGGCTAACACCCGAGCATGCCCGTCGGCGGTTCAGAGCCCTAAGGTGGAAACCAGATGTGTCATTTACCCGGCATGCCTACCACATTGACAAAAATTGTGATGCCTGGGTATCAGGAGCAAATGCTAAATCTCTGGAAGATCTGGTTTCCCTAGTAAAAATGGAGCAGTTTTTAGAGGGTGTTCCTGAGGAAATAGAAAGGTACATCCTAGATAGAAAGCCCAAAACTGTAACCGAGGCGGGGGAGATTGGAGCCAAATGGGTGGAGGTGACAGAAAAGAAAAAAACTAGTAGCAGTTGGAGCGAATATCAGAAGGGGCAAGCCGAAACAAAACCTTATCACCGGGGACAACCCAAGGCCCCACCCACATCCCAAGAGAAACCACAGACGCCTTCTCATCCCACCCCACCAGTCTCCACCAACCAACATCGCCCCGGTGATACCTTAGCAGGGCGATGTTTTAAATGTAATGAACTGGGGCATATAAAGGCTCACTGCCCCAAGAACCCCAACCGATTACAGTTCATTACACCCCAATCACACCAAAGATCCCCAGACCCAGATGCGCCTCTCATACCCTCGGAGCGAAGGGAAACCTTGAGAGTCGGCGGAAAGAAGGTTATCGCTTGGAGGGACACTGGGGCACAAGTGTCAACTATCCACCAATCCCTAGTGGACCCCAAACTCATCAACCCAGAGGCTCCAGTGACAATTCAACCCTTCGTGTCACAGTCTGTAACCTTGCCTACAGCCAAGTTGCATGTCCAGTACAAGGGCTGGTCAGGAATGTGGACTTTTGCAGTCTATGACAATTATCCCATCCCCATGCTGCTGGGGGAAGACTTGGCCAACCATGTGAAGCTAGCCAAGAGGGTGGGAATAGTCATCCGCAGCCAGGCTAAGCAAGCTTTCACCCCCATCCCTGTTCCTGAGCTGTCCACCAGGGCCCCGTCTGTGTTACCAGAGACCCAAACAAAGGTGGTGAAACCGGATCCCCTGCCAACGACTGCAACAGCCGTAGTGGATCCAATCCCAGAGACCCAGCCAAAGCCAGTCTCGGAACCGGAACTGGCAATGCAACCAGCACCAGAACCATTGCCAGCACTGAGTCCAGCGCTTGCAAACCCGTCTACAACTCCAATGCCAGAGGGCACCAGCGAGCCTGAACTGGTGGAAGCAGCAGATAACCCTACCCAAGAGGCTCAGCCAGAGCCTGAAATACCACATAGTGCACCAGCGGACAGCGGTTCACAGTCAATGGAAACAGCCCCAGCACCTGCATCGCTTCCCGAGGGACCAAGCCCCAGTCCACAGTCCAAGGAGGAACTGATGTCTCCAGCATCAAGGGAACAGTTCCAGGCCGAGCAGGAAGCAGATGACAGACTTCAGAAAGCTTGGGCGGCGGCGCGGAGCACCCCACCGCCTCTCAGCTCTTCTAACCGATCCCGGTTTGTTGTAGAACAAGGACTTTTATACAAGGAGACTCTTTCTGGTGGGCACCAGGAAGACTGGCATCCTCAAAGACAGTTGGTGGTTCCCACTAAGTATCGGGTAAAGCTCTTGAGCTTAGCCCATGATCATCCCAGTGGCCATTCTGGGGTGAACAGAACCAAAGACCGGTTGGGGAAGTCCTTCCACTGGGAGGGAATGGGCAAGGACGTTGCTAATTATGTCCGGTCTTGTGAGGTGTGCCAACGAGTGGGAAAGCCCCAAGACCAGGTTAAAGCCCCTCTCCAGCCACTACCCATAATTGAGGTCCCATTTCAGCGAGTAGCTGTGGATATTCTGGGTCCTTTCCCAAAGAAGACACCCAGAGGAAAGCAGTATGTACTGACTTTCATGGATTTTGCTACCCGATGGCCGGAAGCTGTACCCTTAAGCAACACCAAGGCTAAAAGTGTGTGCCAGGCATTAGCAGACATTTTTGCCAGGGTAGGTTGGCCCTCCGACATCCTTACAGATTCGGGAACTAATTTCCTGGCAGGGAACATGAAAAACCTGTGGGAAGCTCATGGGGTGAATCACTTGGTTGCCACCCCTCATCACCATCAAACCAATGGTCTGGTGGAGAGGTTTAATGGAACTTTGGGGGCCATGATACGTAAATTCGTAAATGAACACTCCAATGATTGGGACCTAGTGTTGCAGCAGTTGCTTTTTGCCTACAGGGCTGTACCCACATCCCAGTTTAGGGTTTTCACCATTTGAACTTGTGTATGGCCGCGAGGTTAAGGGGCCATTACAGTTGGTGAAGCAGCAATGGGAGGGGTTTACGCCTTCTCCAGGAACTAACATTCTAGACTTTGTAAGCAACCTACAAAACACCCTCCGACACTCTTTAGCCCTTGCTAAAGAAAACCTAAAGGATGCTCAGGAAGAGCAAAAGGCCTGGTATGATAAACATTCCAGAGAACGGTCCTTCAAAGTAGGAGACCAAGTCATGGTCTTAAAGGCGCTCCAGGCCCATAAAATGGAAGCGTCGTGGGAAGGACCATTCACGGTCCAGGAGCGCCTAGGAGCTGTTAACTATCTCATAGCCTCCCCCACCTCCAACATAAAGCCTAAGGTATACCATGTTAATTCTCTTAAGCCCTTTTATTCCAGAGAATTAAACGTTTGCCAGTTTACAGCCCAGGAAACAGATGACGTGGAGTGGCCTGCAGGTATCTACTACGAAGGAAAAAGGAATGGTGGCGTGGAAGAGGTGAACCTCTCCATGACCCTGGGACGTCTGCAGCGACAGCAGATCAAGGAGCTGTGCACAAGCTTTGCACCGATTTTCTCAGCCACTCCAGGACGGACCGAACGGGCATACCACTCCATTGACACAGGTAATGCTCACCCAATTAGAACCCCACCCTACTGGGAGTCACCTCATGCCCAAACTGCTATACAAAGGGAGATCCAGGACATGCTACAGATGGGTATAATCCGCCCCTCTACCAGTGCATGGGCATCTCCAGTGGTTCTAGTTCCCAAACCAGATGAGGAAATACGCTTTTGCGTGGACTACCGTAAGCTAAATGCTGTAACTCGTCCTGACAACTATCCAATGCCACACACGGATGAGCTATTGGAGAAATTAGGACATGCCCAATTCATCTCTACTTTAGACTTAACCAAAGGGTACTGGCAAGTACCACTAGATGAACCCGCTAAGGAAAGGTCAGCCTTCGTCACTCAGGCAGGGGTGTATGAATTCAATGTACTCCCTTTCGGGTTGCGAAATGCACCCGCCACCTTCCAAAGACTTGTAGATGGTCTCTTAGAGGGATTGGGAGAATCTGCAGTTGCCTACCTCGATGATGTGGCCATTTTTTCTGATTCATGGACAGAACACCTGGAGCACCTGGAAAAAGTCTTCGAGCACATCCGGCAGGCAGGACTAACTGTTAAGGCTAAAAAGTGTCAAATAGGCCAAAACAGAGTGACTTACCTGGGGCACCAGGTGGGTCAAGGAACTATAAATCCCCTACAGGCCAAAGTGGATGCTATCCAAAAGTGGCTGGTTCCAAAGTCAAAGAAACAGGTCCAATCCTTCTTAGGCGTGGCCGGATATTATAGGCGATTTGTACCACACTACAGCCAAATCGCCGCCCCGCTGACAGACCTAACCAGAAAGAAACAGCCAAATGCAGTTCAGTGGACTGACGAGTGTCAAAAGGCCTTTAACCAGCTTAAGGCGACACTCATGTCTGACCCTGTGCTAAGGGCCCCAGACTTTGACAAACCGTTCCTAGTAACCACAGATGCGTCCGAGCGAGGCGTGGGAGCAGTTTTAATGCAGGAAGGACCGGATCAAGAATTCCATCCTGTCGTGTTTCTCAGCAAGAA
>NW_020698111.1:0-6423 GCF_002925995.2 Terrapene triunguis | reverse complement strand
GCTTTTAGATTTAAGTATGAATTTTTCTGTTGCATGATTAGAACGTCTTTGTTTTTAAATGTTTGCCACCCCGTGTGCTGAGACAAGCTCCCGTGTTTGTTTTGGGGCCATAGATGTTATTAAAAGAATACAACACAGGCTGGAGCTGGGGCTTTCTTTACATTTTAAAAACAGATCAGACTAATGAGGCTTGCCAGTGCTCCATGTACTATAGTCGGCCTTTGCAAGGCTCTAGGGGTCACTCCTCCAGTTTGCTTGTTTTTTTACACAGACTTCTTTCCTCACTTTTTAAACGCTGTTAACGTTTTTAAAAAATGGTGAGGTTGCATTGAAAGATACTTTATGAAAGTTATAACAAGTATTTTATTCCATTTACTGATTGTAAAAGACAAAAACCACCGCTTTGTGACTGCATGAAGCTCAGAGATAGCCTGTCTGAAGAATTCCCTCACCCCTTGACTTTCCCCCCATACTTTTAACACTTGCTAAACATGCAGTGTTTCATTATATAAAGGTTTTGAACATTTAACACGAAAATACAGAATTGACTGGGAGGTAACATAACATGACCTTTTTAAAGGATATTCTGTATGCAGTGAGGCCTATTTAAGCATTATGGTTTTTTTAAAGTTTATTATGAAAAAGCCGTATTGGCTGACCTGTAACAAAACAAGGCCCCTCTGAGGGATATTTTGTAGAAGTTTAGTGAACTAAAAAGGCTTAAGATACTAGCCTGTCCTTTTAAAAATAGTGTTTTTACAGTACCAAAACAACAACTGGGTAAGAATATGAAAACTGGCAATCGAGGGGAGTTTACAGACGTGTTTTAATAAAAGAAAACACCAAGATTGCTTTTTAAAGTTTGGATTTATACAAAACACACAAGAAAAAATAGCGTATATAAAAAAGTTCGCTGTTTTTTACCAGAGATATGGAGCCTTCCTCACCCCCACGCTCCACACACACACATACACTTTTCTCCTCCTCCCCCTTTTTTCTTCTTTTTAAATGTTTTTTAAAATCTAAATCAAGATCCAAAAAATTTAAAAAAGGCAGAGCCCCAGAGATCAGGCCATGGGGGGAAGAAAGCTGTCCTGAGTTTTAGGGGGCATGTCTTTTAGTGAAACGGTTTTGTAGGCAGCCTGTCTGTGTTAGTTGTTACGCTTTAGCATGGGCAAGCGTTTATCATTCGGAAGCACTTTCCCACGTTATGAAGTATTATCTCCCCCATCTTACGGCCTATCAGAAATATTAACAAAAACAAGCTGAAAGATACTTTGTAGCAAGGCCTGCAAAGCAATCATTACAATTTTGTTGATCATTATCTTGTCTAAGCCCCTAGAGAATATATTTTGTTTTGTTTTTATAAAACACTTTTATGCAAACTGTAACCCTAGACGCTGTACAGCATTAAATAATATGAAACAGTAGATGAGAGACCGGAGACATTGTTGAAATCAGAGGGGCTATGAATAAGTCCTAATGCAGAGGGCCTTGGGGTGGAAAATGAAAAGGTCCAGCCGAAGCGGAAGATGGGATGATTTAAGAGGGGTTCTGGGGCTGCTTTGCAACGGTCCATAGGGAGCCTATAACCCTCATGCACAAACACCAGGGCTGGGTGAGGTGGTTGGGCCTTTATTAGAGGAACAGGCTGTTCATATACCTTTTGTTGTTGATGACAAACTGTAACCTAACTGCGCATATACTACGGGGGCAACCCACCACCCTTTTGACAAACCCCACATCCCTTGAACTCCGTAAAAACACGCTTTACACAGTTATTTTCAACTGACATTTTATTTTACAACATGGCCTGTTTTGTTCCCAAAACACGCTCTAACTGTTAGTGTTTTTTCTTGGCAAGATTTTGTAATTTGCTGAACGAAGGAGACGTTCAACATTTTGCATTAAACATTTATCTGGCGGTTTGATGATTTCATCTAAAACGCTATTAGGGTCCTCCATACACAAACTACCGCTAATTTCTTTAATTTTACAATTCACATCATCTAAAGACCAGGACACGCAGGCATGATGCCTCTGACCGGGGGCATCTATGGCGCACCCAGGACAATCCTCATTTTGTTTCTCTCTCGGGCAGTGCTTGATGATTCCGTGCACAGCCGCTCGCACAATTACACGCATCACGGTTTTACGGTTATGAACTCGCACCGGCTTAATACCGAATTTCTCCCTTAACTTTAAATAGTACAGGCCTATAGAATAAGCGTCCCCCGCTGTTTTGGCATTTTGTAGAGCATCTGGTTTTGTGTCTGGGCAAAAACAGATTGGGCCCAAACCATTCGGTCCTTCGGAGCTGTCGGTGTCCAAAACCTCCAAGTCCTCTGAAGAACCATCATTCAGCTGCTGAAAAATTGACAGTAAGAAATGCATGTTAGGCATCTTTGTACTTTTTCATAACATGATTTTAAAACCTTTTACACCGTGTATCAAGAGAGCCCTTCCGCATGCAGCTTTTAAAAACAACAAACAACAACAACTGAAATATGTCTCTGTGCAGGCTTGATCCAAAAGGCTCTAGCCAACCGAGCATCGGTCCCTGCCAAACTACCCCTTTGAATGTTCTTACATACAACGTACATGTGCCTCGTCTCCATACAGACCTTTGTTTGATTCGTTTGGGTTCTCCTGGCCAGGGGCCAGAGTCTCAAACAAATCACGGCACAGCAGTCTGGCCTCGTGTTTCTCAACCGTGTTGTTCCTGCGGGTACAGGCATCGTTAGCTATCCTTGTCTCCCCGCTCCCATGACCCGTCTCAAACTCTGTTTGCCACAACGGTGTGTTTGTTTCTTCAGGTCCCATAGCAGCGACTGTATAACCTCTCTTTGTGAAAAGCTTGACTGGAGGTGTTGGCCAAGGCCTTCGAGGTGCAGCCATCTTTAATCATCAGATCCATTTAAATAGAAGCTCCTCCTTACAACGACAGCCCTAAACTATTGGCTAAGAGTATCATGTGCCCTCCCTCCCTAAGTAAGGAGGAGCGTCTATTTAAATGGGTCTGATGATTAAAGATGGCTGCACCTTGAAAGCCCTGGCCAACACCGGCAGTCAACACCCTGGCCACCCCACTAGCTCCTGAGCCCCAGTCTGTGACCCCCCCCAGCAGCCCTGGGTGCCCCACTCTGCCTAACCGGGCTCTGCGGCAGGTGCTGTGATGAAC
Source organism: Terrapene triunguis (assembly GCF_002925995.2). NCBI lineage: Eukaryota > Metazoa > Chordata > Testudines > Emydidae > Terrapene > Terrapene triunguis. The sequence continues at coordinate 3,242 of NW_020698111.1, read as the reverse complement.
TTCTGCTCCTGGGGGAATTCTGCAGCACGGGGCAGGCAGAGAATATTTTCCCCCATAGAAAATACATTCTGCCCCAGAAGTGCTGCAGTTCCGCCTTTTCCCCAACATGGGCCGCTGTGGCACCAGAACAGTGGGCTGTGTTCATGCTGCTGGCTGCTCTGGCACCACAGTGGCCTCTGGTGAGTGAAAGGCGGAACTGCAGCACTTCTGGGGCAGAATGTATTTTCTGTGCGGAAAAAACAAAATTATGCAGGTCAGATGAATTATGCATGTCCTAGGGTTGCCAACCCTCCAAGATTGGCCTGGAGTTTCCAGGAATTATAGATTAATCTTTAATTAAAGATTAAGTCATGTGATGAAATCTCTAGGAATACATCCAACCAAAACTGGCAACCCTAGCGTGTCCACAGATGCGCAGAATTGCCCCAGGAGTAACAAACTGTGGATGCAGTGAGGTGTCTGTTAGCCCCGGTGCTGTCCCTGGGGCTGGGCGCTAAGGGCAGGTTACAGACACACGGGGAGGGGTTTGTGTCTCCCCATCTCACTCCTGTTTGTGTGTGAACGCAGAGCTCCCTGTGCCTGGACCCTCCATCTCGGTCAGCCCCGGCGGGGTGATCGCCCTGGGAGAGCCGTCACCATCCGCTGTCAGTGTCGGTGCGAGGTCAGGAGGTTATTTCTGTATAAAGGTGGTTTCCGAATATGGGAGCTGGATGCTGCTGGGGATGGGGGTGAATTCACCATCCCCAGCGCTAGATGGGAGGACACAGGGTTCTACAGCTGCTGATCTCACTCCAGATTACAGCTGCCCAATGGTCAGATCCCAGTGATTATGTGTGGATTGTTGTAGCAGGTGAGAGGTCCCGGCTTGGCATCCCCACTCCCAGCTCTACAGCCTGCCAGACCCACAGCGGGTCTCTGGGCCGATGGGGCATTCAGAGCCAGGCTCTACTCTGAGCTCTGGGCCCAGCAGAGGGGACACCCAGCTGAGGATCAGGGACAGAGTCACTGGGGGGTTCCCCAGCCACTGGAGATTGGGGGATGAGGGAGGGGGGATTCCTGCCCCCAGGGGACCTTTGGGTGTCACTTAACCTGCCTGTGCCTCCATTTCCCCATGTATGAATGGGTATAATCATCATTCCTGCACCTTGTGTTTGGTAAGATAGTCAGGGCTTGGCTTTAGGGCGGGGGCTTTTTCTCACTATGTCTGTGCAGCACCCAGCACCTCTGACTCCCAGCCCCCTCCCAAACTAACCACTAGACCCCACTCCCCTTCCAGAGCCGGGGATAGAACCCAGGCGTCCTGGATCCCAGAATGGGGGGCCCATTGAGTAGATAGATGGGTACAGAGAGATGCTCTGGATTTAGATCCTCGGACACATTTAGTCTTAGCTCCCAGGAATCTCTGTGATCTCGGAGCGGTTCCTCTGGCTGGGTTTTTTCCCAGAGGCCCCGTCTCTGGGACCGTGCGGTGAGGACGGGGTGCAGTGACTGTGCCGGGGTCTGTCTCACGGCCTGTCTCCTCACTGCAGAAACCTACTACCCGAAACCCTCCATCTCCCTGAGCCCCAGCAGGGGGGTCGCCCTGGGGGAAGCCGTGACTGTGTTGTGGTCGGCGCCAGAACATGACGTTCCTTCTGTACAAAGATGGAAACCCAAACACACAGCAGGACACAGCTGGCTGGGGATGTGGCTGAATTTCCCATTCGCAACGTGAGTCGGAGAGACGCAGGGAGCTACAGCTGCCGGTATAGCATCAAATCGGACCCACCCGTCTGGTCAGAGCCCAGCGACCCTGTGGAGCTGGTGGTAGCAGGTAACGGGCCTGGCTCAGTGTCCCCGCTCGCAGCCCCACACCCAACCAGCCTCTGTGGGGGTCTCTGTGCTGATGGGATGCTCAGATCCAGGCTCTGCCCTGAGCCCTGGGGCCCACTGGAGGGGGGGTTCCCCAGACAGGGGAGAGCAGCAGGCGCTGGAGTTTCAGGGCTGAGGGAAGGGGGATTCCAGCCCCCAGAGAGAGCTGCAGAAAAGGGGGCCTTACCCAGGAGCAAGCTTCCCCAGGTGCCCCTGCTCTGGGGATGCACAGAGGAGTCGGGGTTGAGGGGCTCCTGAGTTGGCATCATCCCCAGCGCTGGGTCGGGTACATCAGCTGATTGGTATTTATGGGTCACGTAGATCTCTGCTCTGGGTCGTGGTTCTGTTTGGACCAGCACTGGAGAGATCTCACCCCTGGGGCAGTGGATGGGGAGAGATTGGAGCTCCCCGGGTGGGGGGAGAGGTAGGTGGGGAGCAGTCCCAGGCTGGGGCAGTCAGGGGAGCAGGGTGCAGCCCTCCTGGCAGGTGGGCGTGGGTTGCTCTGGGTACCCCAGTTCCGGGGCGATGGGATACAGGAACTCGGTGCAGCCTGAGGATCCCGGCGAGGGGAAGCTGTGAGACCCCAGGGACTGGGCCGAGGTCAGTGTCTCACCCTTTGTCTCCTTCTGAGAGCAGAGATGTACCCCAAACCCACCATCTCCCTGAGCCCCGGCAGGTTGACTGCCCTGGGGCAGGATGTCACCGTTCGGTGTCGGGCTGGTCACCGGGATGCCAGGTTCTCTCTGTTTAAGGTCGGGGATCGGACCCCGCTGGGACGCGCGCAGCCTGCTGGTGTTGTGGGGGAATTTCTCATCCACAGCGTGAGACGGGGAGATGGAGGGAGCTACACCTGCTATTATCACTATGCAACAGATCCCTTCACCTGGTCGGAGCCCAGCGACCCCGTGGAGCTGGTGGTAGCAGGTGAGGGGCCTGGTTCAGTGTCCAGGGCCCCACGCTCAGCCGGACCCTCGGGGGGACTCAGCACAGATGGGACACTCAGAGCCAGGCTCTGCCCTGAGACCTGGGCCCAGCAGAGGGGACACCCAGATGCGGAGTTGGAACAGAGTCACTAGGAGGTTCCCAGCCAGGGTAGAGCAGCAGCCCCTGGAGGTTCGGCGCTGACGGGGGGGACCCAGGCCCCAGGGGGAGTTGCAGATCAAGGAGGCTTTCCCAGGGGGCTGCTCCCCCAGGCTGCCCCTGTTCAGGGGATGCACAGAAGAGTCAAGGCCCAGGGGCTGCCCAACCCACACCGTCCCAGCCACATAAATCCCACACACACACGGGAAGGACCCTGACGATCGATGCTGACTCTCAGGTGGGGAAGGAGGGATCGCTGACGGACACAGGTTCTGTTCCCGCAGGGGGAAATGACCCGACCCAGCCTGGAG
>NW_020698110.1:0-3481 GCF_002925995.2 Terrapene triunguis | reverse complement strand
CCCACGCGCTCTACATTCCTTGTGTAGACACTAACCCATAATGAAGTGGTTTATCCAGCAAGCAAGTGGTAATTAGGACAGACACTCACAAGACAGGATTTTCCTTCCAGCTAGATCCATGAGCATGCAATCCACTGGTGTCAAGCAGACAGGCTTCAGCCACATGTCTGGGGCACTTGTGTACTACATATGTGCCACGTTCAATTCAGTAACATCTTTTTCTCGCACCGGTTCTGGCCCATGGTGATTTGTGTTAAAAATAAATGTCCAATCAGATTTTTAGAGCGTGTTGCTGTATATATGTCTGTCCTGTAGGGGGTCTTCACAGCCACCCAAAGACCCCATGAAGTCAAGCATTCCAGCATTGCAAGTGCAACTCATGTTTAAGCAGTAGCAGGATTCACAAACTAGGCATTCCCCGGCTATCTTGCCCAATCCCGGAGGTACTCAGAGGCTGCCTTAGAGCATGTTTACTGGGTCGGGCCCCACATAAAACACAGCTGGAGGAGGAGGTGCTCTTATACCCAATAACCCAGTGGTTACAGCACTCACTTAGGATGTAGAAGACCCAGGTTCAAATCTCTACACTGCCTCAGAGGACCTGGGACTTGAAATAAGGTCTCCTAGATGAGTACCATAACCACTGGGACAGGGGGTACCATGGAGTGGGTTTTTCTTAATCTCTCCCATTGAAGGTTTTCCATTTTGTATAAATACTCATCAGACCAGGGCCTTGAAGTTGGGTCTCCCGTGTCTGAGGTGAGTGCCTGAATCACTGCACTATATAGTCAACCTCTCTCTCTAGCGCAATGACTATTTAAGTATTAAGGGTGAGATCTATATCAGAAAGGAAGGGCAGGGGCGCCATTTGGGGGGGCAGGAGGACTCCCTCCCTCCCTCCCCGAGTTGTGCTCCCAGGTGGAGCTCTTAACTATAACACAGCATTAGTGCAGAGGAGAGGTGCCCCTGTGGCAGGGAGTGAGTATTTTGTTTACAAACAGAGGCAGGGTGATCAAGTAAAAAAGGGCTGGTGATTAAATTAAGGATCTGGCAGTCAAGCTTTGGGGGGAGGGAGAGTTATTTTGGAGAGAACACAGGGGACTCAAGAAATACAGCCAAGTCCTCTGAGCCAAGATTACATTCAGAAAAGGGGGAGATTTGGGGGCATAGGTGAAGGGGCCAAAACCCAGAGAAGGGATCGCAGTGTATAGAGAGGTTCCCACTCTACATGTGGTACTTATGTGGCCCCTCACAATATCTAACCTAGTTCTCCTCACAGCCCCTCAGTGAGGTAGAGCAGTGCTGTTATCCCCATTGTACAGATGGGGCACTGACGCACACAGACTAAAGGCCAGATTTTTCAAAGCTATTTAGGCACCTAGTGGGAAGGTTAGGTGCTTTGTAAGCCCCACTAGATGCCTAGCTGCATCTTTGGGTGCCTAAAAGGTTTTGAAACTCTGCCCTTAACGCACTGGCCTGAGGTCATACAGGAAGTCCATGGGGGGAGCAGAGCCCAGGTCTTTCAGGGCTAGCTCCCTATCCAGCCACCAGCCTCTTTCGCTCTGCTGCATGCTGCAAAAAAAAAAGAAAAAAAAGAAAAAAAAGAGAACTCTGATAGATAGGGGCAAAAGCAAGGCAGCCAGTTCTCTGAGACTCCAGGAAACGGTCCCAGGCACTTGGGAAGGATGTCATGGTTGACAGCATGAAAAGCAGCACAGAGGTCAGGAAGGATGAAGAAAGAGAGAGAATGAGAGTCAGATGAGAGGAGGTCACTTAACTCCCAAGAGGGGGCAGCTTCTGCCCCAGGCTGGGTTATAGAGCAATGGCTGCTGTGCAATTTTACATTTTAACTGAAAACTATTTTATTTTGTCATTTTTTGTTCTGAGTTTGAGAAGGAAGGAGAAAGGGTCGTATGAGTATCAGGTGTGTTTATGCCTCAGATTCTTAGGGTTTCATGTATCCAGGCCAATTCCAGAACAAAGAACAGAAATTGCATCCACAGAGTCCATAAAGTCGACGATTATTGTCATGATTTGTATTATTCACTGGGCACCATCTCTGTGCTCAGCACTGTTCAGAATATGCCAGAATACATAGTCCCTGAGCCAATGTGTATAAAATGTAACCATGGATAAGATGGCTTTGATATTTAAGGAGAAAGTGTATAGTTATTGAGCACATGTTAATATCTATGCGTGGAGGCGCTGATGGCAATAGAAGTTTTACTGGATTAAGGACTAGAAGATTTGACCCTCCAACTTTCTTTCAAGAGGAAGAGCTGCCCAGAGCTCCTGTGCCTGTTTATTTTCCTTTCCTGCCTGCAGTGGCCCTCATACACCTCAGAAGTCTCCATTTTTTCCTCAACTTTAAAATCTGGAATTTTCTTGGTGTTTGGTTTTAAATGTTCTCCGGTGAGAACTGCAACTCAATCACTGTAGTGTTGTGTTTAAGAGCCTTCTGGAAAGTAACTAGCCTTTAAATAGAAGTGAGAAAAGTGTTGCCAACTCTCATGATTTTGTCATGAGTCTCATGATAATTATTATTTTCCTTAAAGCCCCAGCCCCTGGAGTCAGGTGGATATGTGATGATTTCAGCCTGCATTCTTAAAGAAAAATAAAGTTTCTAGCCCTTGTGGCTGTGGAGAAAGCTTCAAAATGTGACTCCAGTGCACCGGAAAGACTCAAAAAGCAGAAGGCAAATAAAAAGAACACCAAATCTATTACTTTTACGTAATCTCGTGATTTTTGGTCAGCCTGATTCATGATTTTTGAACATTTGGGGTTGGCAATACTGTGAAAGTGACTTGAAAGTGTCAGTTTCTAGTTTATTATTTGGAGTGAGGTAACACCCATACACCCCCAAGCAGGTGCAGTATAAACTCATGGGGTCTTGCCCTAGTAGGATGTTTCCAACATTAAATGGTCTATTCCAAGCTTGGTGAACTGCAAAAAGTGCTGGAAAGTAATTCGAATTTTCTACAATTGTTTCAACTGTTGTCTTCAAGAGTTAGTAACAAAGTCAGAATAGACATGAAAATTTTAAATCTAACCAGTGTCCATTAAGTGACTTGACAGAAGATGTGACAACATGTTAGTGTTACAGTTGAGTGAGCCTAATATTTATTTAATTCTCTTTATTTTAATATAGGAATTAGATACAGTGCTCCTATCAGCTAATTTCCAAGTTATTATCTGCAGAAAACCCTAGAGTTTTCAGGTGCCTAAGTAGCCCCTGGAATCATGGTTAAAGTTGCCCTCCTCCTCCATCTGAAATAGCACTCCTGTTATCTTGGGACAGCTTGGATCTGGTAGGGGTGTGGGGTGAGTGTCGCGGCAAAGTGTCCATCCTCTCGAGGCCTGGCCTGGCCCTCAGGGAGACTGATGGTGAAATGCTGCAGGAGGCTGGTGAAGAAGAGGAAGAGCTCCATCCTGGCCAGTTGTTCCCCCAGGCAAGCACGACGACCTGCAAGCGTGGGAGTGA
>NW_020698109.1:600-5512 GCF_002925995.2 Terrapene triunguis | reverse complement strand
TGGATTTCAATGGGGCACATGCCCACTTATCACAAGGAAGAATGTAGTGCTTTCTCCCTAAAATTAACTCCGTTGTGGAAAATTCCTCCACAACTGAAGCTTGACCCCCTAAATCTCTGACTCTTCCCTGCTGTAACACAAGAAACAATCTCCACCGCGGTTCAAAGGTCTACTCACTTCAAACATTCCTGGAACCAGTCTGCGGTTGGTTCTTCCTCCAGCAAAGTCTTCATTAGCTTGCCAAGGCCTTCCAAGGACCTCACATACAGTGACTGAAACCAGAAGAGAAGGAGTGAGGCTCAGCACAGATCATTTGTGTGGGGGGGCCGGGGAAAGCTAACCATAACCTTGCCAGGGAGGCCACGTGTGACTGCCATCACCCAGTGCCTGCTGGGCAGAAATACAGTGGATGGTGCCAGAGGAGAATTGTTGTCACGTACCTGTCTATGCAGAGCATCCTTTGCTGTCTCGCCTTCCTCTTTCGTCTCCTCCAAGGGAGGAAGGGGAAATAAACTTTTACAACACTCATCAAGGAGCTCACGGTTTTCCTCCAAGGTCAAAGATGGTTTGAGTTTGCTGGCAGAAGAAAGAGAGAAAAGTCATGCATTAGACTCAGTACCACCTCCAAGTAAAAGAGTGGGTCCAATGGCTAGAGATTGCCCCAGTCTAGAACCCCAAATGCAAACAACCCTTCACTTTGCAGCTGAGCACCTCTTTGCACCTCTATTAAGTATTGGCTCATCTAGAAGTAAAGCTAAAGCGTCAAGTTCCCTTTTTAGAGAAACCCACAAGCTTCCTTCCCCCTGCCAGCTAGCCAGACACCTCCCTCCCCATCTGAACTCTCCTCCATTGTACTGCATGCCCCACAACCTCCAATCTTGTGTCTTTCAAGCACAAACCTCCAAATGGACACATTCAAACCCTCAAGAACAAACCCTCACCTCTGCTGGTGAGCAGCATGTGAGCCAAACCCTGCAGGCATCAGACTGCTCCCAACCTGACACTCATGAATTAACAAATAAGAAGTCATCACAGTGCCAGGAAATATGGCAGAAAATAGCCTACCTCAGATGTTCAATGGCAAGAATTGCCTTGTAGCGAACTGGAGATGCCAGGGAATCCAGTGGTTCCTTTTTAATGAAGTCCTGAAATGCATTAATAGGGACATAAAAAATAGGAAATGGATTTGAAAGGCAGAGAGGTCTTCCTCTCACACTCTGAAATAGGGCCATATGCCAGACCTGTAATAAACAGACACTGTACTCAGCAGGCTCTCTGCCTCTGAAATGGACCGTAGGGCCATCTGCAGATTATACGGAGGACAAAGATAACTCACCAGACACAAGCCATTCCTTCCAGTTACAGCCCACAATATGTCAGCATCCCTGCCGAGCTCAGAGTGGACCCAGCATTCGGGGTGCCATGCAGGTAGCTCATGAGACTGCAGTAGTACAGTCACAGCCAATGGATAAAATAACATCTCCCTGGAAAACCAGTCTTATTGCATTACAACAAACTCCTTTGTACTTCAGTCCTCAAAGCTCCTAATCACTCACCAGCATGTAGCCAAGGAGCTCCTGTTTGTAAGAGAATTCGAACTCCCGGGAGTCTCTGGTCTCCAAGATGGCACAGCTAATCTCCGTGACATTCTGGATGAGGGTTAATTTTAGGTACATGTCCTACATAATCCAGAAGGAGAAACAAGAGGATGTGGATGAGAAACTAAGAGAAGAACCAGAGTCCAGAAGATAAAGATCAGGAATTAAATCTAGCTTCAGGAGAGGAGAGAGGTGTCTGCAGACCCCAGAAGGCAGAGGACCCCGGCTCTGCACCCACCTCAGAAGAAAAGAAAACCCAAGTTCATCAAATAAATCCAGGTCCACTTACACCAGAGCAGCCAGGACTCCTGCTTGATGTAGCAAGGAAATCAAGCTCTGTGCAATTTAAACAAGCAACTTGTGTCTAGAAAATGCAAGAGCTGAAGGCAGATTATTTAGAATGTACCTTGTTTGCAACAGTGATGCCCAGCACCTGAAAAACAAAATGCAAAACAGCTCTTAGCAATGTATGTCCAACATAACACACATCCTCAAAATGTCCTGGCTGGTGAATATGGAGCAGAGAGAATCACTATTGTTAAATCTTCCAAAAGGCAGGAAATGTATCCAGAGGGGGTGTTTTGCAGAGGTCAATATCAGGGGCCACACTACATAATATTTGCATTTGTGAACTACTAGAAGATATCAGTTTGGTTCAACTGTTTTTGATAATGCCTAAGTGAGAGTCTCAGTCAGACAGGGCAGAATTGAATGGCAAAGTGACATGGAGAGGTTGCACGGAGATGAGAGTCAGTGCCAGCAGTCAGACACCTAGGGAACAGAAATAAGGAGCACACAGACAAACAAGAAGACAGATAAGAGGTAAGGGAAGTAGTGTGTCCAAGAAACAGAGTGACAGAAATCAACTAAATACAAGCTAGCACTAGTCTCTCTTGGGTAGCGAAAGATAGCGCTAGATACACATACATATTAGCGGAGTTAGAGTGTTATTCTGAATAGCCTGAGTCTGACTGCATCTGAATTACTGTGTAGCTGTGGTCTACAGAATTTCAGAAGAATATAGAGAAACTAGAGAAAATACAAAGAAGAGCAACAAAAATGATACAACATGTGACAGCTCACGCGCCGTCCATTACAGTTTTAAATTTGAGTTATGTGACAAATTATTGCTCACAGGAGAGTTTTAGAAAATACAAGCCCTCTCTCTATAAACTCAGAGGCAATGCTATAACTTCAGGGTAATGCCCCTAACACTTATCACACAAAAGCTCTTACCTGACAACTGGCTCTGTAATGGTGAAGGATGTTCCCTGTGATGTCTGCCTCTACTCGGGAGAGAAGTTGGTCTTTTGGAGCATGAACAGCCACATTGCTGTATGTCAGCATCAGGGTGCTGCGAGTCTTGCCTCTTTTCCCATGGTGGTAGTCCTAGACAATCGGAAACGTCACTAGAGACAAGTTCTTGTGATTCGTTTTGCCTTGGAATTCTGATCTGCTGCTGACCGAGGAATTGCTCACAGCAGCAATGGCAGTTTGCACTTGCAAAGCTCTTTTCAGCCAAAGATCTCAAACCACTTGCAAACAGTATTTAAGCAATATAATAACTGTGTGAGGTAGGGAGTTATTAGTATCTCCATCATTCCCATGGGTCACTCTGACACAGAGAGCCTAAAACGCTGAACCTACAGCAGTGAAGTACACGAGAGCTTAGTCGTTGACACTGGTGGGTACAAGATCAGGCGCTAAATGTCTTGCCTAAGGCTGCACAGTGAGTAAATGCAGAGCCAGCAATGGAAGCCCAGAGGCCTAGTCTCCTGCTCTATCCTCTAGATCAGTGGTTTTCAACCAGGGGTACTTGTGTACCCCTGAGGGTCTGCAGAGGTCTTCCAGGGGGTATATCAACTCATCTAGATATTTGCCTAGTTTTACAGCAGACTACAAAGCAAGCACTTGCAAAGTTACTAATTAAAATTTCATACAATGGCTTCTTTATACTACTCTATATACTACACACTGAAATACAAGTACAACATTTATATTCCAGTTGATTTATTTTATAATTATATGGTAAAAATGAGAAAATAAGCAATTTTTCAGTAATAATGTGCTGTGACACTTTTTAATAATTTTATGCCTGATTTTGTAACCAAGCAGTTTTTAAGTGAGGTGAAATTTGGGGTACACAAGACAAATCAGACTCCTGAAAGGGGTACACTAATCTGGAAAGGTTGAGAACCACTGCTCTAAATCAGAGGTTCCATAATTGTCATCCGTAGACCACTGGTGGTCTACCTACAGCAGGTTGGTTAGCCATATGTTGCTTGCAACACCTCCTCATTTCCAGCTACTAACCGGGATTAAAAAACATCTAAAAATACCTTAAATGCTTTTCCATGCAAGCAACTGATGTAGTTCCCACACATTGTGCATGGGAGGGGTGCTCAAGCCATGAGACATCAGACGATAAAAATCATTTGAGAGAACCCCAGCTCCAGATTGTGCTCCTCTCTGCTTAACTGCAGGCATCACGCAGAACGCATACATTGGGGGACAATGCTAGCTGACCAGAGCAGACACTACCGCAGGGTTGCTGCCCTTGCTTTAGAGGGAGAGGAAGTTTGAGAGAAGCCCCTGGCTCCTTTACCTTCAGACGGTCCATGAGCCCAGAAATCTTAACCTTGCCCATTGCAGCCCCAAACTCCTGAAGTGCGTTCAAGGTGAGGTCCAAGTGGCTCTCAGCAGCGAATGCGAGGATGGAAATGACTCCCTGTCACCCAAGAAAAATACTGGTTAGGATCTAACCAGGTGCCTGATAGACCCCACGAGTCCATTCCTTTCACCTGAAGTGGTGTAAAGTGCCAGTGAGGCCTGAGACACATGGGCAGCGGGGGCTGAGTGAAATAGCAATGAAGCAAAATGGCTTCTGTCCCAGGCCAACTCAGAGCTGAGCCCCACAGGGAGCATTCAGGGATTACTTGGTAAAGTGGGGAGAGGGACAGAGTCCTCACCTCTCTCTCAGGGGCTTCCATATAATTTGTTGTTGTCAGAAATTTGTGAGTCTGTGATTTAACGTGGACCAGGTCCTGACAAACTGCTAAGGACATTCCTAGCGCCTTATACAGGAAACTCTGAAAGAAAGAGACCAGCCCTGAGATATCAGTAACACAACGTGCCTGTCAGTACAGACCCAGCTCAGCAACACTCAGGAAGGAACAAGATAGCCAAGTCCAAGCATCCATACTGCAGAAACATCCCATCATCTAGCCCAGCCAGAGAACCAACAATGCAGTACGGACAAGCAGCCTATCCAAGCAAATATTGGAAGGGCGGGCGGGCGGGGGGCAAGAGAGCAG
>NW_020698109.1:0-500 GCF_002925995.2 Terrapene triunguis | reverse complement strand
AACACAACGTGCCTGTCAGTACAGACCCAGCTCAGCAACACTCAGGAAGGAACAAGATAGCCAAGTCCAAGCATCCATACTGCAGAAACATCCCATCATCTAGCCCAGCCAGAGAACCAACAATGCAGTACGGACAAGCAGCCTGTCCAAGCAAATATTGGAAGGGCGGGCGGGCGGGGGGCAAGAGAGCAGGGAACAAGTAAAAACAAATTTTATATGCAGAATAAAATATAAAGTAATGAAGCCTCGAGAGAAGCCTTATGCGGCCCCCCCAATCAGAATTTCAAGGGAAATTAACTAGAAACTAAGCCTTAACAGATAACAAACCTTCTCTTTGGAAGGGCTGGCATAGCCAGCCATCTGCTGGCTCAACTCAAGGCTTATCTGGCTGCTCCAGGCACTGTTGTCTATCGTCTCCAGAGATGTTCTTAGGAACTGAGTGTAAAACAAGAGTTAAAGCAGATGGTTAATTGCAAGAATTTGGGGGTTGTTGTGGGGTT
>NW_020698108.1:0-8582 GCF_002925995.2 Terrapene triunguis | reverse complement strand
CCTGTTTCCCCCCCCCCCCCCAAAAAGAAAAAAAAAGATGAAATCCTGTACTTTTGGATAGACTGTCGAGCACTGAACAATATCACCATCAAGAAAAAATATCTCTTGCCATTGATCAGTGAACTACTGGAGAGGGTCGTCTTGACTAAAATTTTCAATAACTTATATGGTGTCTATAACCTACTCTGGATCCGAGATGGCGATGAATGGAAAACAGTCTTTCGTGCTCGTTATGGACATTTTGAGTACCCTGTTATATCTTTTGGTTTCTGAAACACCCTCGCCGTGTTCCATAACTTGGTTAATGATATCTTCAGGTGGGTTCTGGACCAATATGTTGTAATCTACCTAGATGACATTCTTACTTTCTCAGAAAACCAAACCCTGTATGACCAGCATGTTAGGTTAATGCTTGAACATCTGTGAGCAAATGGAAATGGTCTGTATGGGAAACCTGAGAAATACGAATTTGACTGCACCTCTATGGACTTCTTGTATAATGTCATTTCTCCTGGAGGAATAAGCATGGATCCCAGAAAAGTCTCTGTGATTTTGATTTGGACTACACCCAAGAGTATCCAGGATGTCCAATTTCTATAGACATTTCATTCAAGGATTCTCGCAAGTGGTATTTTCAGTTATCCAACTGCTATGGAAGGATTCCGCTGTAAGGAATAAAGCCTGCATCTGTGCCTGCTCAGTATTCCTGATACCCTAACAAGCCAACTAGGCTGCCTGATGAACCTCACTGCATGATTGGCTGAGGAAGCTAATAGGCGGGATCTTCTTAACTTCAGCAGCAGCCGTAGCTCGCTGGCTGCTTAACACACATGCCCATGGACTCCCTGCCTCTCTGTGCTTATCTCTCACCAAGCATTGCTCCTGTTCTGCTCCTCTACCGAGTCAGCCCAGATCCAGCCCTGCACCCAGTCTTGTTCCCATTCTGTCCCAGCCTTGCTCCAGCCTCAGAGCCAGCCCTGCTCCTGCCTTCTCTGACTTCTGGTAATATAGCTCTGATACCTGACTCCAACTCTGTCTTCACCCTTGGCTCTGGCATTTGGACTCTGATGCTGGTTCTGACTTTTGGCCTTGCTTCCTGGTTCTGGCCCTGTCTTGGCCCCTTGCTCTTGCATTCAGATTCTGACCACTAGACCTGACTCCCACTCCTACCACTGGGTATAACCACCAATGACCCAGTCTCCAGACATCCACTTTCTCCTGGACACCAGAAATCCAGTTGGTCTTTGATTGGCTGAAGGAAGCCTTTACCTCTGCCCCCATCTTAGTACACCCAGATCCTTCACAACCCTTTGTCATCAAAGCAGATTCATCTGCCTAAACAATTGGGTCAGTGCTATCACAACAACATGGGCCCACAAATGCCCTCCAGCCTTGCACCTTCTATTCAAATAAATTGACACCCAAGGAACAAAATGATGAAATCTATGCTAAGGAGTTACTGGCCATCAAGGCTGCATTTCAGAAGTGGCACCACTATCTAGAAGGTATATGTTTTCCAGTCGAGGTATTCACATATCATAAAAACCTGGAACATCTCCAAAGTGCCACAGCCTGCAACCAACGTCAAATATGTTGGTCCCTCTTCTTTCCTAGATTCACCTTCACCCTGACTTACAGGTCTGGAAACCAATATGGCAAACCCAGTGTGTTATTCTGCAAGGGGAAGTACCTCGATAAGGGGGCTAAACTCCAGAACCTGCCACTATATTCAAGTCCTGCCATTTTGTAAACGCTCTGGCCAAACACCAATCTTTTGGTCCTTGTAAAGTCCTCTCTGCCAATGATCCACTCGCAATGACATGGGTATTAGCCAATTCAGACATGAACTTATCAGTCAAACATGAAGTACTCTGGTTCAGGGATCACATTTATGTCCCCGATGGACCATCTCATCTAGCCAAACTCCAGCTGTGCCATGATTTTCTGCTTGCAAGCCACTTTAGGTACTGGAAGACAGTGAAGCTGATCTCTCACAACTGTTGGTGGCCAAAACTATTCTTATCCATCAAATCTTACATTGCTTCCCATGAGACTTGTGGCCAGACAAAGACCCCCTGTGCCAAACCTTTAAATGCCTTCATCCCACTTCTGACCCCACCCCCACCCTGGGCATCTATCTCAATGGACTTCATCACTGATCTCTCCAACTCTCAGGGCTGCACAGCTATATTGGCTATTGTCAACTTCCTCACCAAAATGGCGCACTTTGTGCCTTGTCAGAAGATCCATACTGCAGAAGCAATGGCTCCTTTATTTTGTGTCCAGATCTTCAAGCTCTATGGGTTACCAACTAATATTACATTTGATTGTGGGCCACAATTTGTCTCCCGTTTTTGGACAGAATTGTTCAAACTCCTGGAAGTCACCCTATGCATTTCCTCTGCTTACCTCTACCACATCCAAGAGGAATTACAATTACACTTAAACTCAGCCAAGGAGGACTACAAATTACATGCTGACCTCCATCAACAGGACCTCCTCCCATGGTAATCAGAGACAATGTATGGCTCTTAACTCAACACTTGGATACTGCTTGACCCATGAGAAAACTAGACCATCATTACATTGGTCCAATCTGGATAGCTCAACAGGTCAACCTGGTGGCCTTCAAGCTCCAGTTACCTCATACCCTGAAAATACATTCAGTATTCCATGTTTCCTTGTTGAAGAAATATATGGATAACTCCTTTCTGGACACAAACAACTACCTCTACCCTCCCTCCCCCCATGGTTCAGGGGCAGGAAGAATACGTTGTGAGACATATTCTAAGCTACTCCAAGGACAACACATGTATCTAATGGATTGGGAAGGATATGGCCCAGCCAACCATTTGTGGGAACCAGCCAACAACAGACATGCACCCAGTCTCCTTCAGGAACTCCATCAGCTATACCTAATGATATACCTGAGATACATCAATTATATTTTCATCCTCTGGACAGACGACCGAAATTTCCTCACAGATTTCCACCACGACTTCAGCAATCATCTCCCAGTCATCAAACTCTCTCTCGAACACTCCCACACAAGTATCAATTTCCTGGACACCACAATCAGCTTCCGCAGTGGAATCAGCTATACACAAGAAACTCATGGGGCAACAGTGGATGCAGCTATACATAAGAAACTCATGGATCACCACACTTATCTTCACAAATCCAGCAACCACCCCAAACTCACCAAGAAATCTGTTAGCTACAGCCAGGCATTCACATACCACAGAATATGCTCTGAGGAGAAAGTCTGAGGTACGCACCGTAACACACTTAAAACTGTCTTCACAAAACAAGGGCACTCCAGCAGACAAGTAGATAGCATCATGGAATGGGCCACCCAAATACCCTCAAAGAATCTGCTTCAATATGAAAAAAAGCCTAACCACACACCCCTAGTTGTCACCTACTATCCCACACTGAAACGTATACATAGTATCATTAAACAGTTACAAACTATTCTTGATGGGGATCACATTCTGAAAGAAAACTTTCCTGAACCCCCTCTTCTGTCCTTCAAACAACCCCCCCAACCTTGCCAAGCTCATCATCAGAAGCAGGATCCCCACAAACCAGGACCACCAACTCAAAGTGCCACCAGACCCTGTGATAACAACAGATGCCAAACTTATAGGCATAGCTCCACTGCTACAATTATCAATACCCCAGACAACACATCTTTCAACATCCATAGGTCCTACACATGCCTATCACAACATTTGGTGTTCTTCATCCTCATCCATCCTAAATGCCACAATAACAACTTTGTGATTGAAATGAGAAAATCACTACATTCTCAAATGAACTCACACAGAAAAATGAAAAAAGACAAAAACACCATATAGCCCTTGGGTGAACACTTTTCACAAAATGGTCACACCATATCTGACCTCTGAGTCCTCATCCTCAAAGGAAATCCGCAGAACTCCTTCAAAAGACAAGACTAGCAGCGTAAATTCCTAACTTTGCTAGACACTAACAAACCTGGCCTTAATAAAGACACTGGATTTTTGGCTTATTACAACAATCTGTAACTCACTAACTCTGCCCTCCTGCAGATGTGTTAACTCACCACTTCATCTTGAATGGTCTCTTACAATGTGTATTAACTACTTGTGCTAAACAACCTATTCCACCTTGTATTTAGCAGTAACGCCGTCCTCTCTGCCGTGAGTACCTTTTCTAGACCTGAAGAAGAGCTCTGCAAGCACGGAAGCTTCTCTCTTTCACCAACAGAGGTTGGTCCAATAAAAGATATTACCTCACTCACCTTATCTTGCTAATGTGGGACTGCAAAGGTATATCATGTTTACTGCTTTCCCCCATCCACTTGTCTGTAACCCTGTCAAAGAAGGAAATTAGGTTGGTTTCGCATTATTTGTTCTTGACAAATCCCATTTTGGCTATTACTTATCACCAGGTTATCCTCTAGGGGCTTACAAATTGGTTGTTCAATAATTTGTTCCAATATCTTTCCAAGTATCAAAGTTAGGCTGACTGGTCTATAATTCCCTGGGTCCTCTATGTTCATGACTCAGGCCTCAGAAAATCATGGCCGAAATGAGACAAATTCAAATTAGAAATACAAAATGTTAACAATGAGAGTTATTTACTACTGTAACAAACTACCAAAGGAGGTGGTGGATTCTTCATCTCTTTAAATCTTCAGATCAAGACAGGATGCCTCTCTGGAAGATATACTTTAGCCAAACACAGGTTATTAGACCCAATACAGGAGTAACGACACAAAATTCTATGGCTTGTGCTATACAGGAAGTCGGACTACATAATGTCCCATCTGGTTTTAAAATCTGTGCATCAAACCAATTATTAGCTCACCCACTATCCCTGCTAGGCAGACTTCTTGTTCAAATTCTAGAGTGATATTAAGCTGAATCAAATAAACCTTCCAGGGAGTTTTTCCCTCAAAGATAGTGGGACTTTTGTATTATTTATTGTTATTGTTTTGTATTGTGTTGTTGTTGTTGTTTTGTATTGTGTTGTATTACTCAAGCTTAGACAATCTCCCCTCTATCCTCTGGTCTTCTGTGACTGCTACAAATGAGGTAGAAAAGTGTTGTCCTGTCTTACTTAAGTTCGCTATCTGGTGCAATTTCTCAACCAGATGGCTGACTTCCATAGTGGTTGGCGACCCTTGGAGTTCCTTCTCAAGGTGAATTTTAAGTTCCTTAAGCCCATCTCTCTTAGCAAGTTCTGAGCAAGTTCATAGTTGTATTGTGCCCATCTCTCTTAGCAATTGGCCAAAGTTTTCTTGTTCATCACTATTTCCTGGAAAACCTTTTGGTCCTTGCTAATGAGGTTGATGGTCACCTCATCAATCTATCTTGCCTGTCCAGACCGGGAATCTTGTAGCTGGGCTTCCAAATATGCCTGGACAGTTTGTAGCTGCTGCCCCAAACTGTTTTTATTTCTGACCACAGGTCATCTCCTCAGTCCTTTCTGGGCAACCTCTAGATGTTTCAAAGTCTCTAGCTCTTGTTTTAGGTCTTCTTTTAATTACTTTTGGCAGATTTCAGTGCCTGTTGGGCAGCTTTGATTTCTGCAAGCACATCTATTATTTGCTCCATCTGGGTTCAACAGGAAAAATAGCTCAAAAGTTCTGTGTGTGTTATCAAAATAATTACTGTGACAAAGTTCCTCCTCTATCTTGGTGGGTCCTGCGCTTATTGGCGGATTTTCTTGCCTCAGAGATTCACCATGTGGGTTGGGGAACAGCCCAGAGACCTTCCCCTCTGGAAGAACCCACAGTCCAGGACAATTGGGAGGTTTGGGGGGAACCCGGGCCCGCCCTCTACTCCGGGTTCCAGCCCAGGGCCCTGTGGACTGCAGCTGTCTATAGTGCCTCCTGTAACAGCTGCATGACAGCTACAACTCCCTGGGCTACTTCCCCATGGCCTCCTCCAAACACCTTCCTTATTCTCACCACAGGACCTTCCTCCTGGTGTCTGATAACACTGGTCTACAATTTTTGAGAAGTCGTCTGCTTCAGAGATAAAATGTGCTATTTATTATGTATTTTGATCTGCTGAATTCAAATATGACAATTAAAACAACTGATTGGCTACTGTTTCTAAGATATTTAAGTTTTTACATTTTATGTCTATGTATATTGTGTAGATAGTAGAGTTTTAATCATAAATTGTAAACCTAGGTCTTTTCATGTGTTTATGGTTGCTTTACATGATAATATTTCACCTGTCCTGTTTATGTAACACTTTAAAAATCAGCAAAAGGGTTATATAAATAAAATTTATTATGAAACAAAAGGCCAAAAACTATTATGTACATAGTTTAGTCCTATTCAGTGTCTACTCGGCGCTTCTTGGCTTGTCTCTTGTATTCATTAAATGGAGCATCTCTTGTCACTGTCCAGCAATAGTCTGCAAGCATTGATGGGCTCCATTTGCCCTGATAGCGTTTCTCCATTGTTGCAATGTCCTGGTGAAATCGCTCGCCGTGCTCATCGCTCACTGCTCCGCAGTTTGGTGGAAAAAAATCTAGATGAGAGTGCAAAAAATGTATCTTTAGTGACATGTTGCAACCAAGGCTTTTGTATGCCTTGAGGAGGTTTTCCACCAACAACCTGTAGTTGTCTGCCTTGTTGTTTCCGAGAAAATTTATTGCCACTAACTGGAAGGCTTTCCATGCCGTCTTTTCCTTGCCACGCAGTGCATGGTCAAATGCATCATCTCGAAGAAGTTCACGAATCTGAGGGCCAACAAAGACACTTTCCTTTATCTTAGCTTCACTTAACCATAGAAATTTTCCACGGAGGTACTTGAAAGCTGCTTGTGTTTTGTTAATGGCCTTGACAAAGTTCTTCATCAGACCCAGCTTGATGTGTAAGGGTGGTAACAAAATCTTCCTTGATTCAACAAGTGGTGGATGCTGAACACTTTTCCTCCCAGGCTCCAATGACTGTCGGAGTGGCCAATCTTTCTTGATGTAGTGGGAATCTCTTGCACAACTATCCCATTCGCAGAGAAAACAGCAGTACTTTGTGTATCCAGTCTGCAGACCAAGCAAGAGAGCAACAACCTTCAAATCACCACAAAGCTGCCACTGATGTTAGTCATAGTTTATGCACCTCAAAAGTTGTTTCATGTTGTCATAGGTTTCCTTCATATGGACTGCATGACCAACTGGAATTGATGGCAAAACATTGCCATTATGCAGTAAAACAGCTTTAAGACTTGTCTTCGATGAATCAATGAACAGTCTCCACTCATCAGGATCGTGAACGATGTTGAGGGCTGCCATCACACCATCGATGTTGTTGCAGGCTACAAGATCACCTTCCATGAAGAAGAATGGGACAAGATCCTTTTGACGGTCACGGAACATGGAAACCATAACATCACCTGCCAGGAGATTCCACTGCTGTAGTCTGGAGCCCAACAGCTCTGCCTTACTCTTGGGTAGTTCCAAATCCCTGACAAGGTCATTCAGTTCACCTTGTGTTATGAGGTGTGGTTCAGAGGAGGAGGATGGGAGAAAATATGGGTCCTGTGACATTGATGGTTCAGGACCAGAAGTTTCATTCTCTTCCTCGTCTGACTCAAGTGAGAATGACTCTGGTGCATCAGGAACCGGCAGTCCTTCTCCGTGGGGTACTGGGCGTATAGCTGATGGAATGTTTGGATAATGCACAGTCCACTTTTTCTTCTTTGACACACCTTTCCCAACTGGAGGCACCATGCAGAAGTAACAATTGCTGGTATGATCTGTTGGCTCTCTCCAAATCATTGGCACTGCAAAAGGCATAGATTTCCTTTTCCTGTTCAACCACTGGCGAAGATTTGTTGCACAAGTGTTGCAGCATATGTGTGGGGCCCACCTCTTGTCCTGATCTCCAATTTTGCAGCCAAAATAAAGGTGATAGGCTTTCTTAACCATAGTGGTTATACTGCGCTTTTGTGATGCAAAAGTCACTTCACCACAAACATAGCAGAAGTTATCTGCACTGTTCACACAAGTACGAGGCATCTCTGCTCACTTTGGCTAAACAGAAATGTGTCCCTTTGCAAAATCAAACACTGACAAATAAGAGAGCACGACACTGTATGATTTCTAGAGCTGATATAGGGCAATTTGTTCAGCAGAGTGATGTAAGCTTCATCATGATTGCATCATCCATGACTTCTAGGAATAACATGATGCAATTCATATCATGTATGACGCAATACCAGCTTCAGATTGCATCATTCATTGTTTTGCCTAAAAAGCAAGTACTGTCCAAACCCAGTCATAGATTTATTCAAAGATCCAGTCAAAGATGTATTTTAGTCATTTCTGGTTTAAATTGAGATCCCTTCCCTTTATAACTCACTTATCCTCCGCCATTCCCAAGTCAAGGGTCGTATATACTGACCCAATAGCATATCTTGAAAACTAGAGCCAATCAACGATTTTAAGCATCATTTTCATTCTCAGTGACCCAGAATTAGTAAAGTTTGACTACATTTATTTCAGAAGCATTTTGGCTGTAGAGCAGTGTAATCTGAGGTCTGGAAACCCTGTGTTGTAGTAGAAGACTAAAGAACATC
>NW_020698107.1:0-7710 GCF_002925995.2 Terrapene triunguis | reverse complement strand
TCCTTACTATATGTTCCATTCTAAGCATCCGATGAAGTGGGCTGTAGCCCACAAAAGCTTATGCTCAAATAAATTTGTTAGTCTCTAAGGTGCCACAAGTACTCCTGTTCTCTGTTTAGAGTTGAGCAGATCAGAGATGGTAGGATTGTTCCCAATGCTGCTGCTTATAGCTGCAAACAGCTTGGTGAGTGTCACTGGCACAGCATACGTTTTCGCCTGACTAAGAATTGGTAATGCAGACTGTTTGTGATGCTCCATTGTTAAACCAATGATCCTTGTTTTGAAATTAACCTTCTACTTCCCAAGTGTATACACACACAATCCAGTTACATTGATTGACATAAGTTAATTGCTGGTCATTCATTATAACAGAGCTAGATAATATCATTAGTATCATGCAGTGTATATACACATCTTTGATATTAAGGTTGATTGAATACGGGATATAGACAGATGAAAATAATACCATTAACATTTTCCTTGATCGCTTATCAACAAAAGTGAATGGACTGATGTGGGCTAGTCCATTTAACAACCCTTGAATTGGCCTGATTACTTTGCAATGCCTCTTGATATGACTTAAAGTTTACACACAGGTGAACTAGCCTGCTAATTTTAACCCTAGCTGGTTTGTCAGTGTCATAGCAACCACACTAAAGAAGTACTGCATTCTATGCTGCACAGTACAAGTGGGGATGCAGTCGAAGAATAGTTTATTGCCTACATATTTTCCCTTTCTGTTTTAACAAATTAAGGAGGGGAAAATGATTCTGAAGCCACGTCCCCATGCAAGAATGAAAAAAAGTTTCTTGTAGCAAGATACATTGGACACAAGAGCCCATCACCTCTGCTCTTGGAGATTTGGTCTGGGAGACTGTCACCTCAGAGTTAAGTTGATACCAGTAATATACAGCTTGACGTTAACTATTAGGTGGAGTTTTACTCCAGGATCTAAAAGAGCCATGCTCATGGGCATAAAGGAATACTCCTACAGGGGAGGACTTAATGATTTTTAAAATTTCAAATGAGCAAAGAATATACTCAGTTAACATTTGAAGAAATTTACATGAAGTTCACCAGTTGCATATTAATAAAATTTATTTTGTACATACTTAAATTTTATGCAGAAGTATGATAGAAACTCTTATTTCACTGGCAATAATAAGAGCAGAAGGTATTTCAGAGTGATTGCCAGAAGGCTGTCTCCTATGTGAATGTTTCACATATGTCTCATGTCATGCTCACTTCATTAAAAAGAAAATCTCAAAAAATGATGTACACTTGGTTTGTACAGTGCTCGAGAGGCAGCCCCAGTGGAAATTGAACTTTGGGATAACTGTATATGTTGCTCACAGAACTGCTCCTGGAGTCCAGTTGTTGTAGATCTTTACTTTTGCATTTTATGTTGTGGGAATACAGTTTTGTGTGCTAAATTTTAAGAGATAAGCTTCCAAAAAGTAGAAAGCATGTTTTGGGCTGCCCTCTTAAATTAAAAAAGGAAGCTTTATAGTTCAATTAAAATTGGACTGATTGTACATTTATCTTCATTAGGAACCTGGCAGCTTAAGCTTATGCTTTTTTGTGAAAGCACACTGAAATCAGGTAGACACTACAGTCTACCATTTCAATGGCTGAAGGGTCCAATCTTTTTCTAAGCCCACCTGCTGAATTATTTTTGAACACTCACTGTGCACTGCACAACTCAACTAATATTTATATGCAGCTCATGCTAGGTAATTATTTCGTGTGTGTGTGTGTATGTATATTATTTATATATATATATATATATAATTTTAAAGGCCAGATTCTCAGCTGGTGTAAGTTTAGATAGGCACTGAAGTAATTGATGCTACTCGGATTTATGGTAACTGAGCATCTGGCTTACAGCCTTCATATATTTCCAATGTCTAGAAAAATCAAATGTCAAATGGTGCCATGTTTGACAGTACAGGGTACCTCTTCATGAATCCTTCTAAAAATTGAATAAATAAAAGTTCTCTTGAATAAAAGCAATGTTGATAAATAGATATTTTTAGCCAGAGCCTTTGTAACTTAGCTAGAAAATTTGTTCTCTCAAGTAAAATCAGTGCATACTCACAGAATGACTGTCTCTACACATTTCTATACTTAAACAAAATAAATGAGATCACTTGTTTAGAATGATGAGTATAAGAGCTAGTGATGAAACACCATCTTGACTGTTGGAAAATAGGAAATGACAGATACTCTTTGAAGGCTAAATCCTGGAAATCTGTGTACAACCCAAGTAGATGAGCATCAAGAGGGGGTTCTCTCTGAGACGTGGAAGGAAAAGAATCCCTGAGGCTGAAGTAACCACTGTGCAAACCCTTCAGCAGAAAGTGTGTGTGTAAGTGTGTGTGTCTCCCAGTAGTTTCACCAGTCTTACATTGGCTACTCCTCCTGCCCCTGGTTGTAGTACTATGCGAAAAGGTGAATGAATTGGTCTGGGTGAAATAATTAGGTGCTCCAATAACGTGGTGGTGGGAAAGGTATAACTATTTAAATGATAGAATTAAACAAAAATACTGACCTTTGATTTCAATTTGGGTCATAACCTGAATGACATTTTTGTGCTTAAGTTTGAAAAGCTTTTTGTTACGCTGTACTGCCTCATTTTAAATTACCAGCAGAAAGCACCAAAATACTTCCAAAAAAGCTATCCTTATTATATTTTCAGTCTGCTCCAAACACTGGTTTGCCAGAGAGCCTTTTCTTGTGAGATTTTCCAAACAATTTCTAGACAAACATGTTTGGATTCCTATGACACAAGAAGATTTTATTCTATTCTATTGAGGTTCTTATACTGTGCTCATCACCATGGTATCTAAAATCACTTGGCATTAGAGGCCTAAATACCTTTTGGGAATCTGGCCTTGAGTGCCTTCTAATAGTACACTAAGCAATATGACTATACATCTGTCATGTGGGGAAGATATATCTGCAGTGGAGTGTCTTGTTTTGATAGGGTGTCAGCTCAAGAGGTCAAGTATCTGAACAAAACCTTTTTGGGATGTCCCATCACAGACTCTGAGACTGAGTGAAACAATGATGGGAGCGTTAACGCCAACTTTCATAACTTTTAGCTTCTTTGAACTAAGAGTACCTTAATGTAGGCCAAGAAATGATCATTGATATATAATATCCATGTGTGACTTGGATTTCTTTGGATGAATTCAGACATAATTCCTATGTTGCTACATAGGCCTGGAGCTCCCAGCATCCCTCATGGTTATGTCAAGAAAATGAAAAGATGTGACTTTGAGCATATTGAATGTATGTAGGACATGCCCTATAAACAATGGAAATGTGTCTTGGACATGACACACTTTCATAACCTACTTTTACAGCTGCATAAGATAGCTTTTAACTGCATATGTGCTTGGTAGATAAAATGTGATTGGTTCTGCTACTTGAATAACAAGTTTTGAAACTGTAACCGAAACCACAAGAAAGGAATAAGTAGATAGACAAGCATAACTGGAGAAACTGAGTTAGGTACGCAATATGAAGTTTAGCATAATTATGCTAAGAGAAATAATGGAAAACTACTCACAAATGAACTTTGCATTACATATAGAATGGTATGTGCAGGAAATATGCTTTATCTTGCAGGTGCTTGGGAAATACTAACCACAAATGTGACATAATGTATGTAACTAACTGCAAAATGTAATGGGCAAGTAAAATAATGTAAACAAGCAGCTAATGTTCTCATAAATGGGTAGGTTCTATACAGCTCTTATAGAGGTGCTTGGCTGAATGAGAGTGCCACACGAAGCCTATTCTGTTCCCCTTGCTTTGGCCACATTAGCCATGTCTAGAATAGGAGAAAGGTATTTTTAAAAACTATATAATGGGTAATATGTATTAATAGATATCAAGTCCAGAAGGACCAATTGTGATTCTGTAGTCTGACTTTCTGTATAATATAGACCAAAAATCTCCCCCAAAATAATTCCTAGAGCATATCTTTTAGAAATACATCCAATCTTGAAAAATTGCCAGTACAGGAGAATTTTCCCTTGGTAAATTGTTAATTAACCTCACTTTTAAAAGATTTACACCTTTATTTCTGGTCTGAATTTGTCTAGTTTCAAATTCCAGGCCTTGGATTGTATTACTCCTTTTTCTTCCATATTGAAGAGCCCATTATCAAATATCTGTACCCTGCATGCTTGCTTATAGGCTATAATCAAGTCATGCCTTAACATTCTCTTTTAAACTAACTAGATCAAGCTTCTTGAGTCTATCACTGTAAGGCATGTTTTCTAATCCTTTAATCATTCTTGTGGCTCTTCTTTAAACCCTCTTCAATTTATCAACATCCATGTTGAATAGTGGACACCAGAACTGGACACGGTAGTCTCATACCAGTGCCAAATACAGAGGCAAAATTAACCTCTCTGCTTCTACTTGAGATTCCCCTGTTTCTGCATCCTAGGATCACATTAGCTCTTATTGCCACTGAGTCATACTGGGAACTCATGTTTAGCTGATTATCCTCTACAACCCCCAAATCTTTTTAAGAGTCACTACCTCCTAGGATAGAATCCCCCATCCTGCAAGCATGGCCTATATTCTTTGTTCCTAGATGCATAAATTTTACATTTAGCAGTATTAAAACACACTTTGCTTGCACCCAGATTACTAAGTGATCCAGATCACTCTGATCAGTGACCTGTCCTCTTCACTATTTACCAATCCCCAATTTTTGTGTCAGCTGCAAACTTTATCAGTGAAGATTTTGTGTTTTCTTCCAGGTCCATTGATAAAAATGTTAAATAGTGTAGGGCCAAGAACCAATCCCTGCAGGACCCCACTAGAAACACACTCACTTGATGATGATTCGCCATTTACAATTACGTTTTGAGACTTCTGTTAGCCAGCTTTTAATCCATTTAATGTGTGCCATGTTAACTTTATATCATTCTAGCTTTTTAATCAAAATGTTGTGCAGTACCAAGTCGAACACCTTACAGAAGTCTAAATATATTACATCAACACTATTACCTTAATCTATCCAATCAATCAATCAAATTTGTAATTTCATCCAAAAATGATGTTGATTAATAGAGAATTAAAAAGACAGTAATATAATTAAGTCCACATATCAGTTTCTCCATTATCTTGCCTGGGGTCAATGTCTGATTGGGTCATCCCATTTACCCCTTTTTAAATATATTGGCACATCAGCTTCCTTCAAGTCTTCTGGAATTTTCCCAGTGTTCCAAGACTTATTGAAAATTAACATTAATTCTCTAGCAAATCCCTCAACCAGCTTTTTAAAAATTCTTGGATACAAGTTATTCAGACCTGCTGACTTAAAGTCTAACTTTAGTAGTTGCTGTTTAATATCCTCCTGAGATACTAGTGTTGTATGATATGAGTACACCATGTGTTCCCCGCCCCCCACCCCCAGAATGCTGTTGAACATTTCTACATTTTCTGCATTATTGATAATTCCACCATTTCCATATAGTAATTGACCAATACCATTGTTAGGATTCTTTTGTTCTTAATATATTTTAAACACTCCTTTTTTACTCTTGTAATTTAATTATGTGCTGTTTAAAAACTTCTTCTTCTAATTGTAGACTGGTTTTGACACCTTTTAAAAATGTGTTAGTTGGTCCTGGTCATCCGTAGGTGGTGAGAGCCCCTGTCCTACCTTAACATTTGCCCTCCTCCCCACCCTTCCCAGACAAACCCCAATTATTTTATTGTTTCTTAATTCCCCCTCTTTCCAGATGTCCCTATCAACCTTCTCTCTTATTATTAGCGCCTTTCAGCCAACATAAAGTGCTCCTATAACTTCCTCAATCCATTGGTCCTCTTCTACCTGGGCCCTTGGATTCTCCTATTTTTTTTTTTTTCTGCTGCTCACAGCAAGGCTGGGGTAAGTCACTGCAGGCATTGGTTGTAATTGGGCAGCAGGTCCATTTATGGAGCATACTCTATGATTTTGCTGTATTCTGGCTTTGTATTACCTAACTACATATTCAGGTAACCCTTTTCTAGCCAACAGTAATCTCCAATCCCAACAAAACAATAGAGTCACACCCTGGATGAATATAGCCTTCTTTGTGTGTGTGTGTTCTGAAATATCAATACTCACCTTGCAACCATACAGAATTTGTTTGTATACAAGCCATTATTTGACATATTGGAGGCCTAGCTTCCACAACTCATTCCATCTCCTGTTCTATACCCCATCATGCTTTCTCCAAATGATTTCCAATGATGAAAATCCTACCAAATAATCATTCCATTCTTAATTGCCTGAATTAGACGGATTATCTTGTTGCTGGTCAGTAGCAGCTTTTTCAATTAGTGCTCATAAACTGGGCAGTTTTCCAGGGTGCAGAGAAAAACATCGCACTCAGCCACTCCAAGAAAAGAGAGTTTCAATAATATGCAAAGGCAAGTACAGAATAAAAATATATCTGTCCGCTTTTGCTGCATATTTAAACTGCTTTCAGTATATAGCTGGAAGTAAATGTCACCTACAGAGTTTACAGTTAAAGATATAGTGAACAATTTGACACAAATGTGGGCATACACATTTGGCTAATCATGAGGTCAACCATGCATGCATGGTAACTTTTATTAATGTGATTAGTTATGTTTTTAGTAGCAATTAAGAAAACCCTTTTTCACAAATCATAATCCCTTACTGCTGCATGTGGGGACAAAAGGCTTTGATTTTTCCATGTGATTTAACAAGCTATGCCTCTGTTCTTATGGCAGTATTACACAAGTCTGATCCCTGGATGCATTTAAGTTGAAGCCTCCTCTGTTAAAAGTAGCTTTCTTTTCTATTCTATATAGATTTTTATACTGTGTTCATCACCATAGTCTCTAAGCACTTTCCACTAGTGCATTAGGTAACATGACTATACAGCTGTCTTGATGTTTGTTCTGTCAGCTTCTCCCTAGAGGGACAACTGTGTACAGTGGAGTGTCTTGTTTTGGTAAGGTTTTTTAATATATAAGTAATACCTGTTGCTAAAGTGTGTGTTATAGAAAGTAGGTCACAGAAATGCATCTCTCACTGGGAGCAGAAATGGTGAGGTTTGTGATGGCCCTTAGTTCCTGGCAGGGCCAGCTCTAACTTTTTTGCCGCCCCAGGCAAAAAAGGAGAGCCCCGCCCCGCCCCGCCGTAACCCGCCCCCCCCAGCGCCGGGCCGTCGAAACCCCCCTCTGAGTGCCGCGCCGCCCAACCCCCTCCAGGGCCGCGCCAGTGAAAATGCCTGCCTCCCCACCCCCGAGCGCTAGGCCGGGCCGGGCCGCCGAAACCCCCGGGCCGCCCAAACCCCTGAGCACCGCGCTGGGTCGGGCTGGCCAAAACCCCGCCCCCAGCGCCGAGCCGGGCCGCCTAACCCCCTCCCCCCCCGAGCGCTGCGCCGGGCCACCCAAACCCCCATCCAAACCCCCGGAGCACCACGCCGGGCCGTCCAAACCCCCTGAGCGCCGCGCCGGGCTGGCCAAACCCCCGCCCTCCCCCGCGCTGTGCCGCCGAAACAAAAAAACATAACCAAAAACACCGCGAGCACCCCCCGCCACCCCAATATTGGCCGCCCCTTCTAAGGTGCTGCCCCAAGCACGTGCTTGGTCGACTGGTGCCTGGAGCGGGCCCTGGTTCCTCGGGGAGTTAGCTATATATCCTGGGCCCAAGTCATGAAGTGCTGT
>NW_020698106.1:1935-2192 GCF_002925995.2 Terrapene triunguis | reverse complement strand
CGGGGGTTCAGTAGTGCTGGGCCACTCTAACAAGTCTGCAAGACTCACTTTGCCCTGACAATTTGAGCCCCTGGTATCAGAGACTTATTTCTTCACTCCCGGGGGAAGCTCTTAGGCTGAAGTTCTCCAGGGTCTATTTTTTGCTGTTCTTGCTGCTCCGGAAGCCGAGGGAATTGTCGGGGAGTCCAGGCTAACCTGAGAGTCCGCAGGGACTGTACAGGGAATCATAAAGGTTGCTGTCCAACACAGCGAGCATC
>NW_020698106.1:0-1925 GCF_002925995.2 Terrapene triunguis | reverse complement strand
CAGTATGGCTGAGCTCAGCATTGTGGAAGTTTAAAGTCTGAGAAGCTCCTCACACCTAACATCTTATCACTCCGTCACCAAGTACCAAGCTCTCTCTGTTGCTGAGTTACCTCTCTCTGACCATAACCTGATCTGTTTTAGCATCACCCACCAGCCCCCACCTCCACACACCCTATCACTCGGCCTTTCGGTGACTTCCAAACCACAAGAAGCTATTACAGGTTTCTGAAGCAAGGTGGCTTTCCATTAGAGCCTCTTTGAACAGGGTTCTTGATTAGTCTGACTAACTGAAGCTACGCTTTCTGATAGCCAAAGACAAGGAAAGCAAGTACAAGGCTGGACTTATATGTACAGTGATCCGGTGAGCAAAATTTACCTGATTTTAATATGTCCAATCCTTCACATTGGAAAGTGCTAATACAGGAAAGCTGCTCCAGGAATTGAGAACATTCTACTAGAGCTTATTGGTGAGAGTTGTGAAACTGTGTGTTTTTGAAAACTGGACTGTGTTACCCTGGATTTGAGGGGTGTGTATTCCAGAATTTGATCAAGCCAATTGCAACCATATGACTTGCATTCAGCCACTAGAAATTAATAAAATAGAACATCACATAATTTAGGGTTAATTGGAAAGCAGGGTTTTAGATGCAAGGTCAAAATCTAGCTGGCAGTTTCTGGTAATCAGAATGGGAGGAGTGGACAGACAAGTAAATAAGTGATAATGGATGAAAACCTTGAGTCTAGATACCTCTGATATTAGAAGTTTATTGAAAGTTAGGAAAAGTGATAATCGAGTTGGGGTCACTATGACCTATGTGTTTTGTAGAAGTTATAAAAGATTAGCTAATACAGTGTACCTTGGAGCAGTTCTCTGAAGCCATCCTGAGAGACATTTTTCCTGACACCTTCTCTTCCCAGCAACTGGCCATTGTGAACCTGCTGTTAATTACTCAATACAGTTCCAGATGTTAGGTAAATATCTGGGATGTTCTAACCTATTGCTTATGTCTGTGCGCGCTTAAATCTAATAAATTGCAGTGTTAGACAAGAACATGATTACTTGCATTTAATCCTTGATCAAACAGAATTGCTGTGTTCCCATTGAGTTATTCCTGACACCCCCTGGATTGAAATAATTAAGTTGCCACTGCTCGGGCTTCTCAAAAACCCGGGTAACAGACTGCTGTGGTAAACTATAACATCTCCTTGGAGTCCAATAACTTATCGCTTTGCACAATCGATTTTGGAGTCGCTTTCAGCTAGAACTTTCAAAATACACACTAACCATTCCTGTTGTTGAAGATGTCAAAATTAGGTGTCAAGATTAATCTTGGAGTTTGTGAAACAGATGAAATGGAGATTGCCACCAAATGTGCAGGTGATTGAATTGCTTCCAGCAGTAAGTCCTTCACAACCTAGATTGGCTGACACTGGTGACCCTATCTGGAGTACTGTGTCCAGTTTTGGGCCCCACACTACAAGAAGGATATGGAAAAATTGGAAAGAGTCCAGCAGAGGGCAACAAAAATGATTAGGGGGCTGGAGCACATGAGTTATGAGGAGAGGCTGAGGGAACTGGGATTGTTTAGTCTGCAGAAGAGAAGAATGAGGGGGGATTTGATAGCTGCTTTCAACTACCTGAAGGGAGGCTCCAAAGAGGATGGAGCTCGGCTGTTCTCAGTGGTAGCAGATGACAGAACAAGGAGTAATGGTCTCAAGTTGCAGTGGGGGAGGTTTAGGTTGGATATTAGGAAACACTATTTCACTAGGAGGGTGGTGAAGCACTGGAATGGGTTACCTAGGGAGGTGGTGGAATCTCCTTCCTTAGAGGTTTTTAAGGTCAGGCTTGACAAAGCCCTGGCTGGGATGATTATGTGGGGATTGGTCCTGCTTTGAGCAGGGGGTTGGACTAGATGACCTCCTGA
>NW_020698105.1:2858-6122 GCF_002925995.2 Terrapene triunguis | reverse complement strand
GCAGGGGGGGCTGGGAGCCAGGACTCCTGGGTTCTCTGCCCGGCGCTGGGAGGGGAGTGGGGGTGGTGGTTAGAGCAGGGCGGGCTGGGAGCCAGGACTCCTGGGTTCTCTCCCCGGCTCTGGGAGGGGAGTGGGGGTGGTGGTTAGAGCAGGGGGGGCTGGGAGCCAGGACTCCTGGGTTCTCTGCCCGGCGCTGGGAGGGGAGTGGGGGTGGTGGTTAGAGCAGGGGGGCTGGCACTCAACCCCCCCATCTCTCTCTGTCTCCGCAGCCAGCCCGTGTCTCAGCAGCCCCTGCCAGAACGAGGGCTGGTGCCAGGAGACGGCCGGCGGGTACGAGTGCCACTGTGCCGAGGGCTACGCAGGGGGGCTCTGCGAGCGGGTGACGGACGACGGGGCCCCGGAGTCCCCGGCCCCGCCAGGTATGGGATCCACCCTGGCCCGGTCCCGCCCTGGGGCCTGCCGGGTAGGGGAGACTCCCGCCCTGCCGAGCCCGGCATCCCCTCGCTCGGCTCAGCTCTGTCTTCCCTCTGCCTGCAGATCACCTCACCGCCATCCTCGTGGGCGTCCTCGTCCCCCTGGGGCTGATCGTCATTGTCGTCGCCGGCGTCTGCCTCTGCCGACGGAGACAGCGGTGAGCGTCTGGGGGGGGGGGGCAGGGGCCTGTCTCCTCTAGGGGGCACCAGCTCCCACCCGGCCCCAGGGTGGGGACTGTCTGGCTCAGGGGGGCGGGGAATGGGGCAGGGGCCTGTCTCCTCTAGGGGGCACCAGCTCCCACCTGGCCCCAGGGCAGGGACTGGCTGGCTGGGAGGGGGCGGGGCGGGGAATGGGGCAGGGGCCTGTCCCCTCTAGGGGGCGCCGGCTCCCACCTGTCCCCAGGGCAGCGACTGGCTGGCTCAGGGGGGCGGGGAATGGGTCCTAACCCGGCCGTGGGGTCCCCTCTCTCCCCCCAGGCGCAAGGCTCACAGAGGACACAGGAGCAGCGTCCCAGTGATGGCACCCCTGGGTGAGACGGGGACGGGGTGTGGGTGGTCAGACGGAAGGGCGGGAAAGATGGGTGTCCGGTCATCCCCCCTAAACCCTCCCAGACGTGCCCCATCAGAAACAGGATTCACCGCCACTTCCTGTTCCACACGGCTGGTAACCAGCTGCCCTGCCCCAGAGATGGGTGCATCTCAGCACCGGGTGAGGGGTCCCCGCGTAACCAGCTCCCCCGCCCCATAGGTGGCTGCATCTCAGCACCGGGTGAGGGGTCCCTGGGTAACCAGCCGCCCCGCCCCAGAGGTGGCCACATCTCAGCGCCGGGCGAGGGGTCTGTCGGTGACTCTGTCTCTCTCTCTCCTCTAGGCCAGGGGGACCCCGTGAACCCCGGCGCTCAGGATCGCATGACCCGGTTTTGAGGCTGCCCCTCTCCCATGACAGCTCAGCCCTGAGACGGGGGGCAGGCGTGGGGGCTGCCGGCACCTGACATCTGCTCATTTCACCCCGGTGGCGATGGGGACCTCCCGAGGCCGGACTCCTGGGTCCTTTCCCTGGTGTCACCCCGTCCCGTCCGTCTGTCCTGAGGGCTGGGCTGTGTTCTAGGAATGAGAATAAATTTACACTTCTACTGCCTGGGATTGATTCTGGTGTCCGTCCCTCCACCCCCCACCCCCCTGTCCGCTCCAGACACCCTGCTGGGAGCCCGGACTCCTGGGTTCTCTCTCTGGCTCTGGGAGGGGAGTGGGAGCTGGGAGCCAGGACTCCTGGGTTCTCTCCCTGGATCTGGGAGGGGAATGGGGGCTGGTGGGTTAGAGCGGGGGGGGGGGCTGGGAGCCAGGACTCCTGGGTTCTCTCCCTGGCTCTGGGAGGGGAGTGGGGGCTGGTGGGTTAGAGCGGGGGGGGCTGGGAGCCAGGACTCCTGGGTTCTCTCCCCAGCTCTGGGAGGGGAGTGTGTTGTACTTAAAGTACTGCACAGGATCTTTTCAGGGGGAATAAGGCAAAACGCCACATTTATTAGTAATACATGTATTCATTAACGCTGTATCATATGCATGTGATATCTATATATAGTACACTCACACACACATACACACACAAGCACACTCCGTCTTCTTGTTGTTACCAACTAGCTGCTCCCCTTAACTGCACTGGCCAGGTGAGTTAGATGGGGAGGGGTGGAGCCGGGCTTCTGACAATCCGGATCGATGCTCCATGTTGACAAGACGAGACCCGGGGTCCTGTGCGAGACACCTCACTTCTATAGCAGCTTCCCTCCCATGCAAATCTTCACCAGCTGCAAACTCTGTGTCTGTGTCCCTTGGTCCTTTGTGCTGCTTGTCTCTGGGGGTTGTCCCATTGCTGCAAAGAGGGTGTTTCCAAAAGAAGGTGCTGGCTCCTAACCCCCGAGGCCCTCAGTATGTCTGCCCACTTGACACGTTTGATTGTCCTTGGGTCTGGCTCCCAGCCCCCTCCACCGGCTGAGGCTGTCTGGAGGTGCTGCCTTCCCCGCCTGGCTCATCCACCCCTCGGTCATTCAACGCGGCAATTGATTGAGAGTGCGGGGGGGGGGGGGGGGCTTGTTCTACTCCCAGCAAAAAGACATTTTTCTTCTCTCTTATTCTATCCTTAGGGGCTATAACATTATACCAAGGGCCATGCAAAGTGTCTACATGAGGCTTTGATACAAAGTCCCATGAAAACAGAGGTTTTTACAAGGTTATATGAAGAGGCACAATGTAAAGTCATATGAAATTATCAGAGATTTATCTACAAGTCGGGGCTGGTGGTTAGCGCAGGGGGGGCTGGGAGCCAGGACTCCTGGGTTCTCTCTCCGGCTCTGGGAGGGGAATGGGGGCTGGTGGGTTAGAACGGGGGGGCTGGGAGCCAGGACTCCTGGGTTCTCTTCCCGGCTCTGGGAGGGGAGTGGGGGCTGGTGGTTAGCGCAGGGGGGGGGCTGGGAGCCAGGACTCCTGGGTTCTGTCCCCGGCTCTGGGAGGGGAGTGGGGGCTGGTGAGTTAGAGCTGGGGGGGGGGTCCCCCTTTGCAGATTTCTAGCAAGCATCGGCCCTCAACCAGGGCTGAGCCATGGGTCAGGCCCAGAGCCAGCCCCGAGTGGCCCCCTCGGGGGGGGGGGTGCCGGCCCCAGGGCCTTTCCCCTCTGACGTCAGCCGGGTGGCTGGTGAATAGGGGGTTGGCCAGGGAACCCCGTGTGGGGGGCAGGAATCCCAGCTCCTTTGTCTCCCTGGGCGGCCCCCCCTCCACTCCCAGCTCAGTCACGGGGGGGGGG
>NW_020698105.1:0-2758 GCF_002925995.2 Terrapene triunguis | reverse complement strand
AGGCTTTTGGGGGGGGGGGGACGGGCCGCGGCCTCCTGGCGCCTTCGCCAGCAGCCTGCGTCAGCGCCTGATGTCCTGTTGGCACGCTGGGGGCACCGCTAATGAACTCAGCAGGTGCAGGAACCCAGGAGTCTGGGCTTCCCCTGCCCCCCCTGCTCTAACCCACCAGCCCCCACTCCCGTCCCAGAGCTGGGAGAGAACCCAGGAGTCCTGGCTCCCACCCCCCCCTGCTCTAACCCACCAGCCCCCACTCCCCTCCCAGAGCCGGGGAGAGAACCCAGGAGTCCTGGCTCCCAGCCCCCCTGCTCTAACCCACCAGCCCCCACTCCCCTCCCAGAGCCGGGGAGAGAACCCAGGAGTCCTGCTGGGAGGAGGCGGCCCCGGGGCCCCCCAGCTGCTCCACACACAATGGCCCCGCTCGTCCCCAGCTCGGCCACAGGCTCCAGCCCTGGCTTGAGAGGCCCTAATCCCCCCACAGCTTAATTAGTCCCCTGGGCTCGTTAATCCAGGGATTAGCCCGTTAATTAAGAGACAGGTGTAGGGGGGTGGAGGCAGGAGTTTAGGACAACTCCCAGAGCCACTTCCTGTCTCAAACTCCCAGCTTGACCCCCAACTTCCTGTTAGGGGCCAGCACCCCCACCCCCACAGGGGACAGGCCCCGGGCCCCACTCCCTGCCCCCCACCCCTGAGCCAGCGAGCCCCCCAGCCGGCCCATCCCATAGCAGCTGGAAGCCACATTCCCCGTGGGCCAGTGGCTGGTCTCTGGGGCAACCCCCAGTGGAGCGACGTGGGGTCTGGCCCCGTTCTGCCCCCGGATGTTTTCCGGCCCCCACCAGGTTACCCCGTGCGATGGAGTTAAAGGGGGGGGAGTGAGGGGCCCGGGGCGCTGGGGAAAAGGGCACAAAACCGCCTTGGCTTGGAGAAGACGGTATGCAAGCGAAATAATACACGGGGGGGGGGCTGAGGGGGGACCCCAGGGCTGGGCTAGAAGGGGCTGCGGGTCGGGAGTGAGGGTCATCTGTCTGTTTCCAGACTCCCGCTGCCCCCCCCTTCCAGTAACTCGTCACCCCGACAACCCTGGAGCTGCTTTGCCCGCACAAAAGCCCCCCATCGCCCACGTTCCCCCTTCCCACCGCCCCCTTCTGCCCCAGCGGGGGGCGGGGATCTGTTGCCCCGGGTGATGCAGCCCAGGAGGGGGTGGCCGGGGGGGCACGTCACCACCTCGGGGCCCCTTATACAGCCGGGGCCGGGGCGGAGGAGAAGCCAGTGGGACCCAGACACCGAGCTGGACCCCCCAGCCCCACCTCACGCACGCGGGGACCATGCAGCCTTCGTCCACCCTGCTCTTCCTCCTCCTCCTCCTCCCCCAACTCGCCTCGCTGGCCCCCCTCCGGCACCCCAAGGTAGGTACTGGGCTAGGGAGGGAACCCAGGCTTCTTGGCTCCCAGCCCCCTCTGCTCTGACCCACCGGACCCCGCTCCCCTCCCAGAGCCGGGGAGAGAACCCAGGAGTCCTGGCTCCCAGATCCCCTTGCTCTAACCACTAGACCCCGCTCCCCTCCCAGAGCCGGGGAGAGAACCCAGGAGTCCTGGCTCCCAGCCCCCCCGCTTT
The DNA here is from genome assembly GCF_002925995.2 of Terrapene triunguis. NCBI lineage: Eukaryota > Metazoa > Chordata > Testudines > Emydidae > Terrapene > Terrapene triunguis. The sequence goes on along the minus strand of NW_020698105.1, from coordinate 1,147 downwards.
GACCCACCAGCCCCCCACTTCCCTCCCAAAGCCAGGCCATGTCTCTGTGCCAGGGGTACCCGGGGGCTGGGATATAATTGGGGGGGGGCTGTCTCCGTGCGATGTGAGCTCCCTCTTTAATGGGGTCCTCTCTTTCCACACCCCCAGATTCTCGCTGACTTGGCGGGCGATGCCCAGCTCTCCGCCGACGTCCCCACCCCCCCCGGTCCCCGCGTCTCCCCGGCGGGAAGCCGCCTCCTGCGCGACAGCCCCGAGCCCCCCTCCCTGGACCCCACCTGGGCCCGCTTCTTCGCCGACTTCATGACCGGTCAGAGGAAGTTCCGGGGCCGGACTAGGAAGGCGCCGGCGCCCCAGGGCTGCTTCGGGGTGAAGCTGGACCGAATCGGGACCCTCAGCGGGCTGGGCTGCTAACGCCCGAGGTAGGAGCCGGAGGCTCCAAGTGGCGGGGAGTTCCACGGGTTAACGCCCGCCCAGCCGGGCCCAGTGGCGGATAGTTCCACAGGTTAACGCCCACCCAGATGTGCCCAGTGGTGGGTAGTACCGTTGGTTAACGCCCGCCCAGCTGTGCCAAGTGGCGGGTAGTTCCGCGGGTTGATGCCTGCCCAGCCGGGCCCGGTGGTGGGTAATTCCACAGGTTAATGCCCGGCCAGCCACACCCAGTGGCGGGTAGTTCCACAGGTTAATGATGCCCCCTCCTTTGACTTGGCTGCAGCTAGTCGCCTTCCTCCTGGGGGGGGGGGGCTGTAAATCCTTATCCCCCTCTAATGCCCCCGCCTCACCTGTCCATGCTCAGCCTCCCCCAGCCCACCTCTGCTGCACCGAATCCAGGGGCCGGGAGTTCCACGGGTTAATAGTCCCCCTGCCACCGAATGGCGCTTTATTTCCCCTCTGGCTCGAGATGCTGCCCCCCGCGCCACCCTGTAACTTCAGCCTTTTGCACCCACGACCTCACCCCGCCCCCCATCTCTTCTAGGTTTCTGCCCCCTGGCCCAACGCAGCCCGTGGAAGTGACGCCGGAGGCCCGGTCCTGAACGCAACATGCCTGGATTTGTAACGCAGCTCCCACCCCGCCCCGTCCCCCCGCCAGCTCTGTTTTTTGTGGGGGGGGGGGCCAAGAACGCCTGGTCTATCCTCCACCCCCACCATG
>NW_020698104.1:0-10419 GCF_002925995.2 Terrapene triunguis | reverse complement strand
TAGATGGGCCATGGTCTGACCTGGTATGGCTGTCATGTTTTTAAATCTAGTTGTTGCAAAAAACCTAGAGACTTGGATCCCAATTCTGCAAGCTATTGTGCATGAGTGGAGTTCCATTGACATGCTCATTGGAGCCTCACAACTGGGGGGAAGAGGGGTGTCTGCTAGCATGATTAGGACTTGGATTGTTTTAAATTATTTATATTACTGTAGCGACTAGGATCGCTAGTCATGGCCCAGGATCCTATTGTGCTAAGCAAAAAGATGGTCCCTGCCCCAAAGCATATACTTTGTATCCCTGTGTTCCTATCGCTTGATTTTTTTTTATATTATTATAATTATATATAAAATATATATAATTTTTTTTTTTAAAAGTTATGGAAATAAATGATTTTGGAGGGGCTGGAGGACCTTATTTTTAAACTTGCATTGTAATTCCTTGCTTAGGACATTCTCAAAGTTATCTTTTGAGTGTGAAAGGTGTGTGGGGTTTTTTTTTTTTTCTTCTTGGCGCAAATGTGACTATCTTCCTACGCACCGCTTCTCCTGGGATCCTCCTCTCCACTTTACCCTTCACATCTCCAAAAAGCGGGAAACGCTTGGAAAATATCTTTAAGCATTTTTCAGATTACTGGGGAAGTGGGAAATGTATGTCAGTGTTAAAACTCTCTTGCTTAGTTTGGAGGCAGAGGGTCTCTGTAAAATTCCTTGTGAGAAGCTGGCATATAAATTACTGAATCCTAATAAAACCTCACCTTTATCTATATAACCATTTTCTCTGCTACCTGACAGGTTCTGGTGCTACTTCTTGACCATGTGCAGAATACACTAAGCATTTCAACTGAAACTTGTATCTGTTTGGAAGATTGCTACATGCTTCAATCTTCCCGTTGCTACTAATCTGTGTAGGATATTATTTAAGATACAGATCTTGAACAAAGTTAGGATTGTTCAAATAACTTCTAGACTACTACTAGAAAGCCTGGATTTAGGGATAGCAAGCAGTTCTCTAAAGAGGGTTCAGCTCAGGACAAAATGCTGGCCTCTAACATTCTTCCTTCACCCTCTCAAATATATAAAGAGTTTCTTCAAAGTCTTTTGTACACTGATTCGTAGCATAGCACTGTATCATCTCATAGCATCTGAGCACTGCAAAAGAAACTTAATCTACTGAATTTGATTATGGGAAAACTCCAAGTACTCAATTTATTGACTGAAAAACTACTTGAACTCCTCTGAGGAGTTCATCTACTTCCTGTCCCTAAAGTGCCCTTTCTTGCGGCAGTTTTTCATTATGGAAAATAGCAGAACTGTGGGCATTACCCGGAGACCTACTTCTGCATGTTGCCTCTTGTTATGTTGATGATATTGTAGCCAAAAGCCCTAGTTGGGATTGGAGCTGCCTTGTGCCAAGCAGTGAACGAATTTAAGAATAGTTTATAAGATGTAGCTTATTTTCTATGATTGCAGGTGTTGGAACTATTCTCTGCATTCATGGTCCTGACTTTCTACTTCTGATGTATCATTTTAATTAATGAAACAGAAATAATTCTTTCGCACCAAGCATTAAATGATTGATTTATTTAAACAGCATATCTTTAATATTTATGGAAACTGGGTAAATAGGATGGTCCATGTTGACACAGATGTTACCTCATGGCCTAAATGAGAGACGACAACCCAAAATGAGAGGTACAAAGAAAAGAGCTTAGGACACTTGTTAAAATGTTTATTAATATTGGTCATTCAAGGACATATGTAAAGTATATTTTCTTCCCACAATTTGTTTCCTAAAGTGTGGCTGACAAACCTAAAACCCCCCATAAAAGTAAGGAAATAATTGGGGCACAGATCTGAATATCTTAGATACAGATGGACTCTCCCCACCCCCAGAATGGTGCTGAGCACTTGCAAATCCTGTTCTTCAGTGGGAGTCCAGATGTTTAGCATCTTTTGGAAATCATAGGACTGGAAGGGACCTCGAGAGGTCTCTAGTCCAGTCCAGTCCCCTGCACATCATGCCAAGTGTCTTTTTGACCTTACTTTATATTGTAGGATTACTTACTTCTGTGACCTCTTAGCCAAAGACTAGCTTATTTGTGGGGGGGGACAGTGCCAAAAATTGACCAACCAGAATAACAATGGCACAGACTAGATCATTTGCCCTTGGTTAATCCAAAGTGAAGTGTATTTGGCAATCCAAAAATGTCATCAGGTAGCTGGGATTTTGAAAGATGCACAAGAAGATACATGTAATAGCAAGGTGATATTTTTACAAATTCACTATTTTGATGACTAACATGGCTGAGATAACTATAATCTGCAGGCGAGGAAAAGAAGTTTGTGGAGGCTAATTAAATACTTTCTTAAAGCGGGGTATACTTTGGAGAGAGCAGCACATTAGCCAGGGCTCGTTTTTACCCAAATGTGTTCTTTCTTGCTGCTCCATAGTACGTAGCACACCCTGTGATGCAGGGAAAGATGGCTAATGAAGTGGGCTGGGTGGGGGAGGCAGGTTAGCCAGCAAGGGGAGCCACACGGATGGAAGGTGGGGTGAGATGAGACAGGGCACCGTGCCTCCAGGAATGAAGCCCTTACTACAGGATCAAAGGTGGAGCTAGCTTGATTTCGGTTCCCCTTTACTCCTTGGCCTGGGGTTAGCTGCCCAGCTGTTTTCAGAAATGAAAACCTGGAAGCTGGGTGGGGGAAAGGGGTCCAGCTAGCAGATATTTGTTTTTAAATCTACTTTCTTGGCTCCCTGAAGCACTGAGCTCAGGCCAGGTGAATGCCCTCTTCCCCCTGGTTCTGGGCTCTCCCTTTCACTAATCTGTCGGCTTAAATCTAGGCTGGCACGAAAGGGGGGCTCAGCTGAAAGAAACCAACCCATCCAGCCTGGGTTGTAGTGTACAGGGCGCCCTTCCCAATGAGCAGAGGGCACCCTCCTGATGATGACCGTGTACTGTTGTAGTTGGTTCTAGTGTGCTACAGAATGTAGTAAGAAGAGCATGGAATGGATTTTATTAACACAATTGAGCTGCTTGTGAATGATTCTGTGACTATACTCGCCTGGGGGAGTGAGTGTGTGTCTATCAATAAAAAAAAAAAAAATTCTCTAGAAATTTTGTTTGGTGACATTTTTGACTCCTTTTGAGTGCTTAAACAGCTACATCTAATGACTTTTCAGGGTTTGTCTGGTGACTTCCTGCAATGTGGAGTAGGCAATACTGGAGTGGGTGGTCACTTTATCCTCCCCTTTTTTGTTTTGATTTGTACTGAGACTCCTTTTAAGTTTTTAAGTGACTTGCTTTACAAAGTTTATAGGCAACCTAAATACAGCCTTTGAACTATAAAGATATCAGTTTAACTCAGTTTTCTATTTGAAACAGTCAACTAGTATTAAAATGGTATTAAAATTACTATAACTGGAAAAAATGGCAGAGGAGCTTAATTTGTGTACTCAAGGCATATGAAATCCCTTTGCATGTAGTTGCTTTCTAGGTATGGACATTCCTTTTCCATTGTTCTGTGAAAGACTCCTTTGCATACAGGGGAGAGAAGAATGTGGGTAGTGAACTTTAAAAAATAATTTGATACATAGGCGTCGACTTGCCATGCCCCCCCCCCCAGCTTACCTCCGCTCCGCCTCCTCCTGCTTCTCCCCCCTCCCTCCCAGCGTTTGTGCTGCAAAACAGCTGTTTCGCGCGGCAAGCCTAGGAAGGAGGGGGAACATGGTGCGCTCGGGGAAGAGGTGGGCCCTGGGCAGGATTTTGGGAGGGATCCAATGGGACAGGGAGGGAGCTGGGGGGGGGGCGCGAGCTCCCACCGGCGCCAACAAAAGTTGGCGTCTGTGATTTGGTATACTAACTGACTAGATTTTAATCTGACAATGTTATTTTACTTAATACTAGGTTGTTCTTAAGATCTACCTTGTAGTCTTCGTCATTCCCTCTCTTCTCCTCTGTGATACTGAAACTAATAAAACTATAGAAATTGTGAGTTTGCTTATGGTTTCACACTTCATGTTAATTTGACTTTTCTGGGAGGTCTTTTTAAAGAGACGTGGTCAGCTTGAATTTTTAAAAAATGGATGTTTTTCTATTGAAATTTCTCACAACACCTTTATGGATAATATGCCTTGAAACTTTAAAGTTTTTTAAAGCTTAAATATTTTTCTGATCTTCTGATGTGTTTTTTAAAAAAAAAAAATCTTTAAGTAAGGGAGAAGAAACTGCTTGAGTGTATGGGAGAAGAAGGTGAAATTGACCATGCACCAATTGCTGTCAAATTCACAAACTTTAGCACTCACAGTGTATGTCTACAGAAGCTTTGCGCCCATGAATATTAACCTCAGTTATAAATCCACAATAGATAGGAAACTTGCTGTCAAAAGACAGAAAGCAAATAAATCTTGGTGACAATTAAGTATTGATGGCCCAGTATTACACAGCTATTCTGAAACTTCAGTTTTGTGGTAGAAGTAATGAGAAAATGACCATTTATTTCTATTTATCTATAATAATGTATTTTTGAAGGCAGGGGAACTAATAGTGCTGTCTACAGGATGAGGGGCTTGGGGGGAAGGAAGGAGCACTGGATTTGGGGGGGGGGGCTCAGGGCTGGGGCAGGGGATTGGGGCACGAGCTTACCTCAGGCAGCCCCCCGTCAGCGGCACAGCAAGGGTGCTAAGGCAGGCTTCCTGCCTGTCCTGGCACCGCAGCAGCAGGTCCGGCTCCTAGGCAGGGGTGCACAAGCGGCTCCAGACGGCTCTGGCCTGCAGGCACACTTCTCTTTTTACCACCCCCCTCCCTCACCCTCCCAGCTCCCATTGGTCAGTTCCTGGCCAATGGGAGTGTGGAGCTGGTGCTCGGGGCGGGGGCAGCGCGCGGAGCCCTGTGCCGCTGAGGGAATCCCCCTCCCCTGACTAGGAGCCAGACCTGCTGCTGGCCACTTCGTGCTGGTGGGAGGGGGGGTGGCATTGTATGTGAAAGAGTGTAGAATCAAATGAAGTAAAAATTGTAAATGAATCAAACTGTACCGTAGAATCTCTATGGATAGAAATTCCATGCTCTAATAAGAATATAGCGGTAGGGATATATTACCGACCACCTGACCAGAATGGTGATAGTGACTGTGAAATGCTCAGGGAGATTAGAGAGGCTATTAAAATAAAAAACTCAATAATAATAATAATAATAATAATAATAATAGTAATTAATAATGGGGGATTTCAATTCTCGCCATATTGACTGGGTACATGTCACCTCAGGATGGGATGCAGAGATACAGTTTCTTGCCACCCGAGGAGAGGCAATTCTTGATTTAGTCCTAAGTGGAGCACAGGATCTGCTCCAAGAGGTGAATATAGCTTGACTGTTTTGGTAATAGTGACCATAATATAATTTAAATGTAAATATCCCTGTGGCAGGAAGACTCCACAGGGCCCAACACTGTAGCATTTAATTTCAGAAAAGGGAACTACACAAAAATGAGGAGGTTAGTTAAACAAATTAAAGGGTACAGTGCCAGAAGTGAAGTCTCTGCAAGCTGCGTGGAAACTTTTTAAAGACCATAACAGAGGTTCAACTTAAATGTATACCCCAAATTAAAAAACATAGTAAGAGAACCAAAAAAGAGCTGCACAACAAAGTAAAAGAAGCAAAAAGGCATCCTTCAAAAAGTGGAAGTTAAATCCTAGTGAGAAAAATAGAAAGGAGCATAAACACTGGCAAATGAAATGTAAAAATACACTTAAGAAGGCCAAAAAAGAATTTGAGGAACAGTTAGCCAAGGACTCAAAAAGTAATAGCAATTTTTTTTTTTTTTTAAGTACATCAGAAGCAGGAAGCCTGCTAAACAACCATTGGGGCCACTGAACGATCGAGGTGCTAAAGGGGAGCACTCAAGGACGATAAGGCCACTGCGGAGAAACTAAATTAATTCTTTGCATTGGTCTTCATGGCTGAGGATGTGAGGGAGATTCCCAAACCCAGGCCATTCTTTTTAGGTGACAGATCTGATGAACTGTCCCAAGTTGAAGTATCATTAGAGGAGATTTTGGAACAAATTGATAAATTACAGCAGTAGGTCACCAAGACCAGATGGTATTCACCCAAGAGTTCTGAAGGAACTCAAAAGTGAAATTGCAGAACCTACTAACTGTAGTCTGTAACCTATGTCACAGGATGACTATGAGCCACTAATGTGATATGGCCGTGAAAAAAGCTAATGTGGTCTTGGGATGCATCAGGCGAGGTATTTCCAGTAGAGATAAGGAGGTGTTAATACCATTATACAAGGCACTGGTGAGACCTCATCTGGCATACTGTGCGCAGTTCTGGTCTCCCATGTTTAAGAAGGATGAATTCAAACTGGAACCAGTTCAGAGAAGGGCTACTAGGATGATCCGAGGAATGGAAAACCTGTCTTATGAAAGGAGACTCAAAGAGCTTGGCTTGTTTAGCCTAACCAAAAGAAGGCTGAGGGGAGATCTGATTGCTCTCCATAAATATATCAGAGGAATAAATACCAGGGAGCGAGAGGAATTATTTAAGCTCAGTACCAATGTGGACACAAGAACAAATGGATATAAACTGGCTATCGGGAAGTTTAGAGTTGAAATTAGATGAAGGTTTCTAACCATCAGAGGAATGAAGTTCTGGAACAGCCTTCCAAGGGGAGTAGTGAGGGCAAAAGACACATCTGGCTTCAAGACTAAGCTTGATGCGTTTATGGAGGGGATGGTATAATGGGATAGCCTGATTTTGGCAATTAATTCGTCTTTGACTACTAGCGGTAAATATGCCCAATGGCTTGTGATGGGATCTGAGTTACTACAGAGAATTCTTTCCTGGGTGTCTGGTGAGTCTTGCCCACATGCTCAGGGTTTAGCTGATCGCCATATTTGGGGTCAGGAAGGAATTTTCCTCCAGGGCAGATTGGCAGAAGCCCTGGGGGGTTTTCGCCTTCCTCCGCAGCGTGGGGCACGGGTCACTTGCTGGAAGATCCTCTGCACCTTGAAGTCTTTAAACCATGATTTGAGGACTTCAATGGCTCAGACACAGGTTTGATACAGGAGTGGGTGGGTGAGATTCTGTGCCTGCATTGTGCAGGAGGTCAGACTAGATGATCATAATGGTCCCTTCTGACCTTGGTCTATGATTCTATTAAATCGGCTTCTGTACCAGATGACTGGAGGATAGCTAAAGTAACGCCAATTTTTAAAAAGGGCTCCAGAGGTGATCCCGACAATTACAGGCCTATAAGCCTGACTTCAGAACCGGGCAAACTGGTTGAAAGTGTAATAAAGAACAATATTGTCAGACATATAGATGAACATAATTTGAGGAAGAGTCAACATGGTTTTAGTAAGGGGAAATCATGCCTCACCAATCTACTAGAATTCTTTGTGGGGGTCAACAAGCATGTGCACCAAGGAGATCCAGTAAATATAGTGGGCTTAGATTTTCAGAAAGCCTTTGACAAGGTCCCTCACCAAAGGCTCTTATGCAAAATAAGCTGCCACGGGATAAGAGGGAAGGTGCGCTCATGGATTGGTGAGTGGTTAAAAGATAGGAAACAAAGGGTAAGTATAAATGGCCAGTTTTCAGAATGGAGAGAGGTAAATAGTGGTGTCCCCCAGGGGTCTGTTCTGGGACCAGTCCTATTCAACATATTCATAAATGATCTGGAAAAAGGGGTAAACAATGAGGTGGCAAAATTTGCAGATACAGAATTACTAAAGATAGTTAAGACCCAGGCAGACTGCGAAGAGCTACAAAAGGATCTCTCAAAACTGGGTGACTGGGCAACAAAATGGCAGATGAAATTTAATGTTGATAAATACAAAGTAATACACATTGGAAAGCATAATCCCAACTATACATATAAAATGATGGGATCTAAATTAGCTGTTACCACTCACGAAAGAGATCTTGGAGTCATTGTGGATAGTTCTCTGAAAAACATCCACTCAATGTGCAGCAGCAGTCAAAAAAGCGAACAGAATGCTGGGAATAATTAAGAAGGGGATAGAAAATAGGACGGAGAATATCATGTTACCGCTATATAAATCCATGGTACGGCCACTTCTTGAATACTGTGTGCAGATGTGGTCACCCCATCTCAACAAAGATGTATTGGAATTGGGAAAGGTTCAGAAAAGGGCAATAAAAATGATTAGGGGGATGGAACGGCTTCCGTATGAGGAGAGATTAATAAGACTGGGACTTTTCAGCTTGGAAAAGAGACGGCTAAGGGGAGATATGATTGAGGTCTATAAAATCATGACTGGTGTAGAGAACGTAGATAAGGAAGTGTAAGGTATTTCTTCACACAACGCACAGTCAACCTCTGAAACTCCTTGCCGGACGATGTTAAGGCCAAGACCATAACTGGGTTCAAAAAAGAACTAGATAAATTCATGGAGGATAGGTCCATCAATGGCTATTAGCCAGGATGGACAGGGATAGTGTCCCCAGCCTCTGTTTGCCAGAAGCTGGGAATGAACAACAGGTGATGGATCACTTGTTCTGTTCATTCCCTCTGGGACACCTGGCACTGGCCACTGTCTGAAGACTGGGCTAGATGGACCTCTGGTCTGACGCAGTAGGGCCATTCTTATGTTCTTCTTGGGCGCAGCGCAGTGTCAGAACAGGTAGGGACTAGCCTGCCTTAGCCAGGCTGCACCGCCAACGGGACTTTTAACAGCCCGGTTGGCAGTGCTGACCAGAGCCACCACAACCCAGTGCCTTATTCCGTGACCCAGTACTGGGTTGCAACCCACAGTTTGAAAACCACTGCTCTAGGGGTGAATCAGGAATGTGTAGTGAAAGGACCCCCACCTCAAAGTTGGAAGAAGTATAGTGATTGAGTCGGGGGGACTGCAGGAAAGAAAGGAATGGCCTTGTGAAGGCAATTGAACTTACCCTGGGGAATTGGATTTTATCCCTGACTCTCCCAAAAAGTTTCTATGTGACACTGGAGATGCTACTTAAACTGAACTTTTTACAGGTGGCTGCTAATTGTGTTCCTTATTTTATGGGAGAATAACTTGAGACGTGTTAGCAGATTTGCAGAAGTGCTGAATAGTCACAACTACCACTGAAGTCATGAGAGCTGAGCATTAACTGTATAAAGCTATAAACATTAACTATTCTGGAAAAGCAAAAAAAAATTACGGACACTCAACAATTTCGGCTTTCATTTTCTTTGCATCAGTTCCCTATCTGTAAAATACCATCTTGCCTCACATAAGGGAAATTAACAGTTCTGTATTTACTGCATAGTTTAAATAAAATGCAGTAAATAAGACTAAACATTGAATGTGTTTGGGGTAGGGAGAGAGAGCTGTTGAGCTACTCTTTCAGTAAGCACCATCTCGTTTGTCAAGGAATGAAGTAGGAATCCGGTGTTTAAATAGTACATGATCATGTAATTAAAGACTTTTTATAGTGCATATACAGAAAGAGGGTGAATTAAGGTTATCTGCGCAACCTTAATTCTGGCATTTCCTAATTTCTGAGTGGGTGACATTCTTTAGTAATTTTTTTTATGTAAGTATTCAGGGCAGAAAGGAAGTCTCTATTAGCATTTGCTATACATGTTTAGTCTTTTTCAGTACAGAATTTCTAGTGATCTAAACTTACATTATTTTCTTCTTTTTCAGTAAATTTGAATTACCTTACACAATCATTTGCAAGTAACAAAACTACTTGTAACTAGGAGAGGGGTAAACATTCACTTTTCCATAGAAAGTGATATTCACTAGTAGAAATTCCACTTGGTTAATTCATGAGATGAACTGAACAGAAAAGCCTTTAATGGTTCACAGACAGTATTCTCTAGTATTCCTGCATGTGCAAATTAGATTTGCACTTTTTGTTCTCCAAATCACTCATCTGATTAGTGAGAATTTTCCCTTGTGGAATAAGGCACTTCACTTTGACTGGAAAATGTATTAGAACTTTTACTCTCCCCTCCCAGTTTAACAGTCTTTGCAAAAAATTCCTTACTAAGGTCAATCAATACTTGTCAGATTCTTCTTAGTGTTGTTTCTCAAATGTGAGAAACAGCTTGAGAGATTTGTTTCCCTCCCTGAAGGGATGTGTCTTCACTAGAGGAAAAAAAGTGTTCTTACCTTGCATTAGCTAACATAAGTTAAAGCCCTAATGAAGACAAGACAGTTGTAGTTTTAATGTGAGTTAGCAGGTCAAGGTAAACCCTAAGCTCTTGCGTAGTCTCCTCCTTTTCCATAAATTGGAAGTCTGACTAAAAATCTGGGTATTACTCAACTCTCCAAACAGTGTTAGTACTGCAACACTCTAAACTTGGTTTCCTGAAATTCCTTTTCCTGTTCCATACATAGTAGGGCATTTCCTTATCTATGTCTTGTGACTATACAGAATCCAGCTTGGTCAGTCA
>NW_020698103.1:0-2487 GCF_002925995.2 Terrapene triunguis | reverse complement strand
AGATTTCCCAACTCAGCTAGACCAGCCCCAATGCAGAGATGACCCATTGGCATCACCAGTTTAATACTGAGGAGGTTCTGGCCCAAGGTCTCTGGGCTGCACTGAGTAGTGACATGAACACCAGTGTAATTTTCTTGTTTGGGGTCATTTTGTTCTAACCTTTGTGACGGGGCAAGGCCAGATGGCTACAGTAAAGTAGTGAGGAATAGGTATGTTAGCCCCAGGCTAAACAAATCCCTGGTACCATGGTAACCAAGTGGCAGTTGCTCCAGGTTAATCAAGACACCTGGGGCCAATTAAGATCCTTCTAGAAAGCAGTGGAAATAGCTAGGTTGATTGGGACACCTGAAGCCAATCAAGGGCTGGTTGGAACTAGTTAAAAGCCTCCCAGTTAGTCAGTGAGGTGCGTGTCAGGAGTTATAGGAGGAAGCTGTGCTGTTGGAGGAACTAAGCAGTACAAATCCATATCAGGTGCAAGGAAGGAGGCCCTGAGGTAACGGTGAAGTAGATATTGAGGAAGTGGGGGCTGCTGTAGGGAAGTGGCCCAGGGAATTGTACACGTCCTATTTCCAAAAAGTCAGCTACCATAGCTGCTAATTTTAGGGTCCCTGGGCTGGAGCCCGGAGTAGAGGGCGGGCCTGGGCTCCCCACTCTCCTCACTGAGACTGGGAGACAACAGAGACGTGCGAGGGAGGGTTGCTTCTCCTCGCCTCCCTGGCTGGCTTATGATGAAAATGGCTCAGTAGGCTGTGACCCTTGCCTCTAGAGAGAGAGGGGCTATGTGGAGGGTCACAGTGAGCCTCTGAGGCTAGCGAAATCCGCCAGGAAGCGTAGGACCCACTGAGTCAAGGACAGAGCTTTGTCACACCTTGATGTAAGTAGAAAAGTGCCAGCACATGCACTGATCTGGTGTTCCATATGCCATCCTATGTCAATCTACTCACCTCCAAGCTGAGAAAAGGTCTCAGAAGTTGGCCTGTTATTAGTATTGGAATACCATCTGTGTGCATGGCTGTGTACACTACATGTATGACAGACAAAAGCAGAGTATGTGATTAGATAGACAGACAGACGGGACCATTCCTAGTCCTAACACCCAACCTAATTTATTCATAATGACAGATTTCTATTTGATTGTGAATTATGTCAGCTAGCTAGATAATGAGTAATCTATGGAGATGATTGTGCAAATTATTATGCTGCTTTTCCTGTTAATGATTGTCTATGTCCAGATCATAATTTTCTTATGAGTACTCCTTATTAAACATTATTTATCAAAGATTTTTTTATGACTACATCTTAGTCCATCACTCATTTACAAACAGTTCATCTTTAAGTGTGTGGGGTTTGAACTTTGAGCTGTTTTGACTGGATACGTTTTTAACATGCTCTGGTTTGCTTCTCTGAACAAATGTCAGTTTCACTCTCGGTATCCTTGAAAATCAAGGGGCCAATCGTCAGCTGGTTTAAAGTGACATAGCTCTAATAGATCTCCGAGAATTTACACAGCTGAGGATCTGCTCCAAACACTCATGATTATGAATACAAGACTCATTTCCTTTGAATATTCTGTACAGAGGCCCTGATTCCACAGCTGCTTCAACACATTCTTAAATGTAATCATATGAGTGGCAACATTGAATTTAAACTCATGATTAAGTCCCTGTTGGATATGGGTTAGGAATATGGATAGGGTTTAAGGCTAACACCGAATTGGTGTCAGACCCTGACACTGTCTCCATTTCTTTCCTTTCCCAGTCAAATAAAGCCCTACAATTGGTGCATGGGAATTACTCTCCGCTTCTGGGGTCTGGATTATTAACATAAAATAAAAGAACAGGAGTACTTGTGACACCTTAGAGACTAACAAATTTATTTGAGCATAAGCTTTCATGGGCTACAGCCCACTTCTTCGGATGCATAGAATGGAACATATAGTGAGGAGATATATATACACATACAGAGAACATGAAAAGGTGGGAGTTGCCCTACCAACTCTAAGAGGCTAATTAATTAAGAGAAAAAACTTTTGCAGCGATAATCAAGATAGCCCATTACAGACAGCTTGACAAGAAGGTGTGAGGATACTTAACATGGGGAAATAGATTCAATGTGTGTAATGCCTCAGCCATTCCCAGTCTCTATTTGCATATCAATTCAAGTTCAGCAGTTTCTCATTGGAGTCTGTTTTTGAAGCTTTTCTGTTGCAAAATTGCCACCTTTAAGTCTGTTACTGAGTGGCCAGAGAGGTTGAAGTGTTCTCCTTCTGGTTTTTGAATGTTATGATTCCTGATGTCAGATTTGTGTCTGTTTATTCTTTTGCGTAGAGACTAGCAATGCCCCTCTGCCATGTACATTGTCCAAACCAGACAGTCTCTTATTTTGCAATAAGCTTCTGTAGAGGCAACATGATGGATCAATTCTTCTGTGAAATGCCCGAGCTGCTCAAGCTCTCCTGCTCTGACATGTACCTTGGTGAAGTTGAGT
>NW_020698102.1:0-9774 GCF_002925995.2 Terrapene triunguis | reverse complement strand
AAGGAAGACAAGGCCGTTGCGGAGAAGCCAAATGAATTCTTTGCGTCGGTCTTCACTGCAGAGGATGGGAGGGAGACTCCCAAACTCGAGCCATGTTTTTTGGGTGACAGATCTGAGGAACTGCCCCAGATTGAGGTGTCGGTAGAGGAGGTTTGGGAACAAAGTGATACATTAACCAAGAACAAGTCCCTAGGCCCGGCTGGGAATCACCCAAGATTTCGGCAGGAACTCAGATATGAAATTGCCGGACTACTCACTGGGGTGTGTCACCAATCTCTTAACTCTGCCTCTGGCCCAGATGGCTGGAGGGTAGCTCACGTGATGCCGATTTTTCAAAAAGGTTCCGGGGGCGATCCTGGCAATTCCAGGCCGGTGAGCCTAACTTCAGTACCGGGCAAACTGGTTAAAACCGTGGTAAAGAACAGCGTGATCAGGCACAGAGACGAACGTGATGTGTTGGCTTTTGGAGAGGAAAATCACGCCTCACCGATCTATTAGAATTCTTCCAGGGGGTCGACACATGTGGACAAGGGGGAGCCAGCGTCCTTAGACTTTCAGGAAGCCGGTGACAAGGGAGCTGGGAAAAGGGGGAACCAGGGAGGCGGCCAAGTTTGCAGATGACACAAAATGACTCAGGATAGGTCAGTCCAAAGCAGCCCGTGAGGAGTTACAAAGGGACCATTGGGTGACAGTTCCTATGTCCCCGCCCCCCAGCCCTGCACCTGCGCCCCAGGTCCTGTGCCCTTCCCTCTACGATCCCCATGCTGAACCCACCTCCCTCCCCTGGCCCTGTCCCCCCATGCAGTCTACCCCATACAGGGTCACCCCAGCCCTGTGTCCCTCCCGCCATGATGCCCGTCAGTGGACCCCCCCACCCACCCACCCTTTGGGGCATGGAGCAGGGGGAGAGGAATTGACCCCTTCCAGCAGATCCTGGTTTTACCCTAGTGGTCCCTGGAACATGCCAGGAGGCCAGGAATTGCCCCCGATGCTCCCCCTCCCCCTGCTCTCCACCCGGCCCTGTGCAGGGGGTCGGGGGGGACACGACTAACCAGTCTGGGGACTCATTCCAGGTGCTAATCCTGGGCTTGGAGGAGCTGGTGAACGTCCGCAACATTGAACGCCTCAAAAAGGACCTGAGGGTGAGTGGGGGATTGGGGTCCCCCCCGAGCCCAGGCCCTGGGGTGGAGAGTGGAACCACACAAGACTGGACCCCCCTGAACCTTCGCCCCAGGGGGGCAGAGTGGGGACTTGGGCTCCGGGGGGGGGGGAGACTGGGACCCCCGAGCCTGGGCCCTGGGGGCAGGAGACAGGGAGCCCCCAAGCCTGGGGGGAGACTGGAACCCCCCCAAGCCTGGGCCCCGGGGGGAGGAGACTGGGGCCCCCTGAGCTTGGGCCCTGGGGGGAGAGTGGGGACTTGGGCTCCAGGGGCGGGAGACGGGGACCCCCCTGAGCCTGGGCCCCGGGCGGGGTCTGGGACCCCTGGAGCCTGGGCCCCGGGAGGGAGAGACTGGGGCCCCCTGGGCTTGGGGGGGGGGCTGCCCACCAGCCTGGGCCCCATAGGGCGTGGGAGTGGCCTGTGTTGTGGGGTAGCAGTCCCAGCCCGTCGTGTGACATCCTGCCCCTGTATGTGGGGCCAGACAGAGGCCGTGGGGCTGACCCGCAGCAGTTGAGGGTGGGGGGGCTGAACCCTGCAGCCCCCTCCCTGCCTGGCTGCTCCCGGCCTCACCAACCCACTCACCCCCAGGCCTGCTACAAGCTGATTGACAGCTTCCTGGCGCCCCTAGAGCGGAGCGGGGACCTGACGCAATGTGTGGAGTGTGTCCCTGTGCCCCACGGCGCCGCCCTGCAGGTGAGACTCCCCCACAGCAACCCTGGGAATAGAGACCCTCTGGGGACCCCTCCGACCATCCCCTGCCCTGGGTAGGGGGAACCTTGGGGGGGGATCTGTGGGGCAAGCAAAGGAGCCACACGACCCTGGGGGTCTCTGGGTATGGGGAACCCTGGAGGGATCTCATGGGGGCGGGTTTTGCCCCCAGGTTCTTGGGGTTCAGAGCTGTGGGGAGCAGGGGTATCAGGATTTGGGGGGTCACCCCACCCTGGGGGGGGTGCCTGGTCCCCCAAGGTCCCCAGCTGGGGGTGGGAGGGTCCTGGGGAAGGGCCACCACCCCCTGACCCCCCCCCCCACTTTTCTCCCCCATGCTGCAGGAGTGCCTGGAAGCCTTCGTGGCCGCGGCCGAGAGCCGCTTTGGCTGCCTGGTGGCTGGGGGCCGGCTGGCGCTGGCCACAGAGCCCTGGTGGCAACTGGCCCCCCAGGAGCTGCTGCTGCTGAGCTGGCTGGTGGGCTTGCTGCCCCCCCACGCGGCGCGGGACTACCCCATCTACCTGCCCCATGGCAGCCCCACGGTGAGCGCGCAGGGGGAAGTAGAGATGGGCAGGCTGGACGGGGTGGGGGTGGTGGTATGGGGGCTGGTCAGGAGGATGGGGGGGTGTTATGGGGGGTTGGCAGCGACAGGGGAGAGATTTGGATGCCAGGGGTCTCTCAGGGGGGCGCAGAGGGGCTGGGCTGGGGGGCCAGGGGTCTCTGTCTGACAATGCACCCCCCCCAGGTCCCCCACCGGCTCCTCACCTGCCAGCTTCTGCCCGGCCTGGAGGCCTGCCTGATCTGCGGGCCCAGCCCTGCCCTGCACACCGTGGAGACCGAGGTGCGTGTGGGGGGCAGGTAGCATCCTCTGCCCCCTAGAGGGGGAGTGGGGCTGGGCCCCCCAGCACGTTTAACCCCTTCTCCCCTGTGCCCCCAGCTGGTGCCACGGTTCTGGAAGCCCCTGCTGGAGCCGCTGCAGGCGTGTGTGAGCCCCCAGCCCCACGGCCTGCCCCCCGGCATCACGCTGCCCCCCGGAGTCCTGGCGTGAGTGCCCGGGGGACTGGGGGGGGAACAGGGCACAAGGGGGGCACTGGGGGGACCTAAGGCAGGTGTTGCAGGGGGGGAGGTGGGATGGCCGGGGGGTGCTATGGGGGGCTGCAGCCTGGGCGCCCCAGAAGGGCCCAGCCAGTGGAGCCCCCAGCCCCCCAGTTCCTCTTTTCTCTCAGGTTCCTGTTGATCCATCGGGAGCAGAGGAGCAGCCAGAGCTCAGTGCAGCCCCCAGGATCGGGGGGGGAGGGTACGTCCTGCCCCCCAACCCAGCCCAGGGGGAGGGTACGTCCTGCCCCCCAACCCAGCCTCGGGGGAGGGTACGTTCTGCCCCCCAACCCAGCCCAGGGGGAGGGTAAGTCCCTGCCCCCAAAGCCAGCCCGGGGCAGGTATGTCCTGCCCCCTTGCCTGGCATCCCCAGTGCATCTGGGGAGGGGGTACACGCCCTCCTGGGGGGAGGGGAGCCCCGCACCCTGCCCACTGGGAGGTCCAGCCCCCTCTCTCAGTGTCTTCCCTCCTCCCCACAGGCCTGTCCCCCAGGCGCCGCGCCTGTGCCCTGCGCCACTTCTACACCCTGGTCGCCGCCCGCTACTTCCCCTGGGAGGGCAGTCCAGGTGAGTGAGTGGGGGGGGCAGGGGGAAAGCCCGGGGGTGGGGGGAGCCCAGGGAAGAGGGGTCTCAAACCCGCCTGGGGCCTCCCCCCACCCTAACCCCTCCATGTCTGGCAGCCCCCCCACAGGAGCCGTTCCAGGCCGGCTTCCCGCACCGCGCCCGGCACTGCTACGTGGTGAGCGCCACGCACAAGGCCTACGCCATCCACGCCCCCCAGCACCAGCTCTTCCTGCTCCTGGCGCCCCACGTGCCCACCTTCGCCCTGCGGCCCCTGGCCACCCGCACCCTGCAGCGCCTCACCGGGGACGCCGCCTGCTGAGACACCGGCCCGGACACCTGGGTTCTGCCTTGGGGGATGAAAGGGGATTGCTTCAGGCTATTCTGTAGGATTATCGTGTGCGCAAAAGAACGGCCAGACTGGGTCCGACCAATGACCCATCCAGCCCTGTGTCCTGCCGGAGGTGATCGTCGAACGATCCACCCGTCGCCCATCCCCACCTCCTGGCAAACAGAGGCAGGGACCCCATCCCTGCCCAGCCTGGCTAATAGCCATCGATGGACCTGTCCTCCAGGAACGTATCTAGGTCTTTTCTGAACCCTGTTCTAGTCTTGGCCTTCACAGCATCCTGTGGCAAGGAGTTCCACGGGTTGGGGGAAAGAAATACTTCCTTTGGTTTGTTTTCAACCTGCTGCCTAGTCATTTCATTGGGTGAGCCCTGGTTCTTGGGTTATGAGTAAATAACACTTGCTGATTCACTTGCTCCACACGGCTCTCATTTCCCCCCTTAGGCAGGTGCGTGCCTCAGTTTCCCCGATGTACCTGAGTAACCAAGGGGAGGGGAAAATGTGTTTTCTTTGCAGAAGAATGCAGATACCCAGGCGGGGTCTGGGCCCCCTGTGATGTGTCCTAGCAGGTGATGACCCTGGCCCACTGCAGGAAGCCAGCTGGTCAGGAGGGGAGACCAGGGGACCCGGTTTGGCCCCCGACTGAGGAGCAGCCAGGTGTGTGTGTGGGGTGGCTGCTGGTGAGACGGTTCTGGCCTGGGGTCCGGCTGGGGCAGGGGAGAGACGCTCTGGGCTCATGCCTCAGCCAGCTGGACTTGGCTGTAACTTCCTGCTAACAAAGGATTTTCCACACTGCGTTCCAGACGATAAACGCCCGTGTTTTTACCACGCCGGCTGAGAGGCGCTACAGCCTGAGGTGGGGGTGCGCTGCTCCCCTTGGGGGGCGCTCACGATGTAAGCAGGGGTGCACAAGGCTCCCTGGTTAATCCCAGGAGGTTTACCCCAGTGAGAGCATGTCCGCACTGAAGAGGGACTGATTCAGAGCTGGTCAAGAGCACCGAGCCTGCAACAGGTGGTGGCAGAGGTGGGATTGTTGCCAAGGCACCGCTGGAGAAGGATGATCAGCAGCAGGGCGTCCCCGAGACTCAGTTTCCTGTCCAGCAGAGGGGCTGCAGAGCCTGGCGCCCCAGCGAGTGAGCGGAGGCTACAGGCGCTGGAGGACTGTCCGAGGGAAGGAGAGGACCAGGCGGCCCAGCGGAAGCATGGACTGGAGCTGGGGAGCGGAGAGCCAGGAGGACCCCCGTGGGGTAAGCGGGGAGACTCCGAGCTGCAGGGAACGGGACTCCAGCTTGGCGCCCCGCTTTATAGGGGGGGGGTGCGTGTAGACATCTTCCTAACTGCCTGGGAGGTTTGTGATTTGAAGCAGGTTGACCGTGCAGGCGGCTCCACTGTCTCACCCCCTCCTCGCGCCCAGCGAACCAGGAGTTCAAACAGGCTTTGCTGCTCAAGTGTGAACTGAGCCTGAAGCTTTCGGGGTGCATGGAAGACCTGCGTGGAAGGTCCCCACCCTGCTGAGAGAATAGCCCACAAGTGGGGTATGGGGGCCCTGCGCTGGAGGAGTTCTGCCCTCAGGAAGTGGCCAGGAAGCCTCATGACACCTTGTGCCCGCCCCCTAGTTAATCATGCAGCACATGGGGAAACCGAGGCACACACCATGTGCATACAAAGTACTCCAAAAAACACCCCCCACGCGTCACTCCTGGGTTCTCACCTACTCTGCTTGGAGGCTGCTGGATGAAATAACCGGCTGGTTCCTCGGCTGTAGGCAGGTGGAGGTCTGACAGGAGAGCCCCAGCCCCCTCCGTGGGGCAGAGGGGGAGTCACCCCCACACCATGACGGGGAAAAGGCGGCTCCTCCCTGGCACCTGCTCCTCCTTCCCCACCCCGCCGAGGGATCCCTGTATACCCAGCCCCCATGCCCCGCCCCAGAGGTGCCCTTTCTCCGCCTGGGAAAGAGGTCCCTGTGTCCCCGGTGCCCCATCTCCACCCGGGGCAGCAGCGGCACAGGAGGCGGCCAGGGTGGCATGGGGGGGCGACCCCCCGTTTATTACAGTCACATGGAGATCGATACACACGCTCGGCTCCGCAGACGATGGGACGCTAGAAACACCTAGAACGGCAAGTCACATGGTCCTCCCCACCGCTTCCCCCCCAGGTGGGGCTCAGGCCAAGAGGGGCTGGGTCCCACGTGGGGGGAGACACAGGAGATGCAGCCCCCCCCTCGTGTAACATCTTCCCTTTTGGGGGGAGGGCAGCCCCCACACCTCCCCCACCCATGGTCCAGCCCCAGGTTGAGGGGGTCAGGGCTGGGGGGGAGCATTTCCAGCCCCCCCAGCTGCTCTGAGCTGCCAGGGTGGGGCAGCCCTGCTCCCCCCCTTTGAGTTCCCTCCCTCTTTGTGCAGGTGGGGGGGACTTAGGGGGCACGGAGCTCACAAGGGGGGGACTTAGTGTAAACAGACACACTCCAACCCCCCCAGGCCCAGAGAATGGGGGCAACCCCACTAATCCAGGAACCAGGGGCACGAGCTGCTCCCGCCCCCCGGAAAGGCAGCTCCCAAGGGCCCCTCCTGGGGGAATGGGGGGCCCGCACCGGGGGGGGCCCCCTTGGTCCGTCCGAAGCGCTGGGCCCCCACGGGCCAGGCGATGAGAACACGGTTACCACGACGACAGGACGGGGCGGGGGCTCGGTGCAGACACCCCCCAGAGCCGGCCGCAGCCCCGGGCTCAGAACTGCTCGGACAGCAGCCCGCAGAGGTGCCGCGAGACGGGCTCCCGGCTGGTGCGCAGCGTCAGACGGTACATCGGGGGGGGGGGGGGAGGGAGGGAGCGTCAGGCGGTACCCCCAATCACCCCTCAGTCCCCAATCACCCCTGAACTTTCCCTCAGCCCTCCAGCTGCCTCAGCCCCCCAAACCCACTCCCACAACACAGCCCCCCCAAACTTCCCCTCAGCCCCCTACACCCCCCAAACTTCCCTATAACCCCCACCCTATACTACAGCCCCTGACCACACCCCAAAACTAAGGCTGTTGATTAATCGCAGTTAATTCACACGATTAACTCACAAAAAATTAATCACGATTTTCAAAATCAATGGCAGTTTTAATCGCACGGTTAAACCATAGAATACCACTGGAAATGTATTCAGTAGTCTGGATGTTTTTCTACATTTTCATAGCTATTGTATTCTGGGTTGTAAGTGAAATCAAAGCGCATAGTGTTTTTTATTACAAAGATTTGCACTGTAAAAATGATAAACAAAGAAATAGTATTTTTCAGTTCCTCACACAAGTACTGTCGTGCGATCTCTGTCGTGAAAGTGCAACTTACAAATGTAGATTTGTTTGTTTGTTACATAACCGCACTCAAAAACAAAACAGTGTAAAACTTCAGAGCCCACAAGTCCACTCAGTCCTACTTCTTGGTCAGCCAATCGCTCGGAAAAACAAGGTCGGTTACATTTACAGGAGATGATGCTGCCGGCTTTATTTACAATGTCACCTGAAAGGGAGAACAGGCGTTTGCATGGCACCGTTGTAGCCGACGTTGCAAGGTATTTACGTGTCAGATCTGCTAAACATTCCTACGCCCCTTCATGCTTTGGCCACGATTCTAGAGGACATGCTTCCATGCTCACGACGCTCGTTAAAAAAATAATGCGTTAGTTACATTTGTGATTGAACGCCTTGGAGGAGAATTGTACGTCCCCTGCTCTGTTTTACCCGCATTCTGCCATGTATTTCATGTTATAGCAGTCTCGGATGATGACCCAGCACACGTTCGTTTGAAGAACATTTTCACTGCTGATTTGCCAGATTTTACAAATCTGAAGTGCCGTCCAAAATCTGATCTGGACGGGGTGTGGAGGATGCTTTCAGAAGTCTTGAAACAGCAACACTCCGATGCAGAAACTACAGAACCCGAACCACCAAAAATGAAAATCAACCTTCTGCTGGTGGCATCTGACTCAGACAATGAAAATGAACCGGCGTCGGTCCGCTCTGCTTTGGATCGTTATCGAGCAGAACCCGTCGTTAGCATGGACGCCTGTTCCCTGGAATGGTGGTTGAAGATGAAGGGACATGAATCTTTAGCGCATTTGACACGTAAATAACTTGTGACACCGGCTACACGTGAACGCCTGTTCTCACTTTCAGGTGACATTGTAAATAAAGCCGGCAGCAGCATCTCCTGTAAATGTAACCGACCTTGTTCTTCCGAGCAATCGGCTGACTAAGGAGTAGGACTGAGTGGACTTTTAGGCTCTAAGTTTGACATTGTTTTATTTTTGAATGCAGTTATTTTTTTGTACATAATTCTACATTTGTAAGTTGGACTTTCACGACAAAGAGATCGCACGACAGAACTTGTCTGAGGTGAACTGAAAAATACTATTTCTTTTGCTTTTTTACAGTCCAAATACTTGTAAGCAGACAAACAGACAGTTAGCCCTGTACATGTTGTATTCTGGGTTGTAACTGAAATCAATCGATTTGAAAATGTAGAAAACAGCCAAAAATATTGAAATAAATGGGATTCGATGATTAACAGCGCGATTAATTTTTTTAATCGTTTGACAGCCCTACCCAAAACCCAAATCTGTAACACAACCCCAAACCACTAGCCCCCACTCCCCTCCCAAAGCCAGGAGAGAACCCTGGCGTCCTGGTTGCCAGCTCCTCCCCGCCCTGCTCTACCCGCCAGCCCGGACCCAAGCGTCCGGGCCCCCTCACCTGGGCCTGGGCGTTGGGCTCCAGCCGCAGGAGGCAGCCGACCTGCAGCGACTTGGTCTGGATGATGCCGGCGCCCACGTAGTTATCGGGATTGGGGTCCACCTTGTCCAGCAGGGCGCAGCCGAAGCCCAGGAGCTGGGGAGACGCCAGGGGTGGGGAACATCAGAACGGCCAGACTGGGTCGGACCAAAGGTCCATCCAGCCCAGTGTCCTGTCTGCCGGCAGCGGCCAATGCCAGGCGCCCCCGAGGGCATGAACATGCAGGGGATCGTTGAGCGATCCACCCGTCGCCCATCCCCAGCTCCTGGCAAACAGAGGCCTGGGTCCCCATCCCTGCCCAGCCTGGCTAATAGCCATCATGGACTTATCTAGGTCTTTTCTGAACCCTGTTCTAGTCTTGGCCTTCACAACATCCTGTGGCAAGGAGTTCCACAGGTTGACTGTGCATTGTGTGAAGAAATACTTCCTTTTGTTTTAAACCAGCTGCCTGTTCATTGGGCGACTCCTGCTTCTCGTGTTATGAGAAGTAAATAACACTTCCTGATTCACTTTCCCCACACCAGGCATGATTTTATAGACCTTTATCGTATCCCCCCCTTAGGCGTCTCTTCTCCAAGCTTCAAAGTCCCAGTCTAATTAATCTCTCCTCATGCCACAGATGCTCCATATCCCTAATCATTTTTGTTGCCCTTTTCAGAACCTTTTCCAATGTATCTTTTTGGAGATGAGACCACATCTGCACGCAGTATTCCAGATGTGGGCGTGCCATGGATTTATATAGAGGCAATATGATTTATACAGAGGGGGGGGTTCCTCTGGGGGGCTGCTGCCCCCCACCAGGGCCCTGAGCTCCGCAGTCACCACCATGGCCCCAGGGAGTCATAGCCACAAAGAGAACCCAGGAGTCCTGACGCCCAGCACTCCAGCTCTAACCACTAGCCCCCACTCCCCTCCCAGAAAGGGAACCCAGGCATCCTGGCCCCCAGCCCCTCACCTTGGCCTTGGTCACCTCGGAGTCCATGGGGTGATTTGCCTTGAAGATCTTCTGGGCTTCCTGCTGAGGCCTGCAGAACGTGGTGGTGTTTGGGGTGTCATATGGTGCATCCTCCCCACACCTCCCATGGGGGCTGAGATACAGCCTCCGGGCTTCCCCGCAATGGCACCATATGGGGGGG
>NW_020698101.1:0-6642 GCF_002925995.2 Terrapene triunguis | reverse complement strand
AACTCGGGTGCTGGAGAGGTGAGTAAGGACTTGCTTTTTACCTAACAATTTGGGGGCTCGTCCGGGATATCCTTCTGGTGCGGTGCCTCTGTCCAGTGGTCAGACCACTCATATACGAATTGGCAGGCGCCACGGGAGATTTCTCCCAGCCAATTCAATATTGAGGGGTCGTGTACTGGACAGCAGGATAAACGCCAGTTGGAGGGCTCCTGTCAGACACCATGGGTCAAGGGACTAGCGTGCCTCTTGAGAGTCCGTTGGGGATTGTAAATAAGTTATGGAACGAAGGGAAACTCCCAGTACAGACAGGAATGTCTAGGAGGAAGTTGTACACACTGTGTGTAAGGAATTGGACTGGGTATACCGCGGTATTGGCCGACCCGGAGATGAGGTGGCCTTCGTATGGCTCTTTCGAACAGGCTGCCTTAAGAGGAGTAAGGAGCCAGATCGAAAAAGACCATCCAGGACAGTTATGTTACTGGTTTTGTTGGGACACAGCAGCAGAGCTGTGGAAATCTTTAAAAATTATGGCAGTCAGGTATTCTCCCGAGAGTGAACCCCCTCCATGTTATTTCGATGAAGGGTGTAAACCACGGCGTGTTTTGACTCGTCAGTTGGTCCCCACTGCACCTGCCCCTATTCCTCCGCAGGGGGACTCTCTCCAGGGCACAGAGGGGAATCTGCAGGACTCCAGATCGGAATCTCTGCAGAGGGATAAGGGGGAAATGGAAGGGCACACCTCGGGAGGAGTAATTACTAGGCAAAAGATCAAGAAGATGCAGCAGGTTGCATACCCCTCCCCTGTGGATAGCCCAGAGGCTGCCTCCGCCAAACCTTTTGTGAGTGATAAAGGTGTAAGTAGAGAAATGCCTTTACAGGTGCACCCCAACCTTTTGTGGACAATAATGGCCAGTTACAACATACTAATATTGTGGAATATAAAGGATGGCTAGAATGGGACTTGAAAGAGTGGGGACGGTTGTCAGGGTCCTTTGGGGAAAATCCCCGAAAGATCACAGAACTTTTAGAAAGATTGTTTTCAAGTCATAATCCTACTTATACGGATGTAGATCAGTTGTTAAGTAGAGTTTTGACCGGAGAAGAACGTAGTAGATTGTGGATGGCAGAAAGGACATGGGGGGATAGCGATGCGGTTAATACTACTTGGATGGATAGGCGGGATCAAGCCGCTGGCTGGAATCCCCCAGACTGGAGTCAGCCAAGGCTGACTCAGCTGCGAACAGATCGAGAGCGATTGTTAGAGAGACTCAAAGAAATGGCTCGCCGCTCGCCTAATCAGGCTAAGTTCATGCAGATTCGACAGGAATCTGATGAGCCACCCAGAAAGTTCTGGTCGAGGCTATTGGAGGGGGCCCGAATGTTCACTCAGATGGATCCTGAGAGAGAAGCAGACCACCCTACTCTTATTTCGTTTTTTGTGAATCAGTCAGTGCCCCCTGTAAGGGATTATTTCTTAAAGTTTCGCCCTGGTTGGGGAGGTGAGTCAATCACTTCAGTGTTGGACGTAGCTGATTTTGCATGGGAGAAAGAAAGGGAAAGTAGTAAAAAGAAAGAGAAAAAGGAAGAATATAAGTTGATGGCTTTAGCTTTTCGCGGCGGTGTTCGAGGCAGAGGCCGTGGCCGTGGCAGGGGATTTCAGGGTGCTCGTGGAAGAGGGTCCGGGCAACCCCAGCCACCAGGAAATTGTTTTCAGTGTGGACAGCCCGGTCACTTTAAACGTGAATGCCCCTGGGGATGCCCAGAGGGTCTGGTCGCATCCGCAGATACTTACACCAGGGACGAATACACCCCTGCACCACCAGCTCAGCCCGTTCCCCAGGCCTGGATCAACTACGGGCAACAGCAGCAGCTGCAGCAAACTCAGCCTCCTCAATGACGGTACCCCGGGGGCGAAGGCAAACAATGTGATGGTCTTATTTCCTTAATGTCTTTAGCCAGCTCCTTCCTCACTTTCTCCCCTCCCAGCAAAGAGCCTCATCTAACCCTTTCAGTCCAAGGACTGCCTGTCTCCTTCCTCATTGATACTGGAGCTACTTTCTCTCTTTTAAATCATGCCACCTCTCCCTGGCTATCCTCTGAGGTTAAAACTGCAACTGGGGTGGAGGGCAACCCACAGTCTCTGGGACTCACTTTGCCTCTAAATGTTATTTATGCTGATAAATGTTTTTCTCACCGTTTTCTTTTTCCCCCAGCTTGTCCGATCCCTTTGATGGGCCGGGATTTACTCTGTAAGCTTGAGGCTACTTTAACCTGCACTCCTGAAGGGGTAGGATTATTGATGACAGTGTTAGGAGATTCGGCCCTTACTCAGGGTAATTGGGAAACCCCCCCCCTCTCTCTCCCTGACCTCACTGACTTGCCTTTAACCCTCTGGGGAATTTCTGACACTGATGTTGGCCTGCTCCTTTCGGCAGAGCCAGTAAGGATTCAAGTGAAGCCCTCCTTAACCCCCCCCCGTCAGTCCCTCAATGCCCCCTGTCGCTGGAAGCCCGGGAGGGCATCCGCCCCATTATCGAGGGATTCATTGCACAAAAGCTAGTCCGCCCTCAGCGCACTCCCTGTAACACCCCTATACTGCCTGTCAAAAAGCCTCCTAAAAAGGACGGAGACCCTATTCGTTGGCGCTTTGTACAGGATCTACGGGTTGTTAATCAGTATGTGGTCCTTCTTCATGCAGTAGTTCCTGATCCAGCTACTATCATCAGCCAAATCCCCTGGGATGCTGAGTGGTTCACTGTTATTGACTTAAAATCAGCCTTTTTCAGCATTCCTGTGCACCCAGACTCTCAGTATCTCTTTGGTTTCACCTGGGAGGGACAAAGTTATGTCTGGCAACGACTTCCTCAAGGCTACAGAGACAGCCCCACGATTTTCAGCCAATGCCTCCGCCACGACTTGAAAGGCTTCACCAGTCCGCAGGGATCCACGTTAGTCCTATACGTAGATGACATCCTATTAGGTAACCGCGAAGAAGCTGCCCTCAGCATCGATGGTAAGGCACTTTTATTATACCTACACACCAGAGGCCACAAGGTAGACCCTAACAAGATTCAGTGGGTCTCACAGAAGGTCCGATATCTGGGCTTCCTGTTAACCCCAGAGGGGAGACAAATGGACCCAGTCCGCATAAAGACTATCCAAAACTGCCCTCTGCCAAACACCAAGAAACAACTTCGAGGTTTCTTAGGATTAATTGGCTTCTGTCGCCCCTGGTTGCCGTCCTGCGGGGAGTTAAGCAAACCGCTCCACCGACTCACTGCTAACCTTGCTCCTGACCCTTTGCAGTGGTCCCCGGACACGATCCAAGCCTTTCAGTTACTCAAGGACAGTGTGGCCTCCTCCATGTCTGTCCGCCCCCCAATTACAGCAAACCCTTTCACCTTTTTGTCCACGAGAGGGGCGGAATTGCTAGTGGCATCCTTACCCAGCTGAGCGGTCCCCACCATTTCCCACTTGCTTTTTACTCTCAGCAGATCGACCCTGTCGCTCAGGGAACCCCATCCTGCACCCGGACTCTAGCAGCAGCTGCCCTGCTGATCACAAAGGCAAAGAGCCTGACCCTGGGTCATTTTACCACGGTTTGGACCTCTCAAGCCTTGTCAGCCCTTCTGCGTAGGGGCACAACCCAAGTCTTTTCGGCCCATCGTCAGCAACAGCTAGAGGCCGAACTCTTAGAAGACACTAACCTAATTTTTGAAAGGTGTGGGCCCCTTAATCCAGCTACCTTGCTTCCTGACCTGCCAGTCCTCCAGGATCAGCACGACTGTGTGGAAGTAGTTTATAGCATCTTACAGATAAGGGACAACCTGTTTGACGTGCCACTGGACAACCCTGATTGCATCCTCTTCTCGGACGGAAGCTCCTTCTATGTTGATGGCAAGCGTTTCACCGGTTATGCAGTCACCTCTGAATGGGACATTCAAGAGGCCGCCTCACTGCCAGGCAACTTGCCAGTTGGCCGCTGGTAAGACCGTTACCATTTTTACTGATAGCAAGTATGCTTTTGGAGTTGTGCATTGTCACATCCACCTCTAGAAGTTTCGAGGTTTCCAGACAGCTGCCGGTAAACCCATTCAGCACCTCCCCCTCATCCACAAGCTTTTGGACGCCCTCCAAGAACCCTCGGTCCTGGCTGTAGTTCACTGCCGGGCCCATACTAAAGATGATAGCCCCGTCACCCGTGGGAATGCCCTGGCTGACGCCTCCGCCAAGACGGCTGCCGTCTTACCCTTAGCCATGCCCACATTGGCTATTGCAGCCTCCTCCTTTACTCCACCGCACCCCGTACCAGTACCCGCTGCTGAACTACAGTCGTGGGAGAGCCTCGGAGCCACTCTGGTCAAAGGGACCTGGCTTATGCCGGATGGCCGAGCCTGCCTCCCTCGCTCCACATACCCCGTGGCAGTTCGCTGGCACCATGATAAGGGGGGTCACTACGGCACGCACGCCCTTGTGAACACCATCGCTCGCTTTTGGTATGCTCCAGGCATTCAACCCTACTGCCTGTCAATAGTGAAAGCATGCAGCACATGTCAGCGTAATGGACCTGCTCCGCCTCTTAACAAAATTAAGGGTGGAAGACCTCCGCCTGCTGCTCCATTTCAACATCTTCAAATTGACTTTGCAGATATGCCAAAGGCTTTTGGGAAAAAGCACCTCCTTGTTTTTGTTTGCCCTCTGACTTCCTGGGTCGAAGTTTTTCCTACTGCTAATTGTACTGCTGCCACAGTGGCGAAGATTCTCCTTAGAGACATTGTACCCCGTTTTGGCATCCCTCTCGTGCTTGACTCAGATCGCGGACCTCACTTTACTGGTCATGTCCTTGGCCGTTTAGAACAAGGACTGGGCATTTCACACTCCTTTCATACACCCTACCACCCCCAGTCTAGCGGGAAAGTTGAGCGTATGAATAGGGAGCTTAAGTTTACATTGGCTAAATACTGTCAGGAAACAGGGTTAAAGTGGCCTCAGGTACTTCCCTTGGTCCTGTTTCACCTTCGTACTCGCCCAACCCGTGTATTGGGATTATCCCCCTTTGAACTGCTCTATGGACACCCCCCTTTCAAAGGCGGGGCGCTACCACGTGCTGATGTTTCACTATTGGGAGGGGATCATATGACCGCGTGCCAGTTTCTCTCCCTCCAGGCTCGCCTCCGTACCCTTTGGAAAGCCTCGCAGTTTTCCCAGACCGTGCCGCTGGAAGAACAGATCCACCCGTTCCAACCAGGGGACTTCGTCTGGGCCAAAAAGTTCGTTTGTGGCGACACCCTCCAGCCGAGGTTTACTGGACCCCACCAGGTTCTTTTAACAACCCAGACTGCAGTGTTCCTGGAAGGACGCAAATCCTGGATCCACCACTCCCATGTCAAGCCAGCCGTAGTGGACCACAGTGACGGACCAGCAGCTCTTGCCACCACTGAGGACACTGCCTCTGACCAGTGGACCAGCTTACCTCTTTCAGACATCAGACTTAAATTGACTCGGAAAAAATGAAAGGACCTTTTATTCTGACAACTGTATGTTTTTTATTATGCCTTTTTAGTTTATTTTCTGCTTATGAAGATAATGCTTTTATTAGATATTCCCACGAGGTTAAAACTCGTATTTTAGGAAATAGAAGTAATTGCTGGGTATGTACTCAATTTCCAGTAAATGCAGAACAGGGACTACTAGAATCTTTAACCAATGAAACTGCGACCCTATTTGAGAATCAGGCCGGGGAAATGTCCCAGCTGCGCCAGTTAGCTTTGCAAAACCGAATGGCTTTAGACATAATGTTAGCAGCCCAGGGAGGAACTTGCGCCCTCATAAATGAAGAATGCTGTGTTTTTGTAAATGACACCTACTCTGACACTTTTCAACGTACCAAACATCTAAGGGAAATGTCTAAGAACTATTCCTCTGGCCAGCCACCTTATGATTGGTGGGGAGCCTTATGGAATTGGCTGCCTGGATTTGGGTGGGTTAAGAAACTCTTGGTGGGTATTGTTGGGACCATAGTAATCCTTATAATACTGTGTTGCTGTATTCAGTGTGTCCCCTCCCTCATAGACTCATGTGGGTCAGTTTATTCTTTTCCTACTTCAGCCAAGGGCCTTACTCTCTTCGAGTTGGCCCAGGCTGAAATTGCCAAGCGGCCCTTGGCTCCTTAAAATGGGGTGTAGCTTTTGGTATATAGTTATCCCAAAGCTACAAATGGAGGAATGTTGAGTCTGAACTTTTGATGAGCTTAAACTTAACCCAGACTTGATGTCTCTGTCTGAACTTTTAATCAAAGCTCTGACTGCGAACTACTCATGACACCCTCCTCCCCTTAAGTAGCCATCTCCCCTTTTGTCTTTTTGAATCTACATTTTAACCTGTTTTATCCTGTAGAATCTTGATTGATTATGCATGACCATTATGATCTGTTAATCACTTTGTTTACTTCTGTGTATAAATATTGATGCTCACCCCTAATAAACTTGCCACACTTACTCTGAAGCCTTTTAAGCTAAGGATAGTGTGAGCCCGTTGATCAACGAATTGGTGTCTGGTCTCTGACAGATTGTGAGCCCCATACCAACTCCGCACGAACTCGGGTGCTGGAGAGGTGAGTAAGGACTTGCTTTTTACCTAACA
>NW_020698100.1:0-10245 GCF_002925995.2 Terrapene triunguis | reverse complement strand
CTGAACAGGGTCCCTCTCTGATTTCTGTGTCAACCAGAGTCACCGCTGGCAACAGCAGGAAGGGAGTTCACCTCCCAGTTGTTTTGGTTTGATTCTGGTTCAGTTCCATCCAATACGTTTGGTTTCATTTCTGGTTCAAGGCCACTGAAAGAAACAAAACTAGAAGTTCAGTTACTGGTTTAAATCCTATTTCAAATTTAGTGGAGGTAAATCCAGCTGCAATTCAATATTGGAAACTGTTTGGATTTTTGATTATTTATTTATTTGGTAACTTTAACTTTACATGAGTTTCCCTAGTGTTTTTGTGTTGTCAAATATACATGATTATTTTTTCCTAAACAGTCTGTTTGAGAAACTTAAAAAAACATATTTAAACATTTGCTTTGTCATACAGGACCTCTGCAGTGAAAGGCCCGGAAATTGTCTTTTGACGCTCACTTGTGTTATGGAACTGCCAGTATGAATTTTGCTAGTTGATTTAGCGTGGGCGTGACATTTTTCAGCTGTTCCCAGTAGTTCAGTATGTTTTCTTTCCTATGGAGACGTGGCCCATCTGTGAATGAATCAGGAATTGGCCCAATCCTTTTTTGAGCTTTCCATCATCCAGATATCGCTTCCTTTTTAGAGATTTCACAAGCGTTCAGAAGACATTCCAATTCATCTTTCAGTTTGAGACGTGTCTGACATTGATTCTCTGACATCATTATTTCTGACTCAAGCATTTCCATCTTCATCCACTTTTTGGTGTCATGAAATTTTGCCTTGACTTTGTCCTCTGCTGACAGTGGGGGTTGATGTCTGGGATCAAGATATATGTGTGAGAGAAACAGATCTCTCTGGGGTAGGGGTGGGTATCAGACAGTGCCGCGGAGGGGGCTGGCGGGAGGCTTCAGTGGGGAAGGGAGTTTGGAGCTTGAACCCTGCCTCAAGTGGGGCAACTGGAGGGAGGAGCTGCCCCAGGGGTGGGGATGATGGGAGGAGGCATGTCAAGGGGAGAGGTTTGGGGAGCCGTTACCTTTGCCCTTGGACTTGAAGAATTATTATGAACTTCAGGGCCCAGGGAGCATCCAACCACTTCTCTCCCCGGGGGTATCTCAGAAATGGATCACCTACCTCTGGGCCTCCTTCTGCCTCCCATGGTGTGCAGGCAGCTCCTAAAGCTTCCCTCTCTCTCCCTGCTCTTTTGGGCTGGCCCCCTTCTCTTCTCACTGTTCTGGGGCCATCACTAGCCCGCTACTCTGTCGTCTTCTCTTCAAATGAAAATAAGATCTCTGTAGGTTATTATTATTTTTTTTATATAATGAGCTTTAAAAATGCTGAATCTTTATTTTAACTGGTATCACACACACACACCGCCCTTTTTTTTTGGTTCAGTTCTGGTTCAGTCGGTAAAACAAATGCATGGGTGAGATTCGGTTCTGGTTCATGTACAAAATCCCGGGTTGAACTGGGTCTCCGGTTCCGCTATGGGTCCAGAGGGGCAAATGAGATCAGCATCAGCCTGACTGTCCCTGGGGGCTGCGGGGGCAGCGCAGGGAGGCTCGGTCGTTAGCTGCCCCCAGCAGAGGCTCTGGTCATTGCTCAGGCCGAGGAGTCGGTGTCCGTCTCTCTCTGAGCTCAGGATACTGGAGCCCTGGAGCTCGCAGGGCTTCCTGGGGCAGATGCTGCTGCCTCTGCTGGGATCTGGGGGCCTGGGCTGAGGAGCTGCTGCTGCCGAGTGGGGTCTGTGCTGGGACAGACCATCACTATGATCCCAGACCAGCTGTGCCCAGCCAAGGGGGGACTTTCTCCTGGGTCTGGAACTATCCCCCTGGGGCAGCCCTGGGCTCTGCTGGTATCAGCTCCTGAGCCAGAGACTGCAGGTGATACGAGAGATCTGGGGTAAGTGCTGGGCCCAGGCAGGAAAGTGGGACTCTGCAGAAATGGCTCCTGCTCGCCCCATCTCTGCCCCGAGTGTCTGCGCGGCGCAGAGCTGCTGCCCCAGCGCCCCCAGGCTCACGCCCGTTAGCAGTGGCTGTAGCTATTGGCGAGGAAACGCCCACAGGAATGCAGGACAGTGACCGGCTCTTCGTGCAGGAGGGAGAGGGGAGAGACTGGACGGGGCAGCTGGAGCAATCAGTGGGGAGGGAGGTTCCGGGCACCCAGCCTTACCCAGCTCCATTCCCTGCAGCCCCCTGGGGCAGATTGACTTTCCTGGGAGAGGTGAGGAGCAGGGAGAGGAAAAGCCAGTTCCTGCCTCTGCCTGGTCCCTGCGCTGCTGAGGGAATGGGCTGTTCTGGGGACAATGTCGGGGGATCCCCCAAAGCGGCTCCTTTGATTCTGCTCTTTTCTGGCGTTTGGCTCAGAGACTCTGAGTGGGTTTAGTCCCGGGGGAGAGGTCGGGTCTGTGCTGTAATAATGTCACTGAGGCTTCTCCCAGCATGGCTGAGTCTAGAGTGTTTGTCTGCAGGGACAGAGCCTGGGGGAATCGGGGTGTGAAATGGACTAACACTAATTCAGAAACCTCCCGAATTTCCCTTCTCGCCCTGACAGGCTGCAGAATAACGACCCCGTTTTGCTCCAGACCGTCCCATCTTCCTAGGGGCTGGGGCAGGGAAATGGCTGTGGTGGATCCAGCTCAGGTAGGGGATTTTGGGGGAGCTGTTGGGGAGGGTTGTTGTAGAGGGGGAGGGTCAGGAAACACTCAGGCTGAGGTTTGGGGGGACAGGGACTGATAAACCTGCTGGGACATGCTCAGCCTATGGCCTGGTTTATGAACAGACCCATTGGGAGCATGTGAACATTCCCCCATTTCTGAAACTGGAAACAACCCCCTGGACAGGGCTGGGAAAACAGAGCAGATCACTGGAGTCTGAACCCCCTAGGCAGAGACTGCAGTGAATACAAAGGGGAGGTGCTGGGATTCCTGTCCCTGTTCTCTGCCCAGAGCTCTGCCTCCCACATCACCCTGTGCCTAGTAGGTGGGTGGGAAATGAGAAGACCCTGCCCTCCTCTGTCTGCTGGGAGGGACAAGGAGCGCTACAGGCTGAGCTAGCCAGGCTTGTTGAAAGCCTTTACACCTCCCCCACAAGGGCAAGGAGGCAGGCAGGCAAAAGAGAGGCCAAAAAAATGTCCCAGGAACCCTTCTTCTTTTTCTCCACGGCCACTGCCTACCAGCAAGATTCCTTTTCCTCGACCTCCCTCCTGTGCCGTAGGGCCACTAAATCGCACCTATACAGCCTGCTGCATCCCAATCCCCCATGGTGAAGCTTCCCTGCCAAAGTCCTGCACCTGGCGCCACATCTCGCTGGGAACTCGACTTCTTGTGCCCAGAGAGTCTCTGCCCCTCAGTAGATGACCCGAGAAACAGTGTCCATCCACCTTTTCTAAAGAAGGCCTTGGAGAGGCTTTTCCCCTGTGGCCTAAGGGTGAAGGCAGCTGACTTCAGATCAGGCAATTGAGGGTTCAAGTCCCTTCATGGTTGTGCTTGCATAGTTTTCCCTTTGTGCAGAAATTCCTGCTTTCTTCAGGTCTGGAACCTCTTCTTGGCCGCTCAGGCCCATGCTCTGGTTTCAGCTAGAGCCCCAGGACGGAATTGGGGCGTAGGGCATCACAAAGGCTAGAGCGTGAGCCTTAGTTGCTTCCAGGCTAGCCTTTGCCATTCCTGACTTGCCAAAGAAAATGGGCGGATGCCCAGGCTAGTGTGCAGAGCAGTTTCCCTCTTCCAAATGTGTGCCTGTCCCTCTGCTTGAGGGGGCTTGCTAAATAGAACCTTTGGAGCCCGGCTGTTTCTCTGCTTCTCACCAGCTGGGGAAAAGCCTCTTGGGGGAAAATCTCCTGCCCCACTGTGAAATGAGCAACCTTGGAGCGGGAATGGTAAAAGGCCCCAGCAGCGGGGCTGGCCCTGCTCTCCTACCGTCTTCTGATGTTGGCCACAGAGCATCAGCAGCTGCCCCCCATGCTGGTCTGTGGATGGCCTTTCAGTGGGTGTCTGGTGTGCCAGGGAGCAGGCTGGCTGGTGTCTTTGTGGCTGTCTGCAGCCCACACACAGTCACAGTCCTCCCCTCCTCTTGCCCCGCCCTCGGTTGCTCTGTGGCTTTTAAGCCTTCCCTTGGAGCTGTCAGCACCAGCCGCCTCTGCTCTAGGAGCCCAGAGGAGGAAAGTGTGCTGGGCTCCAGCCTGGGGCTCTTCCTCCCTCCTGCCTATCAACCCTGGGCCTGGGCCTCCTTTCGTTATGCGCCATGTGGGCAAGAGCCAAAGCGCGGCAGCAAGTGCAAGGGCCAAGCTTGTGGGCATCTGGTGAAGCTGCGAGCATCGCAACCCTCAGGACTGCAGCATCTCTAGCCAGGGTGTCAAGTTCTAGGGCCCGGCCCATTGTGGCCATTCCGTCAAACCAGCCAGACCAAGGACCTGGCACCAGTGGGCACTAGTCACCCGGCAGGAGGGGAAAGACTTGCTCTTGCACACCTCAATAGAAGGAAGCAGAGCTCCCAGGGCTTGGCCACAAGCCAACAGGGTACCCAGTGGTCCCACGGAGAGTTGAAGTCAGACTCCTGCATGCTGACCATTACACCAGGGGAGGGTGGGGAGCAGCTGTGTCCAGTGCAGGGGATTTGGAGTCCGGGGGCTGCGGCAGGGATGGTGGTGCCTGGGCTGCTGCTGCCCCCAGCCCGGTCTGTATTGGGGAGAGAGCTGCATTAATTAAAATGGAGATATACCTATCTCACAGAGCTGGAAGGGACCTTGAAAGGTCATCGAGTCCAGTCCCCTGCCTTCACAGCAGGACCAAGTACCGTTCCTGACAGATTTTTGCCCCAGATCCCTAAATGGCCCCCTCAAGGATTGAGCTCATAACCCTGGGTTTAGCAGGCCAATGCTCAAACCACTGAGCTATCCCTCCCCCCTTATGCCCAGCCCTGGGGGGCGGGGAGGGTTCGGACTTTTTGCGGTGGCTGGAGCCAGCTCCTGAGCCGGAGCCTGCCGGTGAGGGAAGAGACCCGGGGGAAAGGGCTGGGGCTGGGCAGGAAAGTGACTCTGGAGCTTCAGCTCTCACAGCCCCGGGGAGGCACCTGCCCTCAGCTCTGGGCCAGATCTGCCGCTGGGGCCAAAGCAGAGGGTTCTTTTGGTTTAGTTCTTGAGTAATCTGTCTTGAGCTGTACGCTGATTGCTTATAATCACTTCAAGCCTACCTTTGCGTAGTTAATAAATGTGTGTTATATTCCCCCCCAAAACAGGGAGTTTTGCTAGATGTGCTTGGGGAACCTGCTCAGGACCAAAGACTGGTGCATTGGCCTCTCCACTTGGAGGGAGGGGCAGACTGGGTAATAAACTGATACCGATCAGGCTTTTGACCAGGGCAAGACGGTGCAGCACTGGGGACCTAGGCTGTGGAGCTGGGGAGAAACTTCATAGTACCTGCAGCTGAGTGTGTCCTTGCCTGTGTAAAGGTTTGTGTCAGTGCAGGGCCGGGAGCGATCTGCATCTTCTCACAGCAGCACAGTGTGAGAGGGAGCCCAGGCTGGTGAGACAGAGGGCTCGGCGGTACCCCAGCTCCAGGTTGCACCCTGGGGGGCCCCCTCACAATAACAAATTAGTGCATCTCTCCCCAAAATAGTTCTCTAAGCACAAAGAACACCATGGAGACCAGGCCTTTAAACGTTAGGAAACATCAGAGTTAAGGTGACGTGTACAAACTTTGCGCAGTGCTGTTGTGCGTGTGTGTTATGATACAGACTCACAAGTGTGGCCTTGGGGTCAATTCCCTGCCCCCCACAGCATCAATTTCCTCCAGACTACCAAGAGAAGTGGTGCTTTCTCCATCCCTTGATGAGGTGCCTTTCCAGAATCTGCTTTGGTCCAAAACTCGCTACTGCGCCATACAGGAGGCCTGTGGTGTGCAGAGGGGTCAGATGAGATGATCTAACCGTCTCTTCTGGCCTTAAAGTCTCCAAATCTCTGCAAAACTGAGTGTGGCACATTGAGCAGCCTCTGATGTTTCCATGTGTCGCCTGCTCAATCCCCAGCACTAACATTGAGTGCATGGGGGCGACACAGGGGGAGCAGCTCAAACACGCAAAGGGGCTGGCCAGGGGCAGGACATTAGCCTGCAGGGCAGGGGTGGGTGTGGCAGTGACATCACAAGGGCCTTTTGCAGCACCTCTGCTGATTGGTTAAAGGAGGTTGGGAGGCAGTGATCTCACAGACAGTCCATGACAACGGCCAGGTAGGACAGGCTGCAGGGCTGGGGCGATCTCAGAGACCCCTGTGGCTTTGCTGCAGGGAGTCTCCTTCTGGAGGTCTCTCCTCGAGGACTGAGAGAGAATTCTGGGTCATGTATGTGAGCGCGAGGAGCCTCTTTTCAGTGTTCCCCTTTCCCACTGCTAATTTAGCGAGAAGACAGACGTCCCTGTGGAGCAGGTAAGAGCCCCAGAGAGTTTGGTACCTAGGCAACCTGATCCACCTGGTGCTGGCCAAATTCAAGGCATGGAAAACACTAGGTTAAGGTGGGAGAATTTTTTACCACCCTAAGCCTTTGTCCATTAGAGTCATGGGGACATTGGGGTTCATCATTTTTGGTTTCCCTTTTTCCTACTTCCCTCCTTCCACTGGTGAGGAGGGGGCGGCTCTCTAGCCCTCGTGGAGGGAGGCCCTCCCAAAGAGATGGGACTGCTCTGAGAGCGATCCTCACTGGTGACCTGAGCCATCCCTGGGCCGTCTGGGGAACCCTCAGCCTCCCGCCAGAGTCTCAATGCTGATTGGCTGAGCAGGGGATCTAGTGACAGGGAGGAGACGTTGTTCTCTTTTAAGGCCCAGCAAATAAGCCAGAACCAATCATCTGCTTGGTGAATTGTTCTCCTTCCTTCTCACCATGGATTGTCTCTGAGCCGGTCCTGGTTCTCTCTGACGTGTTAGTGCTTCTACAACACTTGCTGAATAATCACTGTGAATGGTGGTTGGTCTGTAGCTCGTTCGAGGTCACTTTGTTCTGATCATTCAGTGTGTGAAACTCCAGACTGATGGTTAGTTTGAAAGTCAGGACACCCGGGTCCTGTTCCCAACTCTGCCCTGACAGGCTGTGTGATGTAAGACAAGGCCCTTCGCCTTTCTCAGCCTTCGGTTCTCCCTCTGTTGGTTAGGGATCACAAGCCTCTCACACCTGCCTCCTGGTGGGGGGAGGCTGGGGAGCTGTGGCGACCTGTTTGAGAGGGTCACTAGTAGCAGTGTAGCACAGGAGGTGTCCTATCGGGTTGAGTCATTGCAGATTATGATGTAGTGCAGCAGATCCCCGTTATCCCAACCTTGCATTATGCATCTGTCGATGTTAACCAAACCGCCAGTGCACACAGGTCCAGCAGCCGGTGATTTCTCCTGTGGCCACTAGATGGCGCTGCAGCCTCGTGCTTTCCCATTCTCCTGGGTGTCCAAATGTTTGATTAGCTGATCTGGCCCCACCTGGTCCCAGTTAGATGCGATCAATGGGGTTCTGCTGTGTAATAGCTGAAAGAGTCAATTTTACTGGTATTTTATTATCTTTAAATCATTAAGGGGAGCAACTACTTAGCCCTGACTGAAGCATCTTATCTCGTTTCTAAATCAAAGTGTGTCCTCTTTGTGTTTCAGAGTAGCAGCCGTGTTAGTCTGTATCCGCAAAAAGAACAGGAGTACTTGTGGCACCTTGGAGACTAACAAATTTATTTGAGCATAAGCTTTCGTGGGCTTGCATCCGAAGAAGTGGGCTGAAGCCCACGAAAGCTTATGCTCAAATAAATTTGTTAGTCTCTAAGGTGCCACAAGTACTCCTGTCCTCTTTGTGTGCGAACAGACGGTTTAACGGGACGCCACAAACGGGAGATGCTTTTGGTTTGTAAACAAAATATTTTCATCCAAATTGATTCATGATTCCACAAACCAAACTTGTTTAATGTTCATGGGATTTTCTAACAGAGAACTGTGTAGATGAAAATTCCCCCCCCCCCTCAATTGCTGGGCTCTGTCCCTCCCTCTGGGGGCTTGTTGTCTGCTGATGACAGCGGGAGTGAGAACTGTTGGCTTTTCTCTCTAGCTCAGCCATCACTTTGCTGTGTGACCTGGGGTAGGTCATTTCCTTTCTCTGTACCTCAGCATCCCAGTCTGTGCAATGGGAAGAGAGACACGTCTGTAATTCCTGGCAGGAGTGAGTCTGGGAGAGAGAACGGGCATTAAAGCCCTTTGGGGAGAAAGGGTTGTTTCATGGTGTTGAGCGCCAAGGCATCTTGACATTTGTGAAAATGTCTCGTCTAGAGAAACAGGAAATAGTCGGGGACAAAGCCTGCGGTAGGATGTGAATCAGAGAGGCCAGGGTATGTGTTTGGGGTCTCACCGGTGCTTCCCACCCCTTACTGTCCTGTGGCAGGTGTAGCCCCTGACCCGTGGCTCTCCCTTCCGTTATAGGCTCTGCACAAGGTCTTGGCCAACCTCCCGGGTGCCATGCTGGGGAGCTGCTGGCAGAATCCCCAGATACAGACAGGCCCCAATACCTCTTGGTGGTGAGCCCGATGAGGAGGGGTGAGGAGGCAATTTTATCTTAATGCTGGGGAGGCCTGGAAAGGAGAGACTGGAAGATCCATTTTCCAGTCTGTCCGCCTAGCTGGGATCCCACTGGCCATCCTTGGCCAGGGCCGTCAGTGCAAGGCAACGTGGGGCCCTTCCTCCTTCAGCAACAGGGGAAGGAGCTGGGACTTCAAGCCAGAGCTCTGCTTGGTTCAACTGAGCACTAACTACAGGGTCCCAGGCTGGCCTAGGCCCATCGCCCCTCCTCTCCCCCCCCACCATAGAATCCAAAAGATGGTTCTCAGAGAAGAGTCACTGACTCCTTCCTCGAGAACCAGGAGGAGCCCAGGGAATCAGCCCCTCTCGCCTACAGGCCCTGAGTACACGCTGAGTTCTGAGAGAAGCTTTTCCCACAATCACAGCATCTAGTGTCTCTATGAGATGTGGAGCCACTGATGTCTAATAAGGCCTGAGCTCAGAGTGAAGCTTTCCCCACACTCACAGCATTCATAAGATCCGTTTCTAATGTGGATTCTCTCATGTTTCGTAAGCGATGAGCTGTCAATACATTTTCCCCCACATTGCGTTTATAGGGCCTCTCTCCAGTGTGGATTTTCTGATGTGTAATAAGGTTTGAGTGCCAAGTGACGCTTTTCCCGCACTCACAGCATCCATAGGGTCGCTCTCCTGTGTGGATTCTCCGATGTTTCATGAGTGCTGAGCTGTCAGTGAAGGTTTTCCCGCACTCACAGGTTTCCTACCCCTGGCCTAGAGCAATGAATGTCAATGTCCTTGCTAAGTGATTAGTGTAGTGTATTGAAAACTATATAGCAATTACAGGCTTTCACTTTAAATCCTGAGGGGTTTCTTGGGGCTGTTTGCAGGCTGGGGGCTGTGTAGGGAGCATGCAATCTGAGGGCTCTGCAGTCAGTCTGCAAAGAGCCAGCCTACAGCAAGGTGATTGCTAGCACTCTCGAAGTTCCTGCTGACTTCGTTATGCAGGAAGGATCAAGCCCATTGTGTGATTGTGAAATGAAAAAACGCAGCATACATCCCCAGGGCAAGCGGGGTGACCCTAGCTGTGGAGCTCTCCATTTACTGCCTTTTGTGCAATTGAATACAAGTTACAGCCTGATCCTTAGTTCTGATTTGGGCAAAACGCTCATTTAAGGCAACGGGAGTTTTGCCAGAGTCCAAACGCAGTCCTGGACCAGGCCCACAGTGCAGCTGTTACTGTGATGTGGGAGTTTCAGATGTCCTCTAAGTAGCGATGCTCAAGCCATATCCAGGGCTCTCTCGTGCTTGCAGGAAAATGACTTCATTAACCAGATTTTCATAAACACTGAGCACCCAGCAGCTCTCAGTGAGAACAAAGGAGAATTCCCTCCCCGACCCCATTGAGAACTGTGCTGGGCACAGCACACACAGGGCAGTTAGTTACAACCCTAAATGCTCTGGCTGGAAGGCGGCAGCGTAACACGACTTTATTCCTTAGAATCCAGAATCTTAACATACAAGAACCCACAGGGGTGGGGTGGGGCGGGCTGCTCCCTAAGGCAGTGGGCACAACTCACCCATCTTCTTTACATAGGCTCGTCCATAGGAACCGTTAGTGCGTGGCAGGCTGGAGTGTAAATCCACCTTGCACAGCTGGCTGTGTGCACCCTGCGGCCGTCCACTGAAAGTTCCTCGGTGCACGTTGATCTCTTCCCATTTCAAAGCGAGGTAAATCGAAGC
>NW_020698099.1:0-5615 GCF_002925995.2 Terrapene triunguis | reverse complement strand
GGGCTTTTCCTGTGTGGCTGGTCAGAGCATCCGAGCTCGGACTGCTGTCCAGAGCGTCAACAGAGTGGTGCACTGTGGGATAGCTCCCGGAGCTATTAGCGTCGATTTCCATCCACACCTAGCCTAATTCGATATGGCCATTTCGAATTTAACGCTACTCCTCTCGTTGGGGAGGAGTACAGAAGTCGAATTTAAGAGAGCTCTATGTCGAACTAAATAGCTTCGTGGTGTGGACGGGTGCAGGGTTAATTCGATGTAACGGCGCTAAATTCGACATAAACGCCTAGTGTAGACCAGGCCGAAGATTCAGTCCTTCAGTAACATTTCATTAAGGGATCTGTCACTTTAATCTATCTACGGTACTTATATGACCCTGTTACCGAAGTATCTGATCATTAATACACAACTCCCCTGGGAAGTAGGGCCGGGCTACTGTCGCCATCCTGCAGATGGGGAGGTTGAGGATCAGATTTTGTAAAGGTATTTAGACTTCTGAAAATCTTACTAGGTGTCTATCTGCATCTTTAGGCACTTAAATACCGTTAAAAATGTGGCCTAAGTGACTGGCCCCAGGACACATGGAATCAGTGGCAAAGCAGTTAATTGAAACCAGCTCTCCTAAGTCCTAGGCAATGCCCCTAACAACTGAACTCTCCTTCCTCTGCTGCCCTCTGGGAGGCTTGGGAAGGGCTCACATCCATGAGGCAGCAGCTGGCTAATACAATTCCTCAGGCACCCACTAATGCCGCATGGAAAGCTTCAGAGACAGTTGTGCATCGTCCCCGACTTCTGCTATTCCTCTCTCCCCTCCAGCCCCACTGAGCTTCGTACCAAACCCTAAGCTGCTGCCTTAGCTTCTACTCACTCCAAACTCGCCCAGACTTCCATGGATCTCAATGGGAATCTGGAGCAGCACCACAGCCATTTCCCTGAGAACAGCTGCACAAATTCTGGCCCCGTTCGGCACTGATCTGTCCCTGTGCTTGCTATGGGACTGGGGCGATGGGAATACAGGTGGCTTGAAGCCTTCTTTGCATTCCCCCTTAGTCTTAGGGCAGCAGAGGCCATGTACACTAGAGCAGCCAGGTGAAGGGGAGTGGGGCTGACCTGACCAATGCCTCCGAGAGGTGCCACATCTGAGCCTGGCGTGCCTGTCACTAGACTTGGGCTCTCTCAGCTACATCCTCAGGAGGGCCAATTATGAGCAGGAGCAGCAGAGCAGCTCCTTGAGCCAAGGTTGGGGTGAATTCCTCGCTGCCGGCACCATGTACACTCATTTACACCGGGCCGAAGCGGGTGCAAAGCGTGACCAGCTCAGAACAATGGTGCCAAGTCACCCCACTGGCATCAGGCTGCAGGACCCCTGTTTGCAGGCAGACGTCCCTCGGCTGAAGTGTCTGGTGGCATTGGCCTACGGGGTGGAGAAAGCAGAGCTGCACCCTGCAGGGTAGCTCCCAGGTGCAGCTGGGGGGCAGAGTGCACCCCCTTCGATTGCTGGCTCATGTGCATGGGGGGGGGCACATGCCCTTTTGGGAGCTCGGAGGCTCTGTCTGCCCTTCCCCCACCCTCTGCACACCTGGGCAGAGACTAGTTGGGTTTTACTCTGCCCTTACTCAGGCAAAACCCTAAGGAGGTTTTGACTCAGGCCTGCCAGAGGCACACGGTTCAGTGACGTCACTGGGCATTTGTGTCATGACGACCGAGGAATAAGGAATTCAAGAGCTGGGGCTTTGGAAGGATATGGCACATTGACAGGACGTTTTCTCAGCTGGATTCATGCCAAGGGCTTCCAGGAAGCATTAGCAGGTGTTTGAAGGAGACAGATCCCCAGAGCCTGTATTTCTCAGGCAAACCTTGGCATGGAGGGTGAATGGGAGGAGCACTTCTATGGCTCCTACCTTTGGCTGCCTAGACACGGGGGACAAGAGTGGCTGGATCTGCATCCTGGCCCCTCTAAGGTGTCCCCCAGGGTACACTGGGAAGTGATCGAGTGGTCTGAGCATAGGTGTGGGAGCCAAGAAACCCCATGGTCTAACACTAACTCTTGCATAACCTCGAGCAAGTCATCTTGGAGGGGCCTGATTCTCAGAGATGCCAAGCACCAACCACTCCTATTGACATCACTGGGAACTGTGCATGCTCCGCCCCTCGGAAAGCCAGCCCCTCAGGGCCACTGAAGTCAATGTCCATACTCTCTGCCTCAGTTTCCCCCATTTAAAGTGGGGTCAGAGACCCTTACTCACCCCCCTCCCCATCTGCCAGGGCGCAGGAAGAACGAGTTAACGAACGCCTGCAAAACACTTTGAAGTTGCTAGAGAATTACTGGCCCCCCAGCTCAGCAGTGATAAATCTAGCCCCCCCTCCATCCCCTATGCAGCTCATTGGCATGGAGCCGGCCGGAGCGCTGCACGCTGTACGAATGGGAGAGGTTTCTATTTGGTTTGATGAGCCCCAAGGGAGGAGTGAAACGTGTCGCTCCTCACCCCTGCCATCCCAGCTCCCAGTGCACCTGGAGGGAACCACTGAAGTTATTTACAAGCTGCCAGTGCCTGGCACTGGGCTCCTCTCCATCCCTTCGCACAGGGCTCTGTTTGTTTGCTTGTTTTATTTAGCTCCTCTTAAATCAGACGATAATTGTCTGCTTAGCCGACGGCCCTCCCTGGAGAGGA
Organism: Terrapene triunguis; assembly: GCF_002925995.2. NCBI lineage: Eukaryota > Metazoa > Chordata > Testudines > Emydidae > Terrapene > Terrapene triunguis. The sequence goes on along the minus strand of NW_020698099.1, from coordinate 2,946 downwards.
ACGTTCCTGTTACTCGCTGGCAGGAGGAGAAGCTTGCTCCGCTCCGGCTGTGCAGTTCATTCCGTTCCAGGCGCTAACGAGCCCCAGCCGAAGACCGCTGGACTCTCATTGATAACAACAGGCTCTCGGCCAAGCCCCAACTCTGACTTTTGCTCGAGAAGGTCACCTTTGAAGGGCCTGACTTTTCACAGGTGCTAAGCACCCAACGCTCATGTTAAAATCAATGGGACCTGGGCCTGCTCAGCACCTCTGAGAACCAATTGCTCTGGGCCATGGAAGTGAATGGCCAATCACCCAACAGCTTCACTGGAACCAGGATTTCACCCCTGCAGCCCCTCTGCCACCGTCTCTCCTCTGCAGCCGGCTCAGGCCCCAGTCAGGAGCACTGCATGCGGACTTAGTGGAAGGGTATGTGTGCGGGGTGGGGGGTACAGGGAGGGAGCTGGTTCCCTCCTCGGGGTACAGATCCTCAAGCCCCTTCTGCTCCCCTCTCTGCTGCCTCCCCCCTTCCTCTCCAAATGGGGCTGAAAGTTGGGTGTGTGCCCTCCTACCCTTCCCTACAACTCCCCCCAGGGTCACAGCCCAGTGCCACAGTCACACATCCTCCCATTGCTGTGTCACAGGGAACCAGCCCCATGGCATCTCCGCTCCCCAGAGATCACAGGCTGGCAGCCGCCTACTCAGGGCCCAGCCAGCTCCACACCAGGCAGCGCCTCCTAGACCACGAGTGCTTCAAACTAGGGGAGGTCTAGGCTGGATATTAGGAAACACGATTTCACTAGGAGGGTGGTGAAGCATGGGAATGGGTTCCCTAGGGAGGTGGTGCAATCTCCTTCCTTGGAGGTTTTTAAGGTCAGGCTTGACAAAGCCCTGGCTGGGATGATTTAGTTGGGGATTGGTCCTGCTTTGAGCAGGGGGTTGGACTAGATACCTCCTGAGGTCCCTTCCAACCCTGAGATTCTATGATTCTAACCCACAGCGTCTCACCACTCTGCCGCCTGGGCCGAGAAGGACACCGGGACCTTCCTCTGGTTGCAGCAGAGGAGCAGGGGTAGGTTCACACTTTGGGGCCTTGGCAGCACCCCATAGCGGGAGGGAAAGGAAACAAGCAAAAGATACAAGGTGGGGCCTGATTCTGATCCAACGCCTGTGTAAACTGGAGTTAGCGGATTTTCACAGTGCAAAGTGAGAGGAGCCTCAGGCCCAGCGACTGTCACTGTTACGATAGCCTTCATAAGTAACCCCTCGGCCACTCTATGTGAGGGAGCACAGCCCTGCCCCAGGGTTGCCAGGTGCCCAGTATTCGACTGGAACGCCCGGTCGAAAAGGGACCCTGGTGGCTCCAGTCAGCAACGCTGACCGGGCCATTAAAAATCCACTCAGCAGCGCAGTGGGGCTAGCTCCCTGCTTGCCGTGGCTCCGCCCAGCTCCCAGAAGCAGCAGCATGTCCCCTCTCCATCTCCTATGTGTAGGGGCAGACAGGGGGCTCCACACGCTGCCCCCACCCCAAGCACCAGCTCTGCAGCTCCCATTGGCCGGGAACCGTGGCCAATGGGAGCTGCGGAGACAGTGCCTGTGAACAGGGCAGCACGCAGAGTCGCCTGGCCGTGTCTCCGTGTAGAAGCCGGAGGGGGGACATGCCGCTGCTTCCGGGAACTGCTTGAGGTAAGCGCCTCCCAGAGCCTGCACCCCTGACCCCCTCCCATGCCCTAACCCCTGCTCCAGCCCAGAGCCCCCTACCACCATCCAAACCCTGTGGTCCCAACCCGGAGTCCCCTCCTATACCCCAAACCCCTCATCCCCAGCCCCACCTCAGAGCTGGACTCCCAGCTGGAGCCCTCACACCCCCCAAACGCAACAACCCTCTGCCCCATCACAGAGCCCCAACCCGCACTCCGAACCCCTCAGCCCCAGCACAGAGCCCTCTCCTGCACCCCAAACCCCTCATCCCCAGCCCAACCGTGGAGCCTGCACCCCCAGCCGGAGCCCTCACCACCTCCCGCACCCCAACCCCCTGAGCCAGCCCAGTGAAAATGAGTGAGTGAGGGTGGGGAGAAAGAGCGATGGAGGGGGGGGATGGAGTAAGCAGGGGGCGGGGCCCTGGAGGAGGGGCGAGGGCAAGGGTGTTCAGTTTTGTGCGAGCAGAAAGTTGTCAGCCCCAGCCTAGTCCTGGAGGGGAACAGAGGCAATGGCTGTATAGTGTGTAGAGCAGGGGTGGGCAAAATACAGCCCGCGGCCGGATTGGGCCCATCTAACATTTCTGTCTGGCCCGCCAGGCTCTTTGGCTGACCCCTCGCGATCTCCAGGCCACTAAAAGTAGCATGGCGCCCCTCCCCCAAGGGGGGGCGCAGAAACGTGCCGGCCGCAGCCGCTTCCAGGAGTGGCGTGGGGCCATGGCATGCAGGCCCCCTGCCTGAGCCCTGCTGCACCGCCGGCCGGGAGCCACCTGTGGTAAGCGCCTCCCAGCCAGAACCTGCACCTCGCACTCCCTCCCGCACCCCAACGCCCTGCCCCAGGTCAGAGCCCCCTCCTGCACCCAAACTCCCTCCCAGAGCCCACACCTCCTCCATTAATATAGTAGAAATGTGCGGCCTGTGATGCCTTACAAAAATTTGTGGAGTGGCCCGCCTGCAAAAATTATTGCCCACCCCCAGTACAGAGACTCTGGGCCAGATCCCAAACTGGTGTAAACTGGCCTATCTCCGCTGGAGCTGACTGACACCAGCTGAGGATCTGGCCCATGGATTTTAAGGCCAGAAGAGATCTTTATAATCCTCTACTCTGACCCCCTTCATGACACCAGCCAGAGACTTTCACCCAATGGGTCTGTGAAGCATGGCCGAGCACACAGCTCGATGGCACTTCTGTTTGTCTGTCATGACCATGAGGAGGGGATCACACAAAGGGTATGTCTACACTACGAGAGTAGTTCGATTTTAGTTAAAT
>NW_020698098.1:0-2779 GCF_002925995.2 Terrapene triunguis | reverse complement strand
GTGGGGTGATTCCTGGGAGGTGGGTGGAGACCTGGGCCCTGATCTGGGGAACAGGGTCCAGATTGGGGTAGGGAGATCCCTGAGAGCCACAAATGCTGGGGATAGCTCTGCACCACAATGGCTGGAGACCGACAAGGGTCACAGCGCTGAGAGAACATGGGGGTGCACAGTGCCTGCACCCTATGCAGGCTAACAGCCAACTCAAGCTGCTGGCTGAGGGAGCGACTCCTTTAGCTCAGGGGGTGGAGTGCAGCAGGCATACAGCTCTCAGGGATGCTCTGCTGCTCCCCCACTGCGATGTCATGGCTAGTTGGCCCTGCCCCCCCCCCCCAGTAAATATTGTGCAATTCGCTGTAGAGATGCAGGGACCGTGGGGAGCGGGAAGCTGGGGGGGGGGGAGGAATTGTTTTTCCATCCAAGAAGCCAGCTGTTTTTATTGCGGCCAATCTTGGAGCCAAGTTCAGCACTCGGGCGGTGGGGATGGGGGCAGAGAGCAGGCCAGGGCCCCCGCTGGTGGAAATTCATGTCGATGGGGCCAGGTCCCCAGCTGGTGGAAATCAGCTGTCTCTCCATCAGGGTCCATGCAGCAGGGCCCCAGCGGGGTTCTGGACAGAGCGCTGTGAGCTGCAGGGGGGTGACATGGAGTTACCCCAGCTGGGGGCCTGGCCCATGACTGGAAGCGCTGGCCTGTCACAGGCTGTGGGGCTGCGACGGGCAATGGGCCCCAGCTGCTGCTCCCAGCCTGGGCTGTCCTGGGGTCAGCTCTTCGCCGGGACATTCAGAACTCTCCGGCGCTGCCGCGGCACCTAGGGGCCACTTCTGGCTGTTTACAGAGGGATGAGTTCTCAGCTCACTGAGATGCAGCCGCCTCTGGGGCGGGGTGCAGGGGCTGCTGAACAGCCATGCAGCAACAACACAGAGCACTGTGGAAATGAAGAAAACAAATAACAGCTGCAGTCAGAGACCACAAGGGGGGACTGAGACAGGTCCCAACCCAGCTGAGCTAAGGGAGCGCTCCCTCAGCAGCTTGCAGCAGTAGGTCTCTTAACCCCACAGCGGCCCTGGTCACTAGAGGGCAATAGAATTGATCACACAGAGCCAGAACCCTACTGTGTCTCTCCAGACAGGGGCAGATGAGAACTGAGATCAGGGCCCCATTGTGCTGGGCGCTGCGCAGACCCCAACGGAGATCAGGGCCCCCCGTTGTGCCAGGTTCTGCACAGACACACAGTCCCTGCCCAAAGAGCTCCCCATCGCACCAGGGATGATAATCTGCAGTGCAGAGGGACTGACCCAGGTCACTCAGGGAAGTTAGTGGCAGAGCCAAGAACTGACCCCAGAGCTCCTGAGTCCCAGCCCATGGTTTGAACGAGTCGCCCCCCCCCTCCAGTTTGGTGCCAAGTTAGCATGGGGATAATCTCTGCCCCCAAGGCAGCCAAGCAGCAGCCAAGCCGAGCAGGGGGCTGAGCCCCACACCCCCACGCTGGGCCATGCTCTGCTCTGCTCTGGGGAGTTTGCTCAGGTCCCGCTTCCAGCTGGTTGGGCGGGGGGCAGGGACACACTGGATGGAGGGGAGGCTGGGGGGAGGGAGGTCTAGTGGTTAGAGTGGGGATAGACCCCCCCCGAAGGACAGAAGGACGCGGCACATACGGACCTGCCGTCCTCTCCCAGTTCCAAACCAGGCCTGATTCTGGTGCAAGTGATCTGCTGTCTGCAGGGGGCTGGCGCAGTCTCATCTCCCCCTCCCTGGAGCTGGGGATAGAACCCAGGAGTCCTAACTCCCAGCCTCCACCCCCAAGCTAATCACTGTTATCAAATTCAGCCTGGCTCAGGGGCGGGACTAGGACACAGGGCCCTACCCCTCTAGGGGGCGCTGGCTCTGATACAGCCCCAGGGCAGGGCATGGGGTCTGGGCCTGGTATGAAACGAGTTTGAGGGGGTCTCAGCTCCAGGGTGTGTGGAGGTGGCAGCTGCCCCCATGGTCTGCGTAGTGGGGCACCGGGGCTGCCAGGGCCACAGAGACGGGGCTCCCAGAACGTGGGGGTGGGGGGGGAGCTGAGGGGCTGCCAGGGAGCCAGCTCCCAATGGGCCTCTGGAAACAAGAACCAGGCTGAGGCGATGCCGGGCACTGACCCTTGGGGGCCACGTTCCTTCACATCCACAGTGATGGGGCCTCCCTGTGCCCCGAGCCCCCCATCCCCCCGCAGCTGTCTGTTGAGGTGTGGGCATGCACAGCGCCCCCCTGGTGGTGGAAATAGCCAGGCCTCCCGGGTGGTGACCATAAAGGCGGATTCTGTCTTGGGGGCTGATGGACCCTGACCCAACCTAGCTGTTCTCTGGCTCAGCAGTGTCCTGGGGCCACCACTAGGGGGCTCCCTAGATGCTGGGCTGACACAGAAGGGGCTAATGAACAGAGAATGGGGTGGGGGAGGAATAGCCCTAAAGACCTGATCACGCCCCCCTGTGCCCCCTGGCATCACCCCACCCCCTCAAGCATCCCCTCCCCAGCCCCCGGCATCACCAACCACTCCCTGGCACCTTCCCCTGACACCATCCCTGCCCCCAGGCATTCATCGCCCTGCCCACCGCACCATTCGACCCCCCCGCCCCACCTGCCGCGCCCGCCCGAACAAAACCACCCAGCGCTCGGCCCCTTGGTTCCAAGAACTCTTGTTTCCTTTATTGTTTGAATTTCTCGTTTGTAACTCAACAGTAGTTGCCATTTTTTTTTATTTTTTTTTAAATGATCTGCATCGTCGTTATTGTTATAATTCTTTTT
>NW_020698097.1:0-48867 GCF_002925995.2 Terrapene triunguis | reverse complement strand
GCTGTGGAAGACAGATTCTTTCATACCATGTGAATATTTCTCTGCCCAGTTCCCTGCAGCTCCTCCCCTGGGGGAGAGCACCATCAACCGCACACAGAAAGGATCACGATTTATTCATGTTTCCATCAAAAGTTGGACGGAAATCTTTTATGTGTCTCTGTATCCATCCCCACCCTTGTTACCTTGTTCTGATCCAGGATCATTTCCCCCCTCGCTGTCATCAGTGTAATACTGCAACTTCGTCACCGAGTCATCTAAATAGGAAACCAGAGAGATGGTAAATGGGATGTTATCACAGTGAGAGCAGCGAAACTGGCTGATGGGCAATGCATCCAGGTCCTGGAGCAAGATTTATGGTCTCAGTATATTGCTCCTTGAAGAGAAGATGCTGAATTCACAGCGACTGAGCGGTGAGAGGCTTACTCAAACTTTCCAAGATAAATATCCTTTTTTTTGTGGTAAATGTGGCTTTGGGGTAGATAAAATCAGACTGGGAAGATGCTGGGAACAGCCATATTGACCTCATGAGGTGAGGCAGGGACTGAGTGAGCCTTTAACCATGGGATCCCCTCCTGTGGGTTTCATTCAAATCCTTCTCATGAACTGGGGAGCCTGTTTTGAGTCACACTCAAGGTGTAAGAATCGTTTAGAGAGGAATGTTTATCTTCTCCTCCTGAATGTTGCTACTTCATGGCCTGATCCAGAAGAAAATTACGGCTGAGGCTGCTGGTCCAGACCTCCTCCGCCACGGACATAATTCCCATTTTGTTATAGAAAATACTCCCCCTCCCCTGCCTTGTTGCCAGATTAGGCCACACCCCTCCCAGGATCAGAGTCTGTGACCAATCCCCACCATTAGTAGAGAGGAGAATGTGCATCTCAGAGAGATGCACTGACCATGCTCAGAGTGCCCCACAATGTGCTAAACTGAGAGCAGCATCTTCCCAACTGATTGACGTTGAGTCAAAATGATTTGAACAGTCACTTTCCTGACCCATAAGTAATTATCCCCTAAGGCTGCAGGATGTACAGATGGGACCGACTGTCCTCAGAATGGGGCTAGCAGAGCCTGCTAGGGAGGAAAGTCATTCATCTCAGTCCAGTAACTGGCTGATCTCGTCACAAACCCAGCATCTGCAGCCATCCAGGACTCACAGGCTTGAAGGCTGCAGAGATTTAGCTCTAGGTCAGAGCTTTAGAATGCAGAGTGCATTAGAGATTTTCTCCCTGTTAGGAATGACACACACAGACCTGAGCGATCAAACACTTCCTGCTTCTTTCTCATCAAGTTATAATCGATCTCCTCGTACACGGCCTCAGAGAAAGGGTCCAAGGATCTTCTGGAGCCTAAAAACAAAGGGCAGGGTTTGCACAGGATCAGAGAAGCTAGGGATGGGAAACCCTATGAGATCATCCAGCCCCTCCCCCTGGGCCCAGTGCAGGACTGGTTCCTACAGCACATTTCCATTGCTCTGACCAGTTAAGATTTCAGTGTTCCAGGTGACGGGGACCACGTCCCTGTCCTGTTTGTTCTATTGACTATTTCACTGTCATTAAGTTTATCTTAATATTCAGCCTTAATGGTACCTACATAAATTTATCCTATTACTCCTAGTACCACCCAAAATCACTCCTCTCCTATCCTGGTGCTCACACTTATGGGCAAAATAGTACCTGTATATGTACTGCCTATAGACTGTGTGGGGAACAATTACCTAATATTTGTGCTGTGCTTTAAAAATGGCAAGTACTATCTACATATCTTTTTAAGTGACAAATCTGAGGAACGGTCCCAGATTGAGGTGTCAGAGGAATTTTTGGAACAAATTGATGAACTAAACAGTAATAAGTCACCAGGACCAGATAGTATTCACCCAAGTCTGAAAGAACTCAAATGTGAAATTTCAGAATTACTAACTGTGGTATGTAACCTATCATTTAAATCAGTTTCTGTACCAGATGGCTGGAGGATAGCTAAAGTGATGCCAATTTTTTAAAAAGGCTCAAGAAGCGATCCCGGCAATTACAGGCCAGTAACCCAATTTACAGAACCAGGCAAATTAGATTAAACTACAGTAAAAACAGAATTATCAGATATATAGATGAACATGATTTTTGGGGAATAGTAAACATGGTTTTTGTAAAGAAAAATCATGCCTCAACAATCTACTAGTATTCTCTGACGGTTCAACAAGCATGTGGACACGGGGGATCCAGTGGATATAGTGTACTTAGATATTCAGAAAGCCTTTGACAAGGTCCCTTACCAAAAGTTCTTAAGAAAAGTAAACTGTCATGGGATAAAGGGGAAGATCCTCTCATGGATCAGTAACTGGTTAAAAGATAGGAAACAAAGGGAAGAAATAAATTATCAGTTTTCAGAATGGAGAGAGGTAAATAGTGATGACTCCCAGGGATCTGTATTGGGACCAGTGTTGATCAACATATTAATAAATGATCTGGAACAAGGGATAAACAGTAAGGTAGCAAAATTGGCAAATTATACAAAACTACTCGAGACAGTTAAGTCCAAAGCAGACTGCAAAAAATACAATGGAGGTCTCACAAAACTGGGTGACTGGGCAACACAATGGCAGATGAAATTCAATGTTGATAAACGCAAAGTAATGCACACTGGAAAACATAATCCCAAATATACATATAAAATGATGGGGTCTAAATTAGCTGTTACCACCCAAGAAAGAGATCTTGGAGTGATTGTGGATAGTTCTCTGAAAACATCCACTCAATGTGCAGTGGCAGTCAAAAAAGCTAACAAAATATTGGTAATCATTAGGAAAGGGATAGATAACAAGACAGAAAATATCATATTGCCTCTATATAAATCCATGGTACACCTACACCTTGAATACTATGTGCAGATGCGGTCGCCCCATCTCAAAAAAGATATATTGGAATTGGAAAAAGTTCAGAAAAGGGCAACAAAAATGATTAGGGGTATGGAAAAGCTGACATATGAGTAGAGATTAATAAAATTGGAACTTTCCAGCTTGGAAAAGAGATGGCTAAGGGGGGATGTGAAACTATAAAATCATGACTGGTGTGGAGAAAGTAAATAAGGAAGTGTTATTTACTCCTTCTCATAACACAAGAACTAGGGGTCACCAAATGAAATTAATAGGCAGCAGATTTGAAACAAACAAAAGGAAGCATTTCTTCACACAACACACAGTCAACACTCATGGAACTCTTTGCCAGAGGATGTTGTGAAGGCCAAGAGTATAAAAGGGCTCAAAAAAGAACTAGATAAATTCATGGAGGATAGGTCCATCAATGGCTATTAGCCAGGATGGGAAAGGATGGTGTCCTTAACCTCTGTTTGCCAGAAGGTGGGAATGAGCGACAGGGGATGGATCACTTGATGATTACCTGTTCTGTTAATTTCCTGTGAAGCACTTGACATTGGCCGCTGTCGGGATACAGGATAGTGGGCTAGATGGACATTTGGTCTGACCCAGCATGGCCATTCTTATGTTCTTATATAAGGGTACATCTACACTGCAATCTGGAGGTGTGATTGCAGCATGCATAAACACATCTGAGCTGGCTTAGATCTAGCTAGGCATATAGCTGTGTCAGCAGACACAGCAGCACAGGCTAACCTTCCATGTACAACCTCACCTAGGAGCCTGGGTGCATACTCCAGCGGCTAGCCCACATCACAGCCATGCTGACGCAACTACAGTGCTGTTGTTATGCCAGCTAGCTTTTACTAGCTAGGTAAAAGCTACCTCGGGTATGTCTACATGTGCTGCAATCACACCTCTCATTGCAGTTTAGATATTCCCTAAATGCCTAGTAGAACTGTCTGATCTCTTTCACCATTATCACCCAAGCTCTTTTGCAGCATTTCTCCTTCCTCGTACCCGCCCTCCTGCTGTATCTCTCTATTCGGGAGCTTTCCCTCACATGGATTTTCTTGCACTTTTCTAAATGGAATCTCAACATGTTCTTTTTCTAACAATATTTGCAGACCCTTTGTATTATTTCCTCTAGTGAGGCGGAGTTGCCCGCCTCCCCACTTGAGAGTGAGGGACCACGACAATCCCTCTGGTGGGTGGAGCCAAAGTTGCCCTGCCCCCCTCACCGGAATTACCAGGACAGGACAGGAAGCATAAAGTGAGGGCCTTGCATCTCATTTGAGTGGGAGCCAGGGAACATAAGAACTGCTGCCAGTGTCCTGTAAAGTGACCAGATTAGCAGCATAAGTTACACTGTGAAGCTCTGCACAGTGGAAATAGCTATAACTACTGTGTTCGAAGCCTTGGTTGGTTGGTTATTTTTTGTTTGTTTGTTTTTCTTGTATAAGAAAGCTCAGAATCTGAGGACTGCAGAAAACACTGCAGAAGGGCCCTCCAAACTGATATTTTATACCTAAAGCTTTCTAATGTTAGAACATAAGAACGGCCATAGTGGGGCAGACCAAAGGTCCATCCAACCCAGTATCCTGTCTGTGGACAGTGGCCAATGCCAGGTGCCCCAGAGGGAGTGAACCTAACAGTTAATGATCAAGTGATCTCTCTCCTGCCATCCATCTCCACCCTCTGACAAACAGAGGCTAGGGACACCATTCCTTACCCATCCTGGCTAATAGCCATTAATGGACTTAATCTCCATGAATTTATCTAGTTCTCTTTTAAACCCTGTTATGGTCTTGGCCTTCACAACCTCCTCAGGCAAGGAGTTCCACGGGTTGACTGTGCGCTGCGTAAAGAAGAACTTCCTTTTATTTGTTTTAAACCTGCTGCCCATTAATTTCATTTGGTGGCCCCTAGTTCTTATATTATGGGAACAAGTAAATAACATTTCCTTATTCACTTTCTCCACACCACTCATGATTTTATATACTTCTATTATAGCCCCCCTTAATCTTCTCTTTTCCAAGCTGAAAAGTCCTAGCCTCTTTAGTCTCTCCTCATATGGGACACGTTCCAACCCCCTAATCATTTTAGTTACCCTTCTCTGAACCTTTTCTAATGCCAGTATATCTTTTTTGACATAAGGAGACCACATCTGTATGTAGTATTCAAGATGTGGGCGTACCATGGATTTATATAAGGGCAATACGATATTCTCCATCTCATTCTCTATCCCTTTTTAAATGATTCCTAACATCCTATTTGCTTTTTTGACTGCCGCTGCACACTTCATGGATGTCTTCAGAGAAATATCCATGATGACTCCAAGATCTCTTTCTTGATTAGCTGTAGCTAAATTAGCCTCCATCATATTGTATGTATAGTTGGGGTTATTTTTTCCAACGTGCATTACTTTACATTTATACACATTAAATTTCTTTTGCCGTTTTGTTGCCCAATCACTTAGTTTTATGAGATCTTTTTGAAGTTCTTCACAGTCTGCTTTGGTCTTAACTATCTTGAGCAGTTTAGTATCGTCTGCAAACTTTGCCACCTCACTGTTTACCCCTTTCTCCAGATCATTTATGAATAAGTTGAATAGGATTGGTCCTAGGACTGATCCTTGGGGAACACCACTAGTTACCTCTCTCCATTCTGAAAATTTACCATTTATTCCCACCCTTTGTTTCCTGTCTCCAGCCTGCTGCAGAAATCTGGAGCTGGACCAGCACTGGGCAGGATCCTGTCCACAAAGGAGACCGACCCTGGAGAGAAATTTCCGGGACTGCCATTGGCCAAGTACAGTAACTCCTCACTTAACGTTGTAGTTATGTTCCTGAAAAATGCAACTTTAAGTGAAACAATGTTAAACAAATCCAATTTTCCCATAAGTTTTAATGGGAATGCGGGGGGTTAGGTTCCAAGGAAATGTATTTGTGGCAGACAAAAGGCATTATATACTGTACAGTACTGTACTGTGGTTGGGAAGTGCCCCTGGCTTACCCCAGACAGGCACAGCCCGCTGCAGGCAAGGACGCTAGGAAGCACCTTTGCAGAAGCAGAGGCAGCTTCCCCGGAGAAGAACAGGCTCGGACTTTGCTCGGAATGCTCCAGGCCTGCCTCTTCCTGTCTCCGCTCCACTCCAGGCCCACCTCTTCCCACTCCCACTCCACCTCCTCTCCGGAGCATGCCACATCCCCCCTCCCCCCCACAAAGTCCTAAGCGCCACCAGGACTGTTTTGCGGTGCTTAGGACGTTCTGGGAGGGAGTGGGAGGAGTAGAGATGCAGCTCTTCCCTGCTCCTCCCCCTCCCTCCCAGAAAGTCCTAAGCGCTGCCAAACAGCTGTTTGGCGGTGGGGGGAGCACTGGGAGGGAGGGGAAGGAGGCGGAGAAGCGGAACTTGTGTAATGCTCCCTTGTAAAGTCGCTGCTCTTCCACAGAATCTTACAAGCAGGCAGCCAAACAACGTTATAAAGGAGCATTGCACAACTTTAAATGAGCATGTTCCCTAATTGAGCAAGGACGTAACATTGAAACAATGTTAAGCGGGACGACGTTAAATGAGGAGTTATTGTACCCCGACGAGACCAAGATCCCGGGCACTATGGACCCCCTCACCCAGACGCTGGTAGGAAGTAGCCCAAGGAAACTGGACTTTGGTCCTGTTTCACTGTCAAAATCTGAGTCAACATGTTTTAGCTGGATCCCTGCTGACCAAGTGGCAGAACAGTCCGCCACTATTAGGGCCCTGGGCTAGGACACAATGAAGTAAGGTGCGCCAAGGTCCCCCCATCCCCTGCTGCCAACCCCATTCCTGGGGTGGCAGCCTCCCCACGTTCGGCCAAGAGGTCTGCTCTCTGCCAGAGCCAGGACATCAAACCTGCCTGTTTGGTGCTCTGCTCTGCCTGAGGGCCTGAATCTCTAGACTGTTTGGTGCTCCCTGCTTTGCCCCCACCCAAAGAGCCAGAGCCCCAGATTGTGTGTTTGCTAGCTGTCTTAGCCAAGAGGCTTAGGCAACACCTCCTCCCCACTCTTCCCTGCCCAGAGGGCCAGAGCTTCCCTAATAAACCATTAACTGCTGGCTGTCCCAGCCAGGATGGTGTAGACTAAAGACTGCTTATACTCTGCCCCACCTAGAGGGCCAGAGCCCTAGACTCTTGATTGACGGCAGCCCTGACAGGAGGCTGTGAGCTCTAGACAGCTTACAGATCGGCCCAGACAGTGGGACCCAAGCCTGTGTGCTGCTGCCTGACACAGTGGGACAGAGTGGGCTCACTCCCCACTTGAGAGCAGGGGACCACTGCATTTCCCCTTTGTATTATTTCTCTGTTGTCCCCACTAGTCTCAACTCTTCCCAATTTACTGTCATCTGGACTGGCTACAGAGCTTCCCTGCAAGAGAGGTACACACCACATGTGTTCACCATAAGATACCTTAATACTCTACCAGGTATGGCTGAAGTTAGTTTAAACAAGGTGTGTTACACACAGTGCCACCTAGTGGGTGAACAGTATAATACAGTTTAGCCTTCCATTACATCTCCCCTTTTGAGTTCTACATTCCTACCATTTACAAAATTTAGGTTATCATTGTATATTTGTAGTTTTGCACAGATCAGTCTATTAAGTGTCTTTTTAGTATATAGGCCTGTCTCTTAGCCTAGGATAAAAGTTTGTGTTTGACTTTTGATACTTTTATATATTCTCCTTACTAATATGTGTGAACAAAGAATGAAAACACTGTCTGTTGCTTCCAGATGGGGTTTATAGCACAATGAAAAGAAATAAGGAAAAGCATTAAAGTGTTGCTAGGTATGGTGGGAGTTTAATATACCAGTGTACACATGAAGACTGCCTTGACCCTTATCTAAAGGCAAGGTCAAGCAACCAGATGGGAGGGTCAAATGGGGTGATGGGGAAGCATAAAAACACTAAAAAGCCAGAGAAAAGGTGACCCTTGCTTAAACATAACCTTACGCCTTACCCTCCCATGGGGTACAAAAAGGCGGTACCAAGGTGTCCATACTCATGATCCTCCAAAAGGGAACATGACCATAAAAATTGTAAGGGGTGGGACCAAGGTGTGCACTATAGGTATAATTAAGCCTGCTAAGAAAAAGAAGGTGGGAAAAAGGACAGGGAAAACTCTGTGGCGTACAGAGCTATGGATATGCTTGCTTAATTAACCCCAATAAACATTGAATTGCCTGCACTTGGACTGTAGTCTTCTGCTTTCTGTTTGCGTGATAAGAACCAAGAGAGGGGCGAGGGAAAAAGCCCTAACATCTCTCAGTGGTACTAGTTTTCTAATTACCCAACCCAAACAAGTAACAACTTGGTCATCTGGCTTTCCATCAGTTGCAATGACTGCCTGAGGCCTGTTTGGAATCTCTGAGTTTTCTTCCTCTTGTTCTGCATCTGCCATCTGTAGAGTTTGCTCTGTTGATTGTTCTTTCTGATGTACACTGTATGCTCCAGCATTTTATCTTGAGTTTATTTGTACTGGGTCTCCTTTCAAATATCCCCCTGCCAAGTTCTTCCACTTTTCTCATTAGGCCCATCATGGCTGCCACACTGAGGTGGAGAATGCTGTTGGTCTTTGATCCTTTGATCACATGCACTCTGAATGAGAAGTTTTTGTCTTTGAAAGATATTTCTATGGTGAACTGTCCCATGCAATTCAGAATGCCTCCAGGGCTAGTCAGCTGCGTCAGGTGACTTCAGCTCTGGAAGGGATTGATGGTAATTGTAAGGCCCTTCTGAGATGACTGTTACATCTGTTCCTAAGTGAATTTTAAAGTCAATACTGTTTCTCTGAATGATCACTTTCAGGCTCTGTATCATCACACATAATAGATCCCAGAAACAATGGCTCGTTTGTCTGTAATATAAATCAATGTGTTTACTGCGTATCACTGCGTTTAGGTGGCAAAAAAAACTGCAAAATGCCCATATTTTGTGCATTTAATATATCCTGAGTGTTTGAGTAAAATTTGTTCCTCTTAGCCAGGAGTTCTCTCTCTTTACCTCACTAGTTTTATAGTATTAACTTGTCGCACTCATGCTGTGTTTGTTACTAGCTTCTAAGCTAGATTCTTGTTTGGCAAGTTGCTCTGGGTTTTGCTGTCTCATCAGCTAGATTGCTTTGCCATTTGAATAGCAGTGTGTAGGGTGAAGTCTGTTTTTAATTGTAGTTGCTGTGAAGGACTTTATCGTTTAACCCAATAACCAGCTTCTCTCTGATATTTTCATGTTTGCTGTTCCAGAATCAGAGTTTTCAGCCAAGGTATGCAGAGCTCTTATAAATTATTCAACATTTTCCCCTAGTCCTTGAATTCTCTGATGAAAACATTCCCTTTCATAAACCACATTTCTCTGAGGGTACAGTAGAACCTCAGAATTACAAACATCTTGGAATGGAGGTTGTTCATAACTGAAACATTCGTAACTCGGAAGAAAATGTTACAGTTGTTCTTTCAAAAGTTTACAACTGAACATTGACTTAATACAGCTTTGAAACTTTACTATTCAGAAGAAAAATGCTGCTTTTAACCATCTTAATTTAAATGAAACACAGAAACAGTTTCCTTACCTTGTCAAATCTTTTTTTTAACCTTTCCCTGTAATTTTTTTAGTTGTTTACATTTAAGACAGTATTGTACTATATTTGCTTTTGTGTTTTTTTGGTCTCTGGTGCTGCCTGGTTGCGTACTTCCAGTTCCAAATGAGGTGTGTGGTTCACTGGTCAGTTCTGTAACTTTGAGCTTCCAGTGTATAAAGTATGCATCAAACATAGCTAGAACCCTTTCATCGTCATCTTTGTGACTGTCCTCAGGAAAATCAAAGGATTTAAAGAAATGCTCTGCTTGCTTCCAAAGAGCACAAAGTAAACACCATACCCATACATCTTCAGTTTCCTTATGGAGTTTTGTAGCAATTTGAAATCTTGCAAAATGCTGCTTCTAGTCTCTCAGTTGTGAAGGTTTGTGAAAGCTGAAGTTCTCTGGGGCAACGCAGAGAGAGATGTTGATGAAATCCTGCAACCTGTGTTGCTTTTTTTTCCCTCTCTGCAACCTTCATTGCTCCTCCTTCTGTCTGCAACTTCTGTTGCTCTCTTCCTTCTGTTTTTTCTTCTCTTCTGGCACTGCTTAACTTCGGGCACCATGTCACATACACCTTGTACATGGTAGGTGGCAGGGCTGCTATTAGCAGGTCAGGTTTCTGTACCAGATATGGACTGGCTACAGAGCTTCCTTCCCAGAGAAATACTCACCAGATCTGTTCACAATAAGATCCCTTAATGCTCTGCCAGGCATGGCTGAGGATAGCTAAAATAAGTTGTTACATGCAATGCCACTTTGTGGCCGAACAGTATAATACAACTTAACCTTCCATTACACTGACAACACCCCACCCCCCTTAGACACAGCTCCCCCTGTTACTTCAGAGGCATTTCACATAGTGACACCAATCAGCACCCACCTCTGCGCTGTGCCCTGGCACTTCGCACCTGCGCCCCCAGGATGATTAAGACCAGGCAGAGCAGGGCCCCCAGGATAATGCAGACGACCACAGGCACCGTGACTCTCCCACTGTCGGTCAGAGGACGGCGCGGGGGAGCTGGATGGAAATGAACATACGACAGGGAGAGATTATCCTGTGAGAGTCAGGGGGGGCCCTGGGGAGCTCCCAAGTCACTCATTGCACAGCCCAGAACAGCAGAGTAATGGGCTGGAACACAGGGGGCAGCTCACAGGCTGCTGTTTAAATCATGGGCCCTGCCCGGTCAGCTGGAGCCAGCAGACAGGAATCATCAGGGTTAGCAGGGCCTGCAGCTCCCAGCCGGGTGTCATTCACTCCTAGGTTTCACAGGCCATGTGTAAGGGGACGTAACCCCGACAGGGCAGGAGCGATGCTGGGAAGAAGGGTCCTGCCATTTAAAGCCTGAGTGTGTGTGGCCACCGCCAGAGCAAGTGTCCAACCCGCAGCATCCCTGCAGCACAGCCAGGGCCTGAGAAGGAGGCCTGGGGCTTGTGAGGAGCAGACTGTGAAATTCCCTTACATTCCAGAGACGCTGGTTGTGATGTCCCTGTGCCACAGAGTGGGGTGACATGTTTTCCTTTAACCTTTCCCATTTTTCCCTTATTTTTTTAAAATTGATTGCTGTTTAATAAATTGTATTTGCTTTGAACTGTATGTAATGATCAGTGGGTCAGGGAAGCGTTGAGTGCAGAGAGAGCATCCCAGAGTGGGGACACCCCAGCCCCTACCCTAAGTGACCACGGCAAGGTTGGGGATCGAGCCCCCAGGAATCCTGGGCCCAGCCTTGTCAGGGTTACAAGGACTCTGCCACACAGGAGAGTGTGACATCAGGAAGGCCTCTGGGTAAAGGAAGTGGGAGGACTCAGATTCCTTCATTAGTCCACTTCACCGGGGTACTGTATAAGCCAGGAAAGTTCCCCACAATAGCGGGACCATTCCCCTGCTTACACATGGAAAGGAGCTCCTGCCTTAGGCTGCAGCTTGCAGCACATCCTCTGTGACCCAGCAGCAGGTAAATTTAGCTCTTGATGGGAGAGGGGGATGTTTTACCTGTTCTACTCAGTGTTGCTGTCGTCTCTGTCACACCTGCAAAGGGAAAGGGAGGAGAGTTGGAGTCTGGAGCGAGGGGGAAGTGACGTGTTTGTCACCGGGTAGCGTCCCTCAGAGTCCCTGAGGATCTCCAGACGTCACTTCTACAAACTCCCTCAGACCAGCACAGGGTCTGTATGTTAGTGATTTAGGGCCCACGTCCTCCTATGCTGACTAGTAACAAACCAGCACACTGGGGCCTGTGGTGGATGCAGGGGCTATGTGGGCTGATGTCTGAGCCAATCTGACCCCACAAAGGTTCCACCCTATAGCATCATTGATGCTCCTGCACATGGGAGATGGGAGGGCCTGGTCTGTGACCAAGGAGGGGCAGGCAATTGGACCCATCCTCCTTCTGGAAAATTACACCATGTAGCAGAAACATCTCCTGTCACTCACCTGAGCAATTCACTGCAACATCTTCCTTATGGCCACAGTTGCTCTCACCCCAGGGCTTGGCAGGACAGTCCCAGAGAGATGACTCTGTCCCTCTGCAATTCAACGTCTCCACCCAGATGGGACCAATCCCCTCGCCATATGCAGCCTCGCCCGGGGCAGATACAGCAGATCCACAGCCCAGTTGTTTACACACAACGTTAGCATCCGCCATGTCCCAGGAGTCATCACAAACTGTTCCCCAGGAGCCACGGTACCAAACCTCCACTCTCCCCGAGCATCTGTCCTCTCCTCCCACGACATGTAACTTCTCCCGGTCTGGAAATGCAGAAACCTCACATGTTACTGGGACAACTGGGAAATTCCTTAGGGACCAAGAATGAGACACAGAGAAGCAGAAATACCTGTGCAGCTTGGAGAGTTCGGGCATTCGGCGAACAGGGCCTGAGGTGTTTTCTCTTTTTGTCCTATGCAGAGAAAATGATGAACTGAACAGACCAAGAAGAGTGTGTGATGTGGGAGAGAGTAGGGTTTATCTGTACATTAAACCCCTAAATTTCAGCAATTTTATAAACTTAAATCTAAAATCTAGTTTGTTTCAGAGCTAATGGATTTATTACTCAGTGGATTTTTTGGATGTTGAAATCTTTATGCAGCTCCCTGCTGGTGTGTGTGTTTGTGGTTATCTGAGTCTGTTCCATCCACCCTGTGTACAGCTGCTCCTGGCCCTGTTTGAAGGTAAACAGATTTGTCACCTGAAACTCACCCACATTATTGTGGGGATCCAGAGACGAGAAATGGTGGTATTAGAATTGAGACCAAAATGGGACTTTAGATCTGAAACAAACTCTCACCGACACGCACAGACACAGACACACTTTTCGGGAATTCTGATCCTGACCGAGACTTCACAGCCTGGGGGTCAGGAAGCAGGGGCTGCAGCAGAGCTAGTCTCCAGGCAGCTAACAAGCGCAGCGGCCTGTATTCCGCTGCCTGACTGGTCGTACCGCCTGATTGGTGGGAAGGGTCAACAGTCCAGGTCTTGAATTCAGCGCCAGAGCAGCCATTCAGCAACTGCTCAAAGCATTTCCCACAGCTAGGATACCTCGTTTTCCTGTCTTGTTCCCAGCCTTGCTCTTGCCTTGACTCCGGACTTACCCCTTGCCTTGCTCCAGGTAACCTGGTCCTGACACTGAGCTCCGATTTCTGACTTTGGCTCTGGCCTCTGGCTCTGACCCTTGGCTCCAATTTCTGGCTACCAGCTCCTGCTCTAGCCAGTGGGCATTACTCCTGCTTCAACCACTCAGCATGACCGCCCACATCTTGGTCACTCACATTTGGGATGAACAATCAGAGATGGGCCCAAAGTATAGCCACAGAGATTCCCAAATGACACTCACTAATGGGAGACATTTGCAGTGGCGCTGGAACAATTTTTACAGTCGGGGTGCTGAAAGCCACTGGTCCCCAAACTTTTTACCTTGCCCCCATTACCCCATCCGTGCTCCCTCTCCCCCGAGTTGGGGCCAAGACTGAGCTGTGACTCTGGGCGGGGGACGTGGATAGGGGTAAGGGGACTGAGGCTGGGAGCACAGCTGGGGGTGGGAGCAGAGCCCTGCTTGCGGGGCCAGTAGCAGGACCCTGTGTGCGGTACCAGCAGCAGAGCACGGGTCTGGCAGCTGGGACCCCGTGCAAAAACTGGGGGGTGCTGCAGCACCCCTTTCACCCCTAGTTCCCCTGCCTATAGGGATTTGTGGGCTCTCACTAGGTGATTGCACCGTGTAACACACAGCTTGTATAGATAAGTCCCGTGTTTGTTTTCCAGGGGCTGTATTCTCATTCCTAGAATGGACAATGAAAATATGTCTGCCACTGCTGCGAATGTAAAACTCTCTATACTGAAAAGTAAATACATTCAAAATTTCTATCACACCCTTTTAATGAGTTAGGCATGTAGAAGGTGTGAGCATGCATGTACACAGACAGTTTCAGAATTACCACTGCAAGAAATATGGGTCTCTTCTGCGCGGTTATCACAGGACTGCTGTTTCCACATGTCTGATGGGCACTGCCAAAGGGACCTGTGCTGCTCATTGCATGCAACATGGTCCAGCCACGTGGGACCAGAACCTGCTCCATATGCAAAGTCTTTTGCAATCTGTCCTCTGTCCCCACAGTTCAGCTGTTTGCAGACAATTTCTGGAGTTACTCCAGACATCTGATTGTAGCAAACACTGCCCCACGTCCCATTGTAGAAAATCTCCAGTCGCCCAGCACAGTCACTGCCACTCACCAGCCTCAGATCTGTGAATTCTAGAAGGAAATGCACAAAAAGTGAATTAAATCGTCTGATTCTGAAATGAACTGGGGTTTAAAGAGTGAAATCCCAGCAATTCTAACGATGCATCCTTCTGCAGAAGCAAGTGTCAGAGAGAATCACTCTAAGAATCAGACTCTCCTGGACACCATAGGCCCATTAGAAATACAATGGTCACCTCTGAAAAGTCACCGGTTCCCAGCAGTTACACACACAGATACCTGCAATACAGCAGTGACTGCCCTCCCAACACTAGAGAAATGCTGCGATATCTCCAATACTCCTGGGTGGGAACATATGGGAAATGGTGACTTTCTAATCACGACCCCAGTAGGTAGATAGAAAAGTAGAGTGACCATATTTTCTTTAAAAGGGAAAACGGAACACCCCACTGGGGGCCCAACCCCAAGGCCTCCTTTCCTCTCTCTCCCTCCAACGTGGGGCCAACCTGAGCCCACACTGCCTCCTGCCCGCAGAGGGACAGCCTGAGGTTCCCCTACCCCCTCAGCACATGGGCCAGCCTGAGCCCCCCTGCCACCCACCCATGTTGGGCCAGCCCCAGGCCCCCTTCTTCCCACCCACATGCAGGGTGGCCCAAGACCCCTGCTGTCCTCCCACACGGGGCTGGCCCAGCCAAAGCTGCTGTCTTGAGTCCTCCCTCCAGCGGGGGACTGGCGTTGCCACTCACCCCACCCCTGCATGTTCCTCCGCACCTGGCTAGGAGTCGTATCCCACTTCTTTCGCAAAACTGTGCATTTGTCCAATTTGCTCTTGCCAACTCATGATCACTTGGCAAGAGCAAATGGGACAAATGCCCATTTTTGCCAAAACAGTCGGGATGGCCAGGGCAGGCTTAAAAAAGGGACTGTCCTGGCCAAAACTGGATGTATGGGCACCCTATAGAAGAGACAATGAGGTAGAGGCTCTATCATTCTCAGCTCTCTCCTCAATTGTCCGCCCTCTCCATTAAATCCCCTGGTAACCAGGCTCACATGAGCATTCCTGGACCAGACCTGAACAGAGAACTCCCGCGTCCTCTTTGTGTCTGCAGTTGTGCTGTCCCCAGCCCCTGGAAGGACACGTCCAGAGATCGGATTCATTCCCAGAGCAGTTCACATCATCCAGCCAGATCTGTCCGGATCCTTCCCCATAATGAGCAGAGACAGTTGCATTGATGGCATGTCCACATCCCAGTTGTTTGCAAACGACATTGGAGTCTGACAGATCCCAGAAATCATCACAGACTGTCCCCCAGCTGCCATTGTAATAAATCTCCACTCTCCCGGCACAGCGACCTGTCCCATTCACCAGTCTGATCCGCCTGCTTCCTGCAGGGATAGATCCCACCTTTTAATATGCAATAGGAGGATAATTAAACAGCTTCCATGCAAATCAATGGTGCTGCTACAATGGCTGAGATATTGAAATGCTTTTAAATGTCTGTCTTTAACAAGAAACACAGAAAGGAAGGGAAACTGAGTAAGGAAACAAGGAATACTTTTTACACAGCAATATTGATAAACAGCATGTGAGTGTAAGGGCCTAATTCTGAATTCCTTATTCATCGGAGTAATCCTTAAGGGACTCGTCACATGGGTCAGAGCTATTAGTGAGACAAAGGGTTAGCAGAATCAGCCCTTACTCAAAATCTTGAATATTTTCAAACAACTCTTAAATGATAAGCATCAAGGTGTTCAAGGAATTATTAGGCAATTAATTTACCCAAAACCAAATATTATTTTCAATTGTTACAGAATGGGGAGGATGTGACACTGGCTGACCAGGTCATGCTAGAGTGTATTTAGGGTCATTTCACTTGTGTAGATCAAAGTAATGGTTAGATGTATAAGTGTGTATTCAGATGTTTAAATTTTATGAAAACTAGTGGAACCTTACTGGTATTGTTTTCGCTTATCTATTCCTGTCATAATGTAATGCCAAACATGTACATGGTAAATACATTTGTTGCTAAATAACAAATCAAATAAATTTTGTGAAATGGTAAGGATTTAAGACTTTAGCAGAAAATGCTAATGTCAAAGCAAATGGCCATTATGCACAAGGTCAGAGGTCAAAAATCTAAGTGCATTCCTCACTGTCTGTCATCAAAGGAAAAGCCCACATGGGTAGAGAGACTGTCAGTGTGTTTTCTGTGAGAAGATATAAATATGGATTCAAAGAAAGAATCCAAACAGTCCAGAGATACAGGATCTAACAGAGAAGAATAACTGAACGAGAAGACAGAGATCCTCAAAGTTATTCTGGGTAGCCCTATGTGATGGGGTGAGCTCCCCACACTAGCCCTGTAAAAGCTGGGTTGGGCCAGATGGGTCCAATCAGCTAATTAGGCTCCAAACAGTGGAGCTTTAGGCCAGAATCAGCTGGTTAGAGAGAGTCTCACCTGTGCAGGAACAGGTGGGGCCTATAAAGCCAGGAAGCTGGCTACAGGTTGTGGCTGTTGGGAAAGGCTGCAGTAAGGCAGGCAGCAGTCATGCACTGGGAAGAGGGAGGAGTGTTTGGGGGCTGCAGGGATATAATCTGCAGTTACTCCCTGGAGGTGGATTCTTGGGGCTGGTACACCCAGAGTGAGGAGAGGAACCAGAGTATAGGAAGCAGTCATAGAATCATAGAAGATTAGGGCTGGAAGAGACCTCAGGAGGCCATCTAGTCCAACCCTCTGCCCAAAGCAGGAACAACCCCAACTAAATCAGTCCAGGGAAGGAGCAGTGTGGGCAGAGGGAGGAAGCGCAGACCTGCTGAGTTGTCCCTGGACTGGAACCCAGAAAACAGGGCAGGCCTGGGTTCCCCTACCAGCCACTGAGGGAGTAGCACCAGGGCAGTGAACGGGAAGACTGCCTAGGCTGTTGATGGACTGAATCCCATAAGGGGGAACACTGAGTGACCTAGCTGGAGGGCTAAGTCACAAAGAGAATGCTGCGGGTCCTGGAGCAAGAGGAGCTCCAGACCAGAGTCAGAGTGATGATGTGCAAACTGTGGATGGGGCGTTGGCCTTGAAAGCTAATCCCCAGAATGACCAAGAGGAGATGCCAGATTGGCAGTGAATGGAGTACCTCATGACACCCTGTAAAAGACTTCTGGGAAACTGACAATTTATTACATCACTGCCACCATTTGGAGTTACAAACTGATTATTTACCTGTTATTATATTTTACCTGCTATAGCCTCTCAATAACCCTCATTCTTTCTTCTTCGCTAATAAACCTTTAGTAGTTTACTATAGAACTGGCTGCCAGCGTTATCTTTGGAGTAAGTTCTGGGGTGACTGACTGGTCCCTTGGGAGTCGGAGAAACTTGATGTAGTGTGATATGATTAAGTGACATCATATCACAACTTTCAGTTTGTGTGGGTGGCAAGTTAGGCTGTAGAGCCTAAGGGGACTGTCTGTGACTCTATGGTGAGATTGCATATTGATCTAGGAGTTCACTGGCTTGGTGAAATCTAATTCTAGAACACACCAGCAGTTTGGGTGTCTGCCCTTGTTTTTGGAGTCTGCCCTGAGATAGTCACTTACAGTGGTGAGCCACTCCAGACAGCATGACAGGAGGTACCAGAACATTAGAGAAAAGTAGGCTTGCTACCAATTTATTTTACAAATAAAGGGAAAGACAGGCAAATTGGATCCATGTGTCTACAATAAACTCCCAGACACTTAGGGCCTAATTCTATCCTACTGAAATCAACTGTGAAGCTCCCACTGACAATGGGAACAGAAATGGGCTCTTAAGTGCTGTAGTTATCCTGCAGTTGGAATGGGCATGAAAAATGATATCAGTGCAGTAATATACAGTGCATGATATAGGGACATAGTTAAAATATCTGTTACTTGTTTACTTTTACGGTGGAACCTTAATGTAAATAATATACCAGCAAAAAGGACAACAGAATGATCTTGTACAATAGTCATGTACAACCAAGAACAATGAAAAAAAATCCCACCACAGATTCCTTTAAATGAAGGAAAATTGCACAGTTATAGATTAGGATTTAACAAGGTCACATTATAACAGCAACTTTGATGCATTTCCTAAGTGACAGAGGGTTAGATCCACAAATGTACGCAGCTACCTAATTGCCTCTTTATAAATACATAATGTATAAATCATTACATATTTATTGAAGCAGGGATTTGATTCTCCCACATCCCAGGCGAGTGCCCAGGCCACCAGCTAGAATCAATCTTTAGCTTTTTTTAATGATTCACTGACTGATTATTTGTACAAAGTGGAACATTTCCTGCAGGAGAGACCCACCCCATCATACCCTATAGTCTATAGTAACTAGGGCACTAACCTGTGTTCATGTCCTTGCTCCATATCAGACAGAGTGGGGATTGAACATGGATTTCCCACCGCCCAGTTGAGTGCTTTAACCGCTGGGTTATGGGTAAAATGGGGAGATGAGAGAGCTGACCTGGCTTACATGCCTAGCTCCAGGAATGGGTTCATGACTGAGATCCCTGAGCAGAGAGAGGTGCCTACCTCTGACATGTGTGTCAGGGCCTGAGGCTTAGATTAATGGCAGTTTGGTATCTAAATAACTTGTGTATCTAGGCCCTAACTCCCTTCCTTGGCATGTCACTGCTGGCAAGTTTAGGTGGTTCCCTCTTCAGCTTTCTGATGCCTAACTCTCCCCATGCATCGTACAGGGAGCTGGGCATGTGACTCGGGGCTGAGGATTCCATTGGATGGCAAGGCACCTAAGAGTCAGGCCTTGCGATGCCCAAGTCCCTTCAGGGATCTAGCCCAGAGCCACTATCCATGGCAGTCGTGGTTAAAACAGGTTGTATATGGACTTCCTTTTCTTACTATTGTTTTCTGATTCGAGACAGCACGTTTTTAAAAGACTTTTTAAAATAAACACGTTTGTTTACATTTTCAGGAGATAATGCTGCCAGCTTCTTATTCACAATGTCACCTGACAGTGAGAACAGGCATTCGCATAGCACTGTTGTAGCCGTCGTCGCAAGATATTTACGTTACAGAGGCGCTTAAGATTCATATGTCCCTTCATGCTTCAACCACTATTCCAGAGGACACAAGTCCAAGCTGATGACAGGTTCTGCTCAATAACGATCCAATGCAGTGCAGACCAACGCGTGTTCATTTTCATCATCTGAGTCAGATGCCACCAGCAGAAGGTTGATTTTCTTTTTTGGTGGTTTGGGTTCTGCAGTTTCCACATCAGAGTGTTGCTCTTTTAAGACTTCTGAAAGCATGTTCCACACCTTGTCCCTCTCAGATTTTGGAAGGCACTTCAGATTCTTAAACCTTGGGTCAAGTGCTGTAGCTTTCTTTAGAAATTTCACATTGGTACCTTTTTTGCATTTTGTCAAATCTGCAGTGAAAATGTTCTTAAAACGAACATCATGTGTTGGGTCATCATCCGAGACTGCTCTAACATGAAATATATGGCAAAATGCGGGTAAAACTCCCCCAAGGAGTTCAGTCACAAATTTAATTAACACATTATTTTTTAACGAGCGTCATCAGCATGGAAGCACGTCATCTGGAATGGTGACTGATGCATGAAGGGATATACGAATATTTAGCGTATCTGGCATGTAAATACCTTGCAATGCTGGATACAAAAGTGCCATACACACGCCTTTCTCTCTTTCAAGTGACATTAGAAACAAGAAGCGGGCAGCATTATCTCCTGTCAATGTAAACAAACTTGTTTCTTTTAGTGATTGGCTGAACAAAAAGTAGGACTGAGTGGACTTGTAGGCTCTAAAGTTTTACATTGTTTTGTGTTTGAGTGCAGTTATGTAAAAAAAAAAATCTACAGTTGTAAGTTGCACTTTGACGATAAAGAGATTGCACTATAGTACTTGGATGAGGTGAATTGAAAAATACTATTTCTTTTGTTTATCATTTTTACAGTGCAAATATTTGTAATCAGAAATAATATAAAGTGAGTACTGTATACTTTCTATTCTGTGTTGTAATTGAAATAAATATATTTTAAAATGTAGAGAAACATCCAATTGGTAATCTATAGTTGAAAACTGCAATTAATCATGATTAATTTTTTTAACCTCAATTAATTTTTTGAGTTAAACACGTGAGTTAACTGTGGTTAATCGACAGCCCAAGTTTTACAACAAAAATCTGAACATTTTCAATGAAAACAGACTTTGAGAAAATTCGTTATCTTAGTATGAAGATTTTTCACAGGAAAAAAGTTTTGATGAAATTTTTTGAACAGCTCGAATACATAAAAATATAGGAGAGAGCGAGCAAGAGAGGCTGCTATAGTGCATTAGCCCTATAACATGGCTATGCTTTGTTCTGTATATAATATATATTTAACTATAAGTGGGTCACAGTTTGAACCTCAGATCCACATCATTTCAAGGACTGCTGAGATCTCAGCACAAGGTGGGGTGGAGGCAGGCCCTGGGGTGGGTCATGTTCCCATTGAACAAGGACAGGATATTTATAAGATTTTCACACTAAGTCACCTGAGCAAACGACACCGACGTCCTCAGCAATTCCTGCCTGGGCTGTCTCAGGCGGGGAGTTGTCACAGAGAGTCAGACGAGTCTCATTTCCCTCACATCGGACACTTCTCAGCCCCACGGGGCCCGTTCCTCGCTCAGACTTAGGGGGGTTATAAGCTTTCTCAGTGACTCCACACTGGAGCTCTCTGCAGACCACCTTGGCATCGTTCATGTCCCACTGGTCATCCAGCACTCTGCCCCACACACCATGGAGGGAAATCTCAACTCTCCCATCGCACCGGCTCTCTCCATTCAGCAGTCTGAGTGACTCAGAATGACCTGGGCTCAGAGACACAAAATATGCTGAATAATACTGTGATGTTGCACCCCCATAATGCTTAATAGAAATATGCTTATGAATGTAAATATGACATAACTGGAATGTGTTTTATGCTAGATATGCCATGTAACATCTCTGCAAAGGTTATGATCTACTGGATATATTCATCCTATTTGTACCCATGTATCATTTTTGTATTCGAAGTTATGACTATTGGCTGTTTACTTGTTTGATTTTAAGAAGCCTTAGTAAGCCATTTGGTCAGCTGGTTAAGAAAGGAATTTGTAAGTTAAGTGCCCAATCAAGAAACACTTAAGCTGACAATAGACTTTGATGGACTCCAATCCACATAAGAAGTCTACCTGGGGACGTTCAAGATAGAATGTAAGCAATGCCACGTGTAAAGTGCTGAGTAATGCATGGACATGTGACTTGCCCATGTGACTCCAAAACTCCATCTTATAGCTGGGATTCTACACAGGGGGAGGGAGGGGTATCCACTCACAAGAGAAAGTTTATTTAAGCCCCTGGCAACCCCTCCATTTTGTCTTCAGATGGCTTAAGAGATATCCTTTGGGGGTGGAGAGGCTACCTGAAAGAAACTGGAACAAAGGACAGTAACCACAGGGGTGTGAGTGATTGCTGGACCCAGACTAGGAGGCGGCTAGTCTGTAAAAGAAACTTATGGGAACATCCCTGAGGGTGAGATTTCATCAGTAATCACTTTCTTATTGTATTAGGTTTAGACTTGCATGTTTTATTTTATTTTGCTTGGTAATTCACTTTGTTCTGTCTGTTATTACTTGGAACCACTTAAATCCTACTTTTTGTATTTAATAAAATCACTTTTTACTTAATTAACCCAGAGTATGTATTAATACCTGAGGGGAGAGTAAACAGCTGTGCATCTCTCCATCAGTGTTATAGAGGGTGAACAATTTATTAGTTTATCCTGTATACACTTTATACAGGGTAAAACGGATTTATTTGGGGTTTGGACCTCATTGGGAACTGGGCATTTGGCTGTTGGAGACAGGAATACTTCTTAAGCGGTTTTCAGTTAAGCCTGCAGTTTGGGGGCGGGGGGGAAATGTAATTCAGACCTGGGTCTGTGTTTGTAGCAGGCAAATGTGTCCTGCACAACCAGGCAGGGTTCTGAAGTCCCAAGCTTCCAGGGAAAATGGGGTCAGGGATAGTCTCGGCACATTAGGTGGCAGCCCCAAAGGGGTTTCTGTGATCCAACCCATCACAAATACTCCCTGCTGGTATTGCATTAGAAATAATACACAGATGTGATGTAAAACACAGGTTTCTGTGCCAAGTGGAAGGTAACCCTCACCGCTGTGCAGTGCTACAGGGAACAACCTCTCTCAAGGGTTTCATTTGTCTGTCTACTCAGAAATGCAGGAGGTGATCGAAGGAAAGAATTCTCCAGCTCTGAGATCAGACCTTGCACGATGTGAGTGCTCTCACTTCTCTAGGGAGTGCTCAGGAACACCTGGCAGATCAGGCCCCTGGTTACCAAAACGCTCTGTGCAAAAGCGCTCAGTGCTCACCCCACACACTAATAGAGGCAGCGCTGTGAGATCGCTGTGATTTATAACAAGACACTAGGAGCCTGCAATGAATGCACCAAGCACCCCACTTTCCTGCTCCAATTCCCAAATCCAGACTGCAAGGACACATGGCTCCTTTAGATAAAACCCTGCCGTTTGTCCCTGTTCAATGCACACCGTGTCAGCTCCAAACTCATTAAGAGCCAACATAAAGGCTTTTCTGCACTCAGCAGGGTTTTTCCAGGCCAGGTCTGCAACTGTGGACACGAGTTACTTTTCTCATGAACTCTAGCTATTGACTTGGCTGGAGAGGATGCTTGGAGGGGTGAGTGACGTCTGGGCAATTTTTTTCTAAACATATATTTTTCATTTCAAAACTTTGTCCATTGTAAGCACGTAAAGATGTTGAAGTTCCTTCTGGGAGAAGCGATCTGCACCGCTTCCCGCAGCTCCCATTGGCCAGGAACGGCAAACCGTGGCGACTGGGAGCTGCGAGCAGCCGTACCTGTGAATGTTCAGGTAAACAAACTGTCTCGTGGCCCAACAGGGGCTTACCCCGAAAAAGCCGCAAACCACTGGTGAAGACTCTACCTATGCCGACCGGAGGGGTTCTCCCATTGCTGTAGTTAATCCTCCTCCCCGAGAGGTGGTAGCTAGCTTGACAGAAGAATTCTTCTGTTTACCTAGTGCTGTCTACAGTGTGGGGGAGGGGTAGGTTGGCTTAACTATGTCACTTAGGGGGTGTGGATTTCTCATACCCTTGAGTGATGTAGCTGAGTCAACCCAGCTTTTTAATGTATTCCATGTCAAAGACAGCCCTGTGGACTCAGTGGCTGATAGATGCAGCACTGAGAGATGTGTCTGCTGTGAGTGCTGGTCCCAACCCCTGTACCACTGTGGATACAGTGCAGTGCTATGCCAGCTTTATCTTCTAGGGAAGCCCTCCATTGGGATAATGTTTGGTGCACCATGGTGTGTTGTATGGACCTAGAGGGAGAGTGGGGGGCAGTATTTGTTACTGTGGAGACCATAGAAACTATCGAGTTTACATTTAGCTATCAGCTGACTGCTCTCAACTGGGACTCAGTTAAAAAGAGAACAGGGCAGCACTTTGTGAATTCTTGCCTGACTTAGCTGGGCTTATGGGAAGATGACAGTGCTCTGTGGAGTGAGACCATAGGCTGGGGGGGAGGGATAGCTCAGTGGTTTGAGCATTGGCTTGCTAAACCCAGGGTTGTGAATTCAATCCTTGAGGGGGCCATTTGGGGCAAAAATCTGTTTGGGAATTGGTCCTGCTTTGAGCAGGGGGTTGGACTAGATGACCTCCTGAGGTCCCTTCCAACCCTGATATTCTATGATTCAATCCTGGTACCACTTGAATACAGGCTATAGATTTCAGTTTCACCAGCAACTGAGAGATCCAGTCAACTCTTAACCCAAGCCTAGGGCTGGAACACTGCTAGCTGCCAAGATCACCAGACTGTTTCCTTGATCACCAAGTTCTGAAGTGTTTGAAACACCTGAGGTACTGCCATTTCTCAAGCTCTGAAGACACTACATGTTACAGCCACACTGCAAACCTGAGAAATCATCTCTAAGAGAAGATCAGTGGGGAATGTGTTTTGATGTGTGTGCTGAAGTACAGAACATGTTAAGTTGTAACGGAAACAAAAGGGGGGGGGAGTCTGTATAAGGAGAACCTGTAAATTTACTGTTTAATAACTTTTCAACAAAAGCTATTATAGTAGTCCAAATACTATTTACAATGGTTTGTGTGTGCATTAAATGTTTGTTTTACTAAGGCCTTGTCTACACTGTGGGTGCTACCATGAAACAGAACAGCACTGCAGCTATGCTGCTGTAGTGTAGATGCTTCTTTCAATGACAGAAGGGGTTTTACTATTGCTGTAGGTAATCCACCTTTCTGAGTGGTGGTAGCCAGATCAACAGAAGAATTCTTCTATTGTTGTCTACACTGGAGGTTAGGTTGGCATAGTTATGTCACTCAGGGACTGCTAAATGCCTAAATCCTTACTGAAAATGAAACGTACGCTCTTAAACTAGTTAGGCTTTTAAACCAGTTAGGCATTGCTATGCTGAATGGAGCAACAGCGAAACAGCTGTAAAAACTTGGGCCTAAGCCACTATGGATAGCCATGAGATAACTTGCCATCTATCAACTACTGCAGTTCTCTGATGTGGCATGGGGAAGCCTTTGAAGAGTTTTGGAGAAACCTGCAAGAAAGAGGACCCCTGCAGTATTTGTGTTGCACTGTAGAGGAGGATCTTCATCAATGCACCAGCTGCTCTCACTAAGCTCAGGATCTTTGTGAAAGTTCCCAGCTGGCTCAGGAGCCAAGCTCTGGAGCCATCTGAACACTTTTCTGAAAACCAGGATCTTTGGCAAAGAAGTAACTATTTCTATGAAGTGTTGTGGGGAATTAATGATCTAACACACACACACACACACACACACTCACACACACACACACCCAAGCTCTGCAAGTGAGGGCTGCAGCCTACCAGCCCACAACTGGGATGGACGGGGGAGGGGGAGCACTTTGGCGAGGAACACCAGGGGAAACACCTACTTTTCCAGAGAGTGAAATGGGATTGTAATGGCCCCACAGCTTGGATGAGATCTCTGCGTAAAGGTTGCTTCTGCTACACCAACCTCAACCTGAGGAAGGGCTGAGTCAGCCCTGCTGGGACTGAGGGAATCTGTGAATCACAAACTCAGGCTTATAGCACAGAGCGATTCTCTCCAGTTCACTCTAACGTATTGCTAGGATCCACCTCGCCCCCCCTCACTGCACCCGGAGGAGTCTCTGATCTGGGGAACTTAAAGAGAGCAACATTCTGATACCCCTACTTACCTCGAGTATTGTAGTCAATGGGACTACTCGTGAAGGTCTAAATTTGGCCAGTACACTGCTCTGTAACTAAACATCTACATGTCAGTATTAAAAACTTACCTGAGCAAATAACCCCGGCCGTCTCTCGGGGGGAGCAGGCTGGGTTGCCCAGGGCCATGTGAGAACAATCCCACAGGCAGGTTTCAGTCCCTTCACAATGAAAAGCTTCGCTCCATACGGTTCCGTTCCCTTCCCCGAAATGGGCTCCTCCCTGGATCGACTCCGCGTATCCACAGTTCAGCTGATGGCAGAGGACGTTGGCATCTTGCAAATCCCAGTGGGAGGCACAGAGGCTTCCCCATGTGTTTCCATGTCGGATCTCCACTCTCCCGGAGCACTCGGTGCCGTTCACTAACCTGCCACCCAGGCACCCTGAGCACGAGGGAAAGTGAGTGTCGAGGTGGCGCAGTGATCAGTGTTAATGGCAATGACAGGGAGGGGAGTGTGGAACAGGAAGAGATTGTTGCTTGTGTTCAATGCTAGCAGTTACTCTGGTGGGGCTGTGTGGGACTATTCTACACTAGCACATTCACAAAATGATACTTGATCCATCTTACTTAGTGCAAAGAGAGGACAAGGGACCAGAAGTTGGTTTCCTTGGTACATTCCATACTCAAGGCACCACAAGCATTTCACAGAGGGATCAGTTCCAGCAGACTTGGCTGGTGCAGGGACAGGGCGCCAATTTATGCGCCAGGTCCCCACCTGGTGTAAATCAACATAGCCTCACTGACCCCAATGGAGCTTGGCCGATTGACACACTGTGAAGATCTGGCTGAGGATGTTCCTGAATCCCCAGTTCTTTTCTTTCCCACTGCAGCTCACCTGAACACACCACGCTGGCTTCACTCCCAGGGGGACACTCAGTTGTGCTCAGTGCAGTAACAGGACAGTCCCTCAGGCGGGATTCGTTCCTCTCACAGCCAAATGTGCCGTTCCAGACAGGCCCATCTCCTGTGCCAAGGAGCTGCCCTGCTGGAATTGACAGGGCGAATCCACAGTCAAACTGCTGGCAGACTGTGTGGGCAGCCCGTAAATCCCACTGGGAGTCACAGAGGGTTCCCCAGGTACCTCCGTGTAGAAGCTCCACTCTCCCCAAACACCTTGTGCTGCCATTTGCCAGCCTGTACCCAGCATACCCTGAAAACAAGGAGAAGGACGATCAGAGGGACATTTCTCTTACAGAATTGTATCCAAAGATGTGACAAAGGAGCCCCAGTGACTTGGGATAATTAACTAATAATTATTTCCCAGTTTACTGGGCACTTTGTAAATCAGGATGTTCAGGTTCTTGCAGTGCAGGCGTTATTGCCCATGTCTGTCCTTTGTGAGGGGGGTCACATAGCACCCACCAAACTCCGCCCCAGCATGTACCGCTCTGGGGTCAGGGTCACGTCTGGGACAGATTGTCTTGGACTGTGGCCAGTCTCTGCTTTTGTGGTTCCAAAGTGCTGGTCCAAGAGTCAGGAGCAGCTGTCCCCAGGATATCACACAAATGTCATGTGATGAAACTGGGGTTCTCATGTGTCATGCGTGTTGAGTCCTAGGTCATTAGAAATTTTCTGAATCAGAACAGTTGCACTCAGGGGTCTGACTGGGGACAAAATACACACTGGTGATATTATAGCTCAATGACAGCTCTGCAACAGTTAAGGTTGAGACAGCTTTCCTTGAAAGCTAAATTTATCACAGTGCTCTAATGTCTGCCTGATTGATTGGATTGTATTGAAATACGGTATTTCACACAAGAGCACAGGGTTGTATTAGTAATCAAAATTTGGGCCATTTCACCAAGGGGTTTCCAAAATACAGCTTCCAGGAAAAAAAAAATCAGCTTCTCTTAAAGTTGACAGATTCTGGCACTTTATTTTTGCTCACAGATAGAGATCAAACCAAGGCTCAAGATCATTGCACCAGGTTTCAGACACTCAAGGGTTACCCACAACAGAGTACATGGCATCCACCAGACCTTGGGGGAAATCAAATTAAAATGTTATTTCAAAAAGTGCCTGCTTCTCCAGTTAGGTGCTTGCAAAGGCTTGTGCGCGTACACACACACACACACACACACACCTAATGGACTACACTGAGCATGTGCAGTGAGAGAGGATAGCTATCTGGAAACCTGCCAATCCAGTATGAAATGTGGTTGGCTTTGGGGTAAATTGTGGTCCTTACAGCTAGGCACCTCCCCCCCCCCCAGCACTGTGAGTGCAACTCCAGCCCAAAAAAGAAAAGTGATGTTAAAAAAGCAGGTTTATTGCTCCCATTTGTCTCTCTCATGGGGGGATTTTGTTTGGTGGAAATATAACCTGAGTGCAGCAAAATATTCAGAATGTGCCAAAACTGCTTTTGTAAAGAAAACAACTTCCAAATGTGAATGCTGACTGGGAGGGGAAGGGTGATCGGGGTGCAAGAGTAGGTGGTAACAGGGGAAAATGTTAGGGTTCACAGCCAGGGATGTGTTTATTATGGGGAGGGAGACAAAGGGGAATGGATGGTAGGGGAGAGAAGAAATTGTGGGGGGCTCAGGCAAGGGGGAGAGAGTGAGGATTGGGGGAGGAGGAGGAGGGAAGACAGGAGGGGTTGCAAACTAGGAAGGGTAGCAGAAAAAGTTGCAGGATTGAGGTAAGGCACATCAGCCCTGAATTTTCCCCTTCCATGTGTGTGCTGCAATCTAGAGGAGCCCTACCCCTTTGCAGGCCCTGGTAGCAACTACACAACCACCATTATCCCCATTCCACTGTAACAAAATGTACAGGATGGGGAGGAGCACTGAGGAATCACATAGCAACCTTGTGGCCTAGTGGGAAAAGCACTGGACTGGGACTAGCCCCAGCTCTGCCACTGGCCTGCTGGCTGACCTTGGGCAAGTCTGAGGTTCTGAGCCCCAGAAGGTGGTGAGAGGCAGATCAGTTCAAAGTCTCTAGGCAAAAATCAAAATTGGGAAAAGTAGGGGTGATCTATTGTAGACCCCTACCATTACATCACCCAATCAGGAGAAGGAGTGGATGAGGCATTTCTACAACTGTAAGCAGAGTCAGGATGAGCGCTACCCTGACATCTGGTGGTGAATTGTGGCGAGCTGTGGAAAACAACTTCAAGGGCTGATCTTGTTTGCATAGGCACACCCACCCTGCCTAGCATGAGCCCACAGCAGCCCAAATGGTCACTTGGGCTGCTGTGGGATCCCCAGTTTCTCTGTTATTGGGGCAGGAAGAATAAAGTGTTGTTACTCTGATTATGTGACTCAAGGACAGTGGAACTGTTTTATGACAGAGGGACTCGTTATCAACGGAGTAGCACTCGCTAGACAAGCGACATGGGTCTCAAAACCCAGTGAATTGAGAGAGAGGCCTGGGACAGGCATTTATGCCTCCCTCTTGAGGGCCTGAAATACCAATTGCACTGCCTCTCTACACTATGGAAGGATAGAGCTAATTTTGATTCTATTAGGAGTCTAGTTACAGGCTGCTGAGCTGAATTCACTTTGGGCCAATAGTGCACCAACAGTGAGGCTCTCCTACTATAAGCTGAAATCACTAAAGAGCTAAAATTACTAAGAGCTGAAACCACTGAGTGCTGGGGGGGAGGCTGAAGATATGTTGCTGAGCAGCTGGCAGAGTGGAGCAGTTCGTGGGACAGCTGGAGTGGCTCATGGGATGGCTGGTGGAGCGGCTCGCGGTGAAGGTTGCAGCAGAACCCCACGGAGGGGGGGCAGTTGGCCTCAGACCACGTAAGGTGCCCCTTAACACCCCCGTGCACCCCCCCCCCGCCACCGCCAGGCTGGGAGGTAAAACTCTGCAGATAAACTTTTGAACTCTGGGGCTGCACTGACCAGGGACAGAGACTTTGGGGTTGTTGGACTTTTAGGTGATTTTTGGGTTGCTGGACTCAAGAGACTTTTGGGGTGTTGGACTTTTGGGACTTTGGGTGATATTCTGGGTTGCTGGACTTAAGACCCTGAGAGGAAAAGGACACTGTAAAACTTA
Source organism: Terrapene triunguis (assembly GCF_002925995.2). NCBI lineage: Eukaryota > Metazoa > Chordata > Testudines > Emydidae > Terrapene > Terrapene triunguis. The sequence goes on along the minus strand of NW_020698097.1, from coordinate 19,377 downwards.
CTTGGGGGTGGGTCTTTTGCTCATGGTTTGTTATAAATCCAAAACACAAGACCTGGCAGTAACGGGGAAGTTTATCTACCCAGACATCTGTTGGAAAAGTAATAAAAGGCAAAACACTAAATGTTCAATCAGTTCTTGGAATGTATTGGGGAAAATTTTGTTCCCTAAAAGTAGAGGTAGTAAACCGGGAGACTGACATTTGAGACTAGATTCTGATCAAGAGGGAGGAATTGTTAGTGAAAGGTGGAAGGCAACTTGGCGAAGTGACCATGAAATGATAGCTTTCATGATTCTAAGGAAAGGAAGGAGTGAAAGAAGCAGAATAAGGAAAATGGACTTAACAAAAACAAAAACACAAAAAACCAAACAGACTTTAACAAACATAGTGAACTGGTAGATAAGGTCCCATGGGAAGAAGATCTTAAGGAAAATAAGGTCAGGAGATCTGACCGTTTCTCAATATTATAGACACAACTACAAACTATCCTGATGTGAAGGAAAGACAGAAAGAATAGTAATAGACCAGTATGGCACCACAGGAGCTCTTTAATGACTGAAAATCAAAATGGAATCCTACACAAAGTGGAAATGTGAAGCACCTGCTAAGGATGAGCACAAAACCACAACATCAGTATGTAGGGACTAAATCAGAGAGGCTAAAGCACAATATGAGTTACACCCAGCAAGGGACATAAAAGACAATAAGAAGAAGTTCTCTAAATACATTAGGGAGTAAGAGAAAACTGAAGTAAAACACAGGTCCTCTACTTAGTGCGAAGGAGAGCTAATAAGGGATGATATAAAGAAGGCTGAGGTGTTTAGTTCTTATTTTGTTTTAGTTTTCACTGAAAAGGTTAATGGTGAGCAGATACTCAAAACAATTAATATTAATGAGGGGGGAGAAATGCAAACCTCACAGAAATTATTAAGTCTACTGTCCCCAAAGATACAGTACACACACACTAGCCTGTAGCCCCTGTATTTGACATTCTTGCATTTACCCCAGAATTTGACAGCACTGAGTCAGTCATTTTGTATGTTCAACCACTGCCAACTCAGACTCAAACATCACATAGCTAAAAATAGTTTTACGACCCTGAGAGGCATGGCCAAATAGCAGCATGCTTGCAGTTTTCCTAATCAAATGGAAGAATAAAATAGAAAATAAATGTACTGTTAAAAATAGAAAAAAAGTGTTTTGACAACCGACCTTGGTTTTAGGTGCCTCTAACATGCAAGTTTTATTGTTATAACTAGAAATATTTTGCTAATAAAAACATTAAATGAATTGTTATTGGCTGTTGCTGCAGAAATTATTAGCCTATTAGAGGCTATTATGGGCAGTGTGCTTGATCAAAAAAAATATATATATAAAAAAAATTTAGAAAGTGCTTTGGAGCAGTCTGAAGAAGTTTTCCTTTTTGCAAGGATTTGACACCAGTAGTCAGATGGAAGGAGGGGGGCCCTGCTATCCTCACTGTTAATTTCTTGAGACCATTTCAGACTTTTTAGGTAGCTATAAATATTTGGAATACGCCAAACCCTACTGCTACAGCATATATGTGTGTGTGTGTGTACACACACTTGAAACCTAATAAAAAAAGTAGTTTTATGTAAAGCACTCTGGTTTAGATCAATCATTTATCAGACAGAGGAGTTATGGCCACATTTTTTCCCCTCAAAGGAAACCAGTTAAGTTACCACTGATTTGGGTTCTAAAACAAGCCCAGCTGAGAACACACTCTTTACCTAACACACCACATTAAGCTGATTTATGGTAAAAATTAAGAATAAGTTTGTTCATAAAAAAAACACATTTAAAATGATTCTAAGCAAAGATAACAGAAGCAGAAAATGCTTACAAACATAACAAAATACAACAACAACTTTCCAGTGTCTAAGACTTTACTTTAGCAAACTATGATCTTTGCCTCAACAGCTCTCACATCAAGCTACCAGCATCTCCAAGCCTTCCGGTAGGAGGAGCCAACATTCATGGAATTAGAGGGTGCTGTCCCCTTTGCCCCCTAAATGATGGGTAACTAAGGAGTTCTCCCCCCTTCTTTATATACTCTAGTAAACTTTTGAAATGTTTTAGTCTGAAGTGCATCCCCAGATAAATTTCTTCTCCTTTGCTATTTAACTCTTCCTGGTTACTTCCCATCGCCCTCTTGGCTCATATGTAAAGTAATTTCCGCTGACTCTGGCATCAGCTTGCTCAGTTTACACTGGAGACACAGGCAAAACAATACCCCTTTGTCTAGGGCAAACTTGTTTATCAAATTGTCCCTAAAACATATTTTAGGAAAATATTTCCATCACACATACATAACTCTATTTGCCATCTGTATATACCTCACACAACGATATCCATAACCAGCATGTCTCCAGTTTTTGTATGATATTTTACCCAATATAATGCAATAATACTGTATACAATGTAACAAACAGTTGTTTTAACTGCTTGTTCTTTGGGTTTCAGGCCCCCTGTTCTCCCCTTGGGGTGTCTGGACCCTGATTGTCACACAAAGATACTTAAGGCTCTAGCTGAAGCACTGGTGGAACCGTTACCAATTATCTTTGAGAACACACTGAGGACAGGTGAAGTCCCAGAGGTACTTGCCCTTCTCCAGTCCTACCTATAAAGACTGGAATAAAGAGGACCCTGTCAGCTTAACTTCAATACCCAAAAGATAGTGGAACAAATTAACAATCAATTTATAAGCACCTACAATATAGTAGGGTTATAAGAAAGAGTCAGCATGGATTTGTCAAAAACAAATCATGCCATAGCAACCCAAGTTCCTTCTTTGACAGCATTACTGGCCTCATGGGTAGGGCTGAAGTAATAGATCTGAGATATCTTGATTTTAGTTAGGCTTTTGATATAGTTGCACACAACAGTCTCATAAACAAATTAGAGAAATGTGGTCTAGATGAAACTACCATAAGATGGGTGCACAACTGGTTGAAAAACCATTCTCAAACAGTAGTCAGTGGTTTGCTGTCAAACTGGGAATGTGTATCTAGTGGGGTGCCATGGGGTCAGTCCTGGGTCTGATACTATTCGATATTTTCATTAATGACTTGGATAATGGAATGGAGAGGATGCTTATAAAATTTGCAGGTGACCCAAGCTGGGAGGGATCGAAAGCACTTGGAGGACAGGATTAGAATTCAATATGACCTTGATAAGTTGCAGAGCAGGTTTGAAAACAAGATGATATTCAATAAAGAAAAGTGCAAAGTACTACACTTGGGAAGGGAACATCAAATGCACAACTTCAAAAGAGGGAATAACTGTACTAGGTGGTAGTACTGCTGAAAAAGATCTGGGGTAACAATAGATCACAAATTGAATATGATTCAACAGTCTGATGTAATTTTGAAAATGCTAGTATCATTCTGCTGTGTATTAACAGGAGTGTCATACGTAAGACACAGGAGATAGCTGTCCCACTCTAGGGGGTACTGGTGAGGCCTCAGCTGGAGTACTGTGTCCAATTCTGGGTTCCACACTCTAGAAAATATGTAGAGAAATGTGGAGATGGTCCAGAGGAGAGCAACAAAAATTATAAAAGGTTTAGAAAACCTGACCTGTGAGGAGAAGTTAAAAAAACTTGGAATGTTTAGGGGTGACATGATATCAGTCTTCAAATATGTTAAGGGCTGTTATAAAGAGAACCAGGGTGAATTTTTCTTCCTGTCCACTGAAGGTGGGACAAAAATTAATGTGCATTTCTGCAGCAAGGGAGATTTATGTTAGATATTAGGAGAAACATCATAACTAGAAGGGTAGTTTAGTTTAGTTCTAGAATAGGCTCCCAAGGGAAATTGTAGAATCCACATCATTCGAGGTTTTTAACAACAGGACGGATAAACATCTCTCTAGATTTAACTGATCCTGGCACAGTGCAGGGGACTGGACTTGATAACCTCTCAAGGTCTCTTCCAGCCCCACATTTCTATGATTCTTTGAAGATATTTCACTGCTCTCTATCCATATTTCACAGATGGGAAACTGAGGCAATGATGTAAGTACTTTAAGAACTACTGATGAAAGCTCTATATAAGTACTAGTCTTTTGATTATTAGTCACAGTAGCCTATCAGCTGCAAACCTAGGTGAGAACTACAACTGTTTAAATAACCATTGACTCCTATCAACAAACATTTTTCTTTCAGTTTAAAAAACTAGTACATTGAATGGCAGAAATCTTTGTTAATGCAGAGTTAAGGTTGCCCGTTGATGGCACATGCGCTTCCAGAACTTTGGGTTCAGCAAAACTCAAACTTCTGAGCACAGAGTTTAGAGTTCAGATAGATGCTCACGCAATGTTAACTCTGCCCTCTTCAAGCAATGCCTCACGACACCCATAATACACACACTCCCACTCTGCCTGTTCACTGTCATAGACAGGTACTATCTGCACTATCCCTGTGTTCAAACATTGAGCCTACCCCCTGAGAGCTTACCACAGTTGCAAAATATAACAACCACCCCCCTTTTACCGACCCTTTACACATCAACACAAGATATCACCTGAACATATACTTTCCCCTACCCATCATTAAATCCACACACAGCTTTCATGTCCCAACTCACTACTGACAATACCCATAGCAAGATGAACCCAGTGCCCTGCTACTGACACAGCCTATGCAAATGATGCCAACTGGAACCTCAAGGTCCATATGCACATCTTTCCTTTGATAATGCACATGGGGGTGCTGAAGCCCAGATCTCCTCATATCACATTCACAGCTCTCTGATGCTCCTCAAACTAATCCCCAGATCTCCTCATATTACAACCACAGCTCTCCCAAGCTGCTCCAGCGTAATCCTCCACCATTCAGTACAGCTGCACCTAATGCAGTGACTGCAGCTGGAGAGCAGATAAGCCCCACAGTTATTGCAAGCCCCAAGAGGATCCATTGGTGAAGAGCTGCTTGGGGCTTCCATTGGTGGCACTGAAACAGAAACTCTAAGGGTTGTGAACTTCCTCAGTCAACTCAACAGTGCTCAATCTGGGGCTTTCTGATGACAGTTAAAAAGCAAACACTGGTGACTGTCTCCCTGCCCAAAGTTGTAGCGCTGTTCTGAGATTGTGGGTAAAATTGGGGATTTAGAGCAGACTTTGAGTAGAACTAAATGGAAAAGAACATCATTAATGCAGAGCTAAGGTTGCCCAATGATACCCTGGACACTTCCAGAATGTTGAATTCAGCAAGGGAGGGTCCCCCAAGTACAGGGCACAATCCCACAAGGTGCTGAGTGGATCCTGTGAGAGGCTGAGCACCCTCAGCTGCCACTGCTGGATCAGGCCCAAAGTGAGTCAAACACACCATTGAAGGTATATAGGAGGGAAGGGGCATGGGGAGGTGAATGCTTTGTGTGAACTTCTAGTGATAATAGAGAAAATTTGTAGGAATGAGCACCATGGGGCTGAGGTCTCCCTCTCTTCCCACCACCAGCCTTATACTACCTGCCTGGTTTTTGAGTCCCCTGGCTAGTTTTTCTATGGCCTTTCCAGTTGCTGGTCCATAGGTGTTATTGGCTGGGGAGGGGTTGGTGTTGCCAGGATTTCTAAGCTGTGCACAAACACACCTGGGCATGCAGTGATCTCGGAACTCTAGCTACATGTGCCACAGCTGGAAACACACAGTGATCTCCTGGCTGATGTGCTCATCCTGATCTGCATGTGTGCAGTGTGACAAGGCAGACACCAGTCAATGGGAGAGCAGTGCCGCACTCCCAACCCCAAATCCCATCAAACCTCCCATAACTTTCTGAGCACTGAGCCCCTCCCCATGTTTGCCCCCAGCCCTGGGACTTGGCCCAGCTCACAGACGAGTCTCACCTCTTCTGGGACTTGGCCCTGTCAACAGACCAGCCACAGCTCCCCTGGTATCTGGGCCTGCCCACAGATGGGCCAGTTTTTCTGTGCCTTGGAGGTAGCAACCCCACACTATACAGAAAGGAAGCCCCTCTCCAATCCTGGCTTCCTCTCTCCAGGACTTCCCCTTTCAGGAAAAAGACCTCTCTGTTTTCTATTTCCCCCAGCCCACCCGAATACTCAACCTGGCAGCATGATCATGGTCAGCCAGCCAGGGCTCCCCATTAACACAGTGACAGGCTATCTGGCTGGCTGCCATGGACTGGGCTTTCGACCAGTGGTGTGTGCCACAGGCAGGCTAGTGGGCAATGCAGATTCTTTCCAGGCTCTGCCATTAGTGGTGATGTTGGGAAAGGCACCTCGCTAGGTGACCCCATTCTTCTTTTAGCTCATCCATTTAGATTTGCATCCTGACAAGACCCTGATCCTGACAAGAAGGTGACTTTTGTTACCCATATAAGAGGATCCCAGGAATGTCACTTTGAGAGTCATTCTGAAGTCTAGGATCTGTGTTGAGTCAGCGTGAAATGCTGGGACAAGCTACAAGCCTGGCTGAGAGCTCCTCTGGTTCAGAATATCACCAGGTTCAATCACTGGGATTCGTGGTCACTTACCATCCAACTTTTAAGTTATAAGCCACTTCCAACTCCTGGAGTTTCCCTTATTCCAAATGGCACCATCTCCTGTCACTGTCACACCATTCTCCAGCAACCCACCTCACCCCAGAGACCAGTCAGCTGGGCGATGTTCTAAATGTAACCAGCTGGGGCATGTAAAGGCCACCTGCCCCATGAAGCCCAACAATTACAGTTCATTGCACTGGGGTCACACCAAAGGTCCTCAGGCCCAGATAACCTTCTTCCTCTCCACACTCAGTTTCCCTTTGCTCTGAGGGGATCACATGGAGGAACACTGGAGCACAAGTGTCAGCTATCCACCAATCCTTAGTGGACGCCAAATTCATCAACCCAGAGGTCCAAGTGATGATTCAACCCCTCAAGTCAAAAGAGTTTGACTTGCCTACAGCCAAGTTGCCTGTCCAGTACAAGGGCTGGTTAGGAATGTAGACTTTTGCAGTCTATGATGATTATCCCATTCCCATGCTGCTGGGGGAAGACTTGGCCAACCATATGAAGCTAGCCAAGAGGGTGGGAATGGTCACCCAAAGCCAGGTTAAGCAAGCCTTCACACCTATCCCTTTTCCTGAGCTTTCTACAAGGGCCCCATATGTGTTACCAGAGACTCAGACTGAGGTGGTGGAACCAGACCTCATGCCAACATCTGCGACAGCAGTAGTGGATCCAGTTGCAGAGACCCAGCCAGAACGAGCCCTGGAACTGGAACTGGCAGAGGAACCAACACCAAAACCATTGCCAGCACTGAATCCAGCGCTTGCAACCCTGTCTACAACTCCAACGCCAGAGGGCACCACCAAGCCTGCCCTGGCAGCAGCAGCTAAACCTACGCAAGAGGCTCAGCCAGAGCCTGAAATACAACATAGTGCACCAGCGGAGAGCGGTTCACAGTCAACTGAAACAGCACCTACATCACTTCCAGAGGGACCAAGACAATTCCACAATCCAGTGAGGAACTGATGTCTCCAGCATCAAGGGAGCTGTTCCAGGCTGAGCAGGAAGCAGATGAAAGTCTCCAGGGAGCTTGGATGGTGTCACGGAGCAACCCACCACCTCTCAGCTCTTCTAATCAATCCCGGTTTGTTGTAGAAAGAGGACTTTTATACAAGGAAATTCTTTCTGGTGGGCACTAGGAAGACTGGCATCCTCAAAGACAGTTGGTAGTTCCAACTAAGTATCAGGTAAAGCTCTTGAGCTTAGCCCATGATCATCCAAGTGTCCATGGTGGGGTGAACAGGACCAAAGCCTGTTTGGGGAAGTCCTTCCACTGGGAGGGAATGGGCAAGGACATGTCTACTTATGTCTGGTCTTGTGAGGTGTGCCAAAGAGTGGGAAAACCTCAAGACCAGGTTAAAACCCCTCTCCAGTCACTCCCCATAATTGAGGTTCCATTTCAGCGAGTAGCTGTAAATATTCTGGGTCCTTTTCCGAAAAAGACACCCAGAGGAAAACAATACATACTAACTTTCATGGATTTTGCCACCCGATGGCTGGAAGCAGTAGGTCTAAGCAACACCAAGGCTAAAAGTGTGCGCCAGGCATTAACAGACATTTTTGCCAGGGTAGGTTGGCTGACATTCTTACAGATTCAGGAACTAATTTCCTGGCAGGGACCATGAAAAGCCTTTGGGAAGCTCATGGGGTGAACCACTTAGTTGCCACCTCTTACCACCACCAAACAAATGGCCTGGTGGAGAAGTTTAATGGAACTTTGGGGGCCATGATACGTAAATTTGTAAATGAACACTCCAATGAGTGGGACCTAGTGTCGCAGCAGTTGCTCATTGCCTACAGGGCTGTACCACATCCCAGTTTAGAGTTTTCACCATGTTGTGGAAAAACGACCACACGTTGTGTTTGGATCAGAATCGCCTGAGGCCTATTTATTTTCATGCATGCACGGGGGGTACCAGTGAACTTGACCAAAGTTTAGGCCTTAGACTATTTTTCCTCCACAACCATTTGAACTTGTATATGGCCGCGAGGTTAAGGGGTCATTACAGTTGGTGAAGCAGCAATGGGAGGGGTTTATGCCTTCTCCAGGAACTAACATTCTAGACTTTGTAAATAACCTACAAAACACCCTCCGAAACCCTTTAGCCCTTGCTAGAGAAAACCTAAAAGATGCTCAGGAAGAGCAAAGGGCCTGGTATGATAAACATTCCAGAGAGCGTTCCTTTAAAGTAGGGGACCAGGTCTAAGTCTTGAAGGCGTTCCAGGCCCATAAGATGGAAGAAGCGTGGGGAGGGCCATTTACAGTCCAAGAGCGCCTGGGAGCAGTTAACTATCTCATAGCATTCCCCCACCTAAAGCCTAAAGTGTACCATGTTAATTCTCTAAAGCCCTTTTATTCCAGAGAATTAAAGGTTTGTCAGTTTACAGCCCAGGGAGGAGATGAAGCTGAGTGGCCTGAAGGGGTCTACTATGAAGGAAAATGTGACGGTGGCGTGGAAGAGGTGAATTTCTTAGTGACCCTCGGACGTATGCAGTGACAACAGATCAAGGAGCTGTGCACTAGCTTCGCATTGATGTTGTCAGCCACCCCAGGACGGACCGAACAGGCATACCACTCCATTGACACAGGTAATGCTCGCCCAATTAGAGCCCAACCTCACTGGGTGGCTCCTCAAACCAAAACTGCTATAAAATGGGAGATCCAGGACATGCTACAGATGGGTGTAATCCACCCCTCTAACAGTGCATGGGCATCTCCAGTGGTTCTAGTTCCTAAACCGGATGGGGAAATACGCTTTTGCATGGACTACCGTAAGCTAAATGCTGTGACTCGCCCAGACAACTATCCAATGCCATGCATAGATGAGCTATTGAAGAAACTGGGGCATGCCCAGTTTACCTCTACCTTAGATTTAACCGAAGGTACCACTAGATGAATCCACCAAGGAAAGGTCAGCCTTCACCACCACGTAGAACTGTATGAATTCAATGTGCTGCCTTTTGGGCTGTGAAATGCACCCGCCACCTTCCAGAAACTTGTAGATAGTCTCCTAGTGGGATTGGGAGAATCTGCAGTCGCCTATCTTGACAATGTGGCCATATTTTCTGATTCATGGGCAGAACATCTGGAGCATCTCCGGAAAGTCTTCGAGCGCATAAGGGAGGCAGGAATAACTTAAGGCTACAAAGTGTCAAATAGGCCTAAGAGTGACTTTCCTTGGACACCAGGTGGGTCAAGGAACTATCAACCCCCTAGAGGCTGAAGTGACTGCTATCCAAAAGTGGCCTGTCCCAAAGTCAAAGAAACAGGTGAAATCCTTCTTAAGCTTGGACAGATATTGCAGGCGATTTGTACCGCATTACAGCCAAATCACTGCCCCACTGACAGACTGACCAAAAAGAAACAGCCAAATACATTGCAGTGGACTGAAGAGTGTCAGAAGGCCTTTAACCAGCTTAAAGCGACACTCATGTCTGACCCTGTGCTAAGGGACCCAGACTTTGACAAACCTTTCCTAGTAACCACAGATGCATCCAAGCGTGGTGTGGGAGCAGTTTTAATGCAGGAAGGATCGGATCAAGAATTCCATCCTGCCGTGTTTCTCAGTAAAAAAACTCCAGAGGTAATTTTATTCCTGTTTTGTAACTGGGAAGCAGAGTCGGAGGGGAATCCTCTGGGTTTTAAATCTTTTTATTTACCCTGTAAAGTTATCTGCCGTCCTGATTTTGCAGGTGTGATTACTTTTTTTTTTTTTTAATAAAATTCTTCTTTTAAGAACCTGATTGATTTTCAGTGTCCTAAAAACCAGGGATTTGGTCTGTGCTCACTTTGTTAACCTATCAGTTGATATATTATTCTCAAGCCCCCGCAGGAAAGGGGGTGAATAGGGCTCCAAGTAGCACCTCCCTGAATGTTTCTTTAAATCACTTGGTGGTGGCAGCAATACCGTCCAAGAACAAGGAAAGGAATTTGTGCCTTGGGGAAGTTTTTAACCTAAGCTGGTGGAATATAAGCTTAGGGGGTCTTTCATGTGGGTCCCCACATCTGTACCCCAGAGTTCAGAGTGGGGAAGAAACCCTGACAGCTGCCTACAAAAGCATCAGAGGAGCTGGTGTGAATGTGATGACACAAGAAGCTCCTCTAATACTCCAGTTTTCAGGGTTGGACCAAGATCGGTGCGAGAGCTTCAGGGCTGAGGACACAGACCTGCCCTGCCACTGAACCCTGCCATCATGTATGTCCCTAAAGCAGAGAGAGGGTCCTGGGGCAGTAAGAGGCAGGGGAGGGTGAAGTTGGGAAAGTGTTCCTGCTGGAACCCAGGCAGAAGACAAACCTGCTTTCCCTAGGATGCATGGGAGTGGGGAGTCAGGGAAGTGATGTAGCTGGTCCTAGGTGGTGAAGACCCAAGGCAGCAGAAAGCAGGGAAGTGTTGCTATGGGTGAAGAGAGAATGAAGGGCAGTTTCCCCCCATCTCAGGAGTGATAAGAGGGCAAGTGCAGTCTCCAGCTGATCAGCCAGGGAGAGGGATGCTTTGTGTGTCCATTACAAGGGTGACTTTTGAACCTGAAATTATCTCACACACACATTGGCAGAGGAGTAGAGGGCAGTGAAAAAGTCCAAAGACAGACTAGGGTGAAAACATACTTTAGCAATACATACAGTATTGGTACAGTGATATACTCAGATTGGTGAAAACCACATGGTAATAAGTAAGTTTCATTTTCAAATCAGAGAGAGCTGTCAGGCACTCAAGTTGTCCAACATTTGTCTTTCAATTAATGTCTGCCTCAGAATGAAAATGGCTACATGCTGTCAACATTAATGAAATGTGTGGTTCAAAATTCTGTGGAATCATTAACTGTCCTAAGTAATTTAAAAAACAACTGGGAGGGAGGTGGGAATATCTGAGTTAGATTATATGAGTCAAAGTTGCGACATGTGCGCACATTTTAACCTGACAACGTACATGTTTTGCATTCATAGTCTTTATGGTTTTTTTCCTTAATATTTGCTTCCAGCAGTCACTGTTACTTCACAGGATTTTAGGAATTATACCCATGCAATCGCACAGGCTTTCAGCTAGTCTCTAATAATCAGATCTGTATGAATGGGTGGCACAAAGCCAATCCCCATTGCAGGGCAATAACATAAAAGTGGCCACAAGTGCTCCAATTCCATCAAGAAAGTTTTAAAACACCACCACCTGGCCCCTACATAGCACTATGTATTCAAGTGCCTGAAATCACTTTACAAACACAAATGAAGTTAAGCCTCACAGCCAGTCCCTGAGGTAGGAAATTTTAACTGTTTTACAGATGGGGAAACTGAGGCACAAGGCATTATTGAATGCAGAACCAGAACTGGAAATAAAATCCATGTCTCCTGGTGTGACATTATTGACATAAACTGGGACCATATAGATCATTGTTGCAACCAAGGTCCTGTAGTGGCACCCAAATCTTGTATAAAGGGGGTCAAATGGGATGTCTAAGACAAGGTTATGGTTTATTGGTTATGATTATGCTGTCTATGTGTGTGTGTGTGTGTGTATCAGTTTTGTAGTTGAAGTTATGAATATTGGCTCTATAATGTCTGTATGGCAAATTTATGCTATGCTTCTGGGGGACACCCCAGATAAGCTGGGATTAGCTCTGCCTAGCCTGCTTGATGGCCCATTAAGGGCCATCAGCTATACAATGGACCCATTGAGAGAAGGCAAATATGCCATCAGACTCAGCAAAATATGCAGGAACTGGTCCATGTGACTCCAGACTCCATTTTGCTGTAATTTTCCACAGTAAGAACAAAGAGGTGTTCTTACACCTGGAAAAGACTATATAAGGCTGATGCCTCATCTCCATTTTGTCTTCAATCCTGCTTCATACCTCTGGAAGGACTTTGCTACAAGCTGAAGCTTTGAACAAAGGACTGAGGACCCATCCCAGCGGGGGATGTATTCCAAAGACTTAATTTGAACCTGTAGTTTATTCTATCACTGCTACAAGCCTGAACCAAGAACTTTGCCATTGTTGGATGCAATTGGTTCCATTTAACCAATTCTAACTCTCATCTCTATCTTTTTTCTTTTATCAATAAACCTTTAGATTTTAGATTCTAAGGGATTGGCAACAGCGTGATTTGTGGGTAAGATCTGATTTGTATATTGACCTGGGTCTGGGGCTTGGTCCTTTGGGATCGGGAGAACCTTTTTTCTTTTATTGGGGTATTGGTTTTCATAACCACTTGTCCCCATAACGAGTGCCACTAGTGGTGATACTGGGAAGCTGGAGTGTCTAAGGAAATTGCTTGTGAGACTTGTGGTTAGCCAGTGGGGTGAGACCGAAGTCCTCTTAGTCTGGCTGGTTTGGTTTGCCTTAGAGGTGGAAAAACCCCAGGCTTGGGCTGTAACTGCCCTGTTTAAGCAATTTGTCCTGAGTTGGCACTCTCAGTTGGGTCCCGCCAGCATTGTCACACCTGGTTCTGTGCTCTGACCACTAGACCCTGCCCCTTCCCCTTACAGATGTATCTGAGTAGGGAGGAGAGTGCTCAGCAGTGGAGAACCATCCCTAGTGGAGGATGCTCTGCTGGGATCCTATCCTTATAGCAGGAGAAAGGTAAATAGAACTGTCCCCATTTATTGGAGACACTTGAAATAGAGTGAGGAATATGAGAGAGAGAGGCGAGAGAGAATGGGTTTCCCGCCATCTCTTCTTGCTTCCCCCTGGGTGCTGGGAGAGTGGAGCCACCTGCTCTAGGAGACAGCAATCTTTTGGAGCAACTTGGAAACGCGCAAAGTTTTCTGGGATGTGGGTTAAAGTGAGGGATATGTGGATTTGGGAGAAAAGAGACTGAGGGGCTCAGCTGTAGGGCCCATGTTAGTGGTTCAAAAGTTTGAATTCTTACCTGAGCACAATATGCTGACATCATTAGCATGGGAGCATGTGTCATTAGGACGGGACATCCTGGGACATTTCTGAAGGAGAGACTCATTCCCCACACACTGGAACTCTTCCTTCCAGATCAGATCATGTCCTTCTCCAAAGTGAGCTGCTCCCAAGGTGGCTACAGCCTGTCCACACCTTAATTCATTGCAGATAACAGAAGCAGTGTTGAAATCCAAGTGTGAATCACAGACTGTCTCCCATGTATTTCCATGTTTGACTTCAACACGTCCTGAGCAGGCAGTGGCCCCTCCTACCAGCCGGACTTCAATGCGACCTAGAGAGTCAATACATTCATCAGTGAGTGTTGGTTATGCTGACATCCCATAACCTTCCCCAGGCCTTTCTAGGGATGAAATGAGAGAATCTTCTCTCAACAGCAAAGACATTGTTAAATATGCAGGAGCCCTTTACTCTATATGCCAATTCCTGTTACCTGTCAGCTCTGTGTTCTTGGGGAACCAGGGCGCAGTACCCAGTCTGTCTATATGATTCAACAGTATGATGCAATTTTGAAAATGCTAGTATCATTCTTGTGTGTATTAACTGGACTGTCATATGCAAGACACAGGAGATAGCTATCCCACTCTAGGGGACACTGGTGAGGCCTCAGCTGGAGTACTGTGTCCATTCTGGGTGCCACACTTCAGAAAATATGTAGACAAATGTGGAGGTGGTCCACAGGAGAGCAACAAAACTTATAAGAGGTTTAGAAAACCTGATCTATGAGGAGAAGTTAAAAAAAAAAAAAACTTGGCATGTTTAGTCTTAAGAAAAGAAGACTTAGGGGGGACATGATATCAGCCTTCAAATAAGTTAAGGGCTGTTATAAAGAGAACCAGGGTGAATTTTTCTTCCTGTCCACTGAAGGTAGGACAAAAAGTAATGTGCATTTCTGCAGCAAGGGAGATTTATGTTAGATACTGTATTAGGAGAAACATCATAACTAGAAGGGTAGTTTAGGTTAGTTCTAGAATAAGCTGCCAAGGGAAGTTGTAGAATCCACGTCATTGGGGGTTCTTAAGAACAGGACGGATAAACATCTGCCTAGATTTAACTGATCTTGACGCAGTGCAGGGGGCTGGACTTGATAACCTCTCAACCCAGCCCCACATTTTAATGATTCTTTGAAGATACTGAACTGTTCTCTGCCTCAGTTTCCCATCCGTAAAATCCGGATAATGATGCAAGTACTTTAAGAACTACTGATGAAAGCTCTAAATCAAAAGACCTAGTTTTTATAATTAGTCACAGTAGCCTATCAGCTGCAAACCTAGGTGAGAACTACAACTGTTTAAATAACCATTGACTCCTACCAACAAACATTTCTCTTTTGGTTTAAAAAAACTAGTACATTAAATGGCAAAAATCTTTGTTAATGCAGGGTAAAGGTTGCCCGTTTATGGCACATGTGCTTCCAGAACTTTGGGCCTGCAGCAGCAGCCAGCCCACGCATTGACTTTGCGCAAGCGCTCCTGGGCACGCGTACCCCCCTGCAACAGGTCCCCCAGCTTTGCCCCTTGCTGCCTACCCCATTTGCCCATTATAGCCTTTTGCCACTCCCTGGCTTCAGTTTGTTTGCCTGCCCCGCCCTTTTCCCTCTGCAGCTGTTTATTTTTCCCACCCCAGCCCTACAGTTAGCCCCTTTGGTTTCTCTGCCCCACTCCCGGCCTGGTTGCTCCCCTTACTTTGTGGCCCCCCTTGCCCTGATTGGCCCCTCCCTTTGTGTGCCCATGCCCCCTCCCATGCGCTTGTGCTCCCCCCATTTTGGTTGATCACAGCACCCCCCTGAAGTTGTTGTAACCTTCCCTCCCCTAGTGCAGCTAGAGGAGCTGGACTTCCATCTTCCGTCAGTGACTGACCCCCTCCCCCCCAAAGTCCTTGATAGCCCCCCTATCTGGCCGCCCATTTTGGCACCCTCCTACCCCGCCTGCAGCCTAGTGGGGAGGAGTGGTTGACCTGCTTCCTCTCCCCCCCCTTTCTCTGGTGTTTTTTCCCCTCCCTCCCTGCTCATCATGGTGGGAGACACGGCGGGTGGGATCCCTGGGACAGGCCCCGCCCCCTCTCCCCCCCGACGACTCCCCTAGCCTCTACCTCAACCGCCACTGCCAAACCACCTGCCACCGCCCCTGCTGAGGCGCCGGGGTGACCTCCGCTGCTGCCACGTCCCTCACCCCCTCTGATTCTGGGGAGCCCCCCCAGCCGGCAGAAAAGGCCAGGGCAAATAGAAGGGAAAGAGCCCCGCCAAGAAGACTAGGCCCTCCATGGCAAGGGCTGTCCCCACTGCCGCAGCCCCGCCATCGGCCGCAGCATCCCTCTCCGCTGTTCCGGCGGCCCCCACGCCTGCTGCTACGCCATCTCTCCCGGCCGCCGTCTCTGCTACCATCTATAGTGGCCAGGCCCCCTTCCCCACCTTGACCAGGAAGCACGGCATCCGTTGCCTCCTGGTGCCCACCTCGCCCCATGTGGAGACCTACGTGTGGACGTTGGCGAGGGTGGTGGGGCCCACGGCCATCGTGGCGGCCTCCAAAATGTATGGCAAGGTTGTCTTCTTCCTTGCCTTGGAGGCCGCCGCCCAGGAGGCGGTGGAAAAGGGCTTGGCGGTGGGGGGCGTGTTCGTCCCCCTGGAGCCGCTGGAGGACCTGGGTGTCCATGTTGTCCTAACCTCCGTTCCTCCTTTCCTCCCCAATGTCGCCCTGCTGCCTGCCCTTTCTACCCTGGGGAAACCAATCTCCATCATCAGCCCTCTCTCGCTGGGCTGCAAAGACCCCGCCCTCCTTCACGTCCTCTCGTTCCGCCGCCGGCGCGTGGCGGAGAGGCGCTCGAGGGGTCTTTCCTGGTCCTCTATCAGGGGGCCCATTACCGGGTGCACTATTCTACGGGGGAGGCCTGGTGCTACCTCTGCCAGGCGATGGGGCACGTCCGGAGGGACTGCCCCTTGGCCTGGCATGGAGGAGCGCCCGGGACCCCCGAGCCCCGGCAGGGTACCGGCCCCATCATCGCTGGTGCCCCTGGCTGCCCGGTGCCCAGAGCTGCCCCTCCTCCTTCTCAGCCCACCACTGCTCCTGCTTGGGCCCTAGGGGTACTTCCCCCAGTGCGTCCAGATGAGCGGGAGAGCCCCGTCTCTGCTGCCTGCAATCTGGTGGGGCCTGTGGAGGAGGGTGCGGCAGGGGTATCACCGGGCCTGGGAGAGGGTCCGCCCCGGGGGGACTCTGCCCCCCCTCATGCTGCCCCACCATTACCTCCCCAAGTCCCTGTGTCCTCATCCCTGCCCCCCGACTCAACCCCTGTTAACCAGCCCGCAGACGATGCCATGAAGGGCTGGACCCTAGTGCAGGGAAAGCGAGGCAAGAGGAAGGCTTGAGCTCCGCTCCTGCCATCCAGTGCGGAGGCCTCCCGGAAAACCAGGAAGGGGGGCACCGCTGCCGAGCCTTCCGCCTTCCCCACGGGTGCGTTCCATCCACCAGTGCTGGCTGGGGAAGACGTGGCAGCACCGGAGGGTACCACCATCCATCCTCCATGGTCCCTCCTCGTGGAGGCCCCCGATGAAGCCCCTCCTGCCCCCTAAACCCCCTGCAATGCCCGAGGCAAGCATCGCCTCGGGCGCTAGCGGGGAGGACCCCAGGGTGGTGGGAGCTGAGCTCCCTTCCATCTATGAGGAGATCGAGGCCCTGGGTCTGACCCCGGTCACCCAGGGGGAGGATGACCCTCTGTCAGTGGGCCTCGACCTGACCGACCTCATCCCGGCTCTCCTTTCCCCGTGCTCCCTCCCCCTAACCACTGATTCCGCTCCCGCCTCCGAGGGTCCCCTGGATTCTTCGACCTGCCCAGACGCAGGTGGCACTCCACTGACGGCCGCTGAGCCTATTGAGGCGACGGCCAGTGCCTCGCAGCCAGGACCCAAGTTAACAGGGGTATCTCTCATTGGCGTGGGGCAACCAAGTTCCTTCCTGGGTGCGGGCCCCGCTAAAGATTGTCCACCTCCTGATGCTGTGGCTGTTACATCTGCTGTTGAGCTTGAGCCCGGCCTCCCTGGGGACCCCGTCCCTAACCCTCAGTCCCCTGAGCCTGATCAAGAGGAGCCACCTTCCAGCAGTCGAGCTCCTGGGGCCCAGGATCCCGCCTCCGTCCCTCTCCCCGACCCTACTCCTGACCCCGTCCCTATCCTCTCCACCTTCCGTGATGCCATTGCCGCCCCTGGGGCCATCTCCTTCCCTTTCCTGGAGAATGACCCCCAGGGAGTGGCCTTTGTGTTTCCCAGTCCTGACCCACTAGGGGCTGCTATCTTCCCTTCACCGCCCCCCCCTGAGCCGGGGTCTGAGGCGGGCTGTGTGGCGCTGCCCCATCGGGCGCCACATCGAGGGTCCGCCCCTTGCCTGCCCATCTCGGTGGGCCACGGGGCTGTGCCAGGGGCCCCACCAGAGGATGACCAGAAGCCCGTGACACCCCCCCCCATTGGCTGTGAGAAGAGCTGTGGGAGTTTTTAGAAGACATCCGTGGCTCCCGCAATAAGGTGCCGCTAGCTCTCCAGCAATGGGGGGATTTCCATCAAATCCTCCGGGCCACGAGGACCCTCATGGGGGAGGGTAAAAGGACTGGGAAGCAGGGCGCCGCGGCTTACCAGCGGGTCCGCAGCTTCTGTGATGCTTTGCTCGCCTTTTGAGGTGGGTCACGGTTTGCTGCGTGGCCCAATGGGGACCGTGAGCGTCCCTGCTGGCGAGGATCCCCCCCAGCCCTCCTCATGCCACCTATCACCTTTGCAACATTGAACACCCGGGGCTGTAGGGTGGGTCTCTGCAGGAGCCAGGTGCTCTCCTTCCTTCGGGGGGGGGGTGTACTCTGTGGTTTTCCTGCAGGAGACCCACACGGATCCGGCCGCTGAAGACAGCTGGCGGCTGGAGTAGGGGGACAGGATCTACTTTAGCCACCTCACAGTTCGTACGGCTGGAGTGGCTACCCTGTTCTCCCCTGACCTACGGCCCGAGGTGCTGGGGGTTGCCGAGGCTGTGCCGGGCCGCCTGCTGCACCTCCGGGCCCGTATGGAGGGGCTCGTGGTCAACCTTGTTAACGTCTATGCCCCAACATCGGGCCCGGAGCGGCTGCATTTTTATCAGCAGGCGTCCGCCTTCCTCGGCTCCTTGGATCCTCGTGAGTGCCTGGTCCTGGGCGGGGACTTCAATGCCACCCTCGACGAGCGGGACCGCTCGGGGACCGAGCAGAGCCCAGCCGCCGCGGACGTCCTCCGGGAGATTGTCGAACATCGCTCTCTGGTGGACGTCTGGCGTGACCACCACCCAGACGATGTCTCGACGTTTACCTATGTCCGGGTAGAAGCCCATCGGTCGTGCCACTCCCGGTTGGACCGCATCTACTTCTCACGCTTCCACCTTTCACGGGCCCACTCCTCCAACATCCGGCCAGCCCCTTTTTCAGATCACCATCTAGTCACCGTGACGGACTCTCTCTGTGAGGAGAGGCCGGGGCCAGCCTATTGGCATTTTAACAACAGCTTGCTGGAGGATGTGGGCTTCATGGCGTCCTTCTGGGAGTTCTGGCTGGTCTGGTGAGGGCAGCGGCATGCCTTTCCCTCGGCGCGGTGATGGGACCTGGGGAAGGTGCGTGCCTGCTGTACCCCCTGTGTCCCCACAAACACAGTCTAGACCCTCACCATTACAGCACAGTTCGAAAAATCACTCAGTCCTTAATGGCCCCCTCCACAGTGGTCTCCAGAGTCCTGTGCGCTCCCCCAACAGCTGATGGTCTGCTAATCCTCTTCCTCCAGGCTCCAGCAGCTCCCCAGGACAAACACAGCTGCTTAGGGCTTCCATTGGTGGCAGTGAAACAGAAACTCTAAGGGTTGTCAACTGCCTCACTCAACTCAACAGTGCTCAATCTGGGGCTCTCTGATGACAGTTAAAAAGCAAACACTGGTGACTGTCTCCCTGCCCA
>NW_020698096.1:0-2890 GCF_002925995.2 Terrapene triunguis | reverse complement strand
ACAAACCTTTGTCAGAGTTTTCTCATACTCTAAAGACAAAATGCGATTAAGCTCCATGCAATCAGGATTATCAATGAGAGGATATAAGGGAACTTCTGGGGTATGGGAGGTACAACTCTTACGTATGAGCACTTTACAGCAAATGAGCAAAAGAACAAGAACAAAACATATCACCACACCTGTGAGCAAGATGCGAACAATGCTTCCCCCTATATCCCCTAGTTCCCCTAAACCAGGTATCCAACCCCAAAGGGAATCCAAAATAGTGGTTTCCCCTTCCTGGGCCTTCCACTGGCTAAAGGCCCGTTCAGCTGACAAGATGTGCTTGTTAATGTTCTGTGAAAACTTTGGGACATAGGTACAACACTCTTCTTCAATAAGGGCACAGACCCCGCCTCGTGAGGCTAACACATAATCTAGGGCCTGTCAGTTCTGCAAAGCCAGCAGTCGAAGCTGGTACAGCTCAGAACTTATGCTTTTCTCTATGGCTAGAGTATCATAGGCAAACTTAAATTGTCAGAGGTGCTACTGCTAGTAACCATCCACCTTTGACAAAAGTCTGACCAATTTTGGGGTACTACTCTCCAGGGCAATTCCGCTGAATGATGGGGAGTCTGGGCACATATCCAACAGTTGGAGAGATTGAACTCACGGGCAAAGGCAATTTTCAGGGCCTCGTATGTGTTGGTAGCCATATCTGCAGGGATGGCTCCCCATCCTGCATGCGATGTGGGTGAAACAGTAGGTAACAGAAGACTTGCCTCTGTGATAAAAAGAAATGCTGTGAGAGACCCTAAACCTAAACCCATATTGTAATTACCACAACCCAAATACCCAAAAGACAAGAAGAATTATTGACACTAAACAAGTCAAAAAAATAACAAGACCAAATACATAGGCCAAGTCGGCCTTCTGCGAGAAAATAAAACCAATGCTCAGGGTTCTCGCGGGGAGTATGCTGTGACTGTTCAGAAAGATCACAACGCATTCCCAGTGACCCTCACTGTCTTTTGAATAGCAGCTTAAGTCCCAAATCGTCGCTAGCAGTCTTCTCCGCAGGCTGGACAGTCCACTGTTTAGGAGCAGGCACTGCTTTCAGTCGAGAGTGATGAATCCAGTTCTTGTGTCCTTCGACCTTTGCCACTGTATGGGAAACAAGCAGGACGGTGTGGGGTCCCTTCCACTTCTCTTGGAGAGGCTCGTCCTTCCAGGTCCGCACGAGAATGGAGTCACCAGGCTGCAGGGAGTGGACCCGGAGTATCCAGCAGAAGAGGCTGTGAATCTTTGGTGTACCTATGAAGAAAAGAAAGAACAGCAGACAGAGGGCACATGTACTGAGACAAAAAACCATACCCCACTTCCCATTCCCCTGCCAGAACTGGGGTACCATTCATAGGCCATGCTCTTCCAAACATAATTTCGAAGGGACTAAGCCCTATCCTACCCTTAGGGAGAGCACGAATGCGAAGTAACACAAGGGGCAAGGCATCAGGCCACTTAAGAGATGCCTCCTGACAGACCTTTGAGAGGTGTCGCTTGAGTGTCTGATTTGTGCGTTCCACTACTCCACTGGCTTGTGGTCGCCAGGGTGTGTGGAGTTTCCAGGGGATCTGCAGAGCACGTGATATCTTTTGAACAATTTGAGATGTGAAGTGTGTTCCATTATCAGATTCCATCCACTGGGGAAGGCCGAAGCGAGGAATGATTTCCTTGACAAACTTAAGAGCCACTGTCTTGGCAGTGTTGTTACGACATGGGAAGGCTTCAGGCCATCCGCTGAATCGATCCACTAAGACAAGGAGGTACCTGTACCCTTGGGTCCTGGGAAACTCAGTAAAGTCTATTTGCCACACCAATCCTGGGCCTGGGGTAGGTTCCAGGGTGGCTGGTGGCACTGCTACTCCTGGTCGAGGGTTATTCTTTTGGCAGATTAAACATTCAGCTTGTACCTGTGATGCTAGGGGTTTAAGTCTAGAGGTTAGAAAACATTTATTCATGAGCTGGATAAGAGTCTCTTTGCCTGCGTGTGTGGTTTGATGCAGTTCCTGCAACACTGGTTGAATCAAGCCCTTGGGCAGGAGGATTTTTCCCTCTGTGGAATAAAGCCATCCCTCCTTTTCCTGGAGACCGAGACTGTCAGCCAGGTTTCTGTCCTCTTGGGAGTACTGAGGGGCTGCAAACTCACCCACTGATGGGATGAGGGCATGCATTTGGGCATTCTCCTCAGTTGGTGATTTCAGGGTAGCAGCTCGCTTAGCTTCCCTGTCTGCTCTGGCATTGCCCTTGGTTACATCTTGATCTTCCCTTTGATGGGCTTTGCAATGCACCACTGCTACTGCTGAGGGGAGTTGTACTGCTTCTAAAAGCGGAAGAATTTGAGACCCATGCTTGACCGGAGAGCCCTGGGCTGTTAGCATTCCCCTTTGCTTCCACAATCCAGCGTGAGCATGCAATACCCCAAAAGCATACTTTGAATCAGTAAAGATATTAACCCATTTGTCTTTTGCCAGCTCGAGTCAGGGCCACTAGTTCAGCAAGCTGGGCAGACGTCCCTGCTGGTAAACTCTCAGCTTCCACGGTATCATGAAGAGACACAATAGCATAACCAGCCCTCCTTTGCCCATCCACAACAGTATTACTTCCATCTGTATACCATTCCAAGTCAGCATTTGGGAGTGGCTGATCTTTTAGATCTGGGCGGCTAGAATACTGAACATCTATGATTTCTAGACAGTCATGTTCCTGCTTTTGTCTCTGGTAGCAGGGTAGCTGGATTAAGGGAGGGACAGATCTGCAGGGTGACTTCAGGATTCTCTAACAGCTTCGCCTGGTACCGAGCAACCCGAGCCTGTGTGAGCCAAAGACCACCCTTAGTGTCCAGCAAGGCTCG
>NW_020698095.1:0-5499 GCF_002925995.2 Terrapene triunguis | reverse complement strand
TTCTGTTTAGCCACCTGAATATAGTCTGGGTCTTTGCCCACATCTTGTGGCTGGTCCACACCAGAGGCTTAGGAGTGTACCACTGCCCTTAGCTCAGGCAGGAGAGTTGTGTGTGTTGGATCCAGAAGGCTCAGTCCCTGCAGACTGATCCGTCCAGGGGGTGTTAGCCACAGGGCCAGCTTTCCCCACGCTGCTTCGTGTGTGTATGACATTGCAGACTGAGCTGGGTCGCTTTAAGTGTTGGCTTACCAAAGCTGCTGCTCCCAGAGGATGACCGAAGGCCCCCCTCCCTCCTTTTATTCACACCACTGTAAGCCGTGCTTCTAGCCAGAAGAGCAGGGCCAGGAGAGGGATTGGGTCTGGGTGTGTAGGTGGTGATTGTAATGTGGACATCCATCTGCTGAGAACCCCCCAAACTCACGTCACGTCGGCCTCTGAACGGCTGCTGGATGGCAGCAGCTTGTGGGCGTCACCCACCCAGAGAGGAAAAGCTGTACCGTACATGTTCTGGAGGGTTATGCATCTTATCAGGGAAGGCCATTTGGAAGGTGGCTTGTCATACGGCCAGCGTCCCCTTCCGCGACTGCTTCATACTTTATGGGTGCGTCTACACGGCAATGTAAGCCCGAGGTTAGTGGGACTTGAGTCAGTTGACTCATGTTAGGGAACCCTAGGCTTGAGCATCTACACTGCATTTTAACCCCATGTTTTCTAACCCATGCTCGGACCTATGGCTCTGGTGTCCACACTGCAGTGCGCAGACCCAAGTCAGAGTAGCCATATCCCAGAATCCCCAGCGCCCACCCCAAAATGTGGCCACTCTAGCCTTAGGAGCATGGTGCACTATGGGAAAAGTTACCTGCCCGCCCTGCCTGTCACCAGGAAGCAGCTCGCCTTGCAAAAGGCTTGATGGGTTTGTTCTCCACTGCAAACCCAGGAGGCTGTCTGATAGCGCGCTTGCAGATCGGGGATCAGAAGACAATGGGTTGACGCTGACCTGAGCTGCTGCCGTTGGCAACGCGGGGAGGGATTGCAGATGGTTGGGATAGAGAGGACTAAGGAAGGTGTCCCAGGGAATTGTGGGATACTTCTGGCTGCCTCCCAGGACCCGAGACAAGCGGGGCTGCATCTACATTGCAAAGCAATAAAGGCTCTGACCCTGGGTCCCAGCTTAACTCGCGCTCAGACCCTCCAGCCCTGCAGGGGCCTGGGATGCAGGATCTGAGCCCTGGGTTAGCGCAGTTGCAGTGTAGATGCAAGAGGGGTTAGGCTTGAGCAGCCTGGGCTTACTTGCAGTGTAGACATACCCTGTGTGGTGACCTGAGGCAACACAGGCTGTGTTTGGAGAGCCAGGGATGGTTACAGGGTCTTGTCTGGGCCCCAGAGCCTCCGTAACAAATCCCCTTTATAACCTTCACAGTATCTTCTACAGCTTGAAGAACAAGGCCCCGTCAAGCTTTATTTGCCCAGCTAGGCCTGAATGAGAGGAGAGGAAAGGAAAGAACTGGAAACTTGAGAGACTGTTGCTTTAATCGGGGCCCGTGTTATGGGAAGCCAAACATCCCCTTCCCCTGGTGTGAAAGCCCCGTCTGCCTCCTCCTAGCAGCGGGAAGCGGTCAGGGCTCTGAGGAGAGGAAAAGTTCAGAGCGAGAAAGAGAGAGAGAGAGAGAGATCTGAATGTTATGCAGCTTTAAGGATCAAAAATAGACAGCACTTATATACAGTTCCATTTGGGCAGCCCCAGGAGAGGTGGGCTGAAGACCCCAACGGCTGCCGCCCTCCCCGGCCCACCCAGCCCTACCTCACCCACAAGTTCGCTTCCCCCCCGCACCCCACCCCACCCCACCGCCCCCTTCACTTCCGCCGCCCGATCTGAGCCATCAAGTGGGCGTTGGCGGCGGCCTTTGCCCTCAAGTTCTTGGCCTTGGCGATGTCGAAGAGGATGTTCATGATATTGGTGGGCACGTCGAGGGAGAGGGTGAATTTGGTGCGCCGGTCGGTCTTGGCCCGGTTCTGGTACATCTTCCCCTTGAGTTGTGCCTGGGAGAGGTATTTGTAACGGGCATCCCCTGCGAACGTCCTTTTCTCCTTTTCCTCCTTCTCCTCTTCCTCCTGCTGCGAGGGTGCCTCCTTCCCAGGCGGGGAGTCGAAACTCCTCTTGTCCACGAGGGAGTTCTCCTCCGGGCGGCTCTTCTCGGCCTCCGAGAGGGCGGCGTTGATGCAGCTGAAGAGGGACTCGGCTTTGTACAGCTTGAGGGACAGGCCCGTCCGCGCGGCGCACACCATCAGGAGCAGCAGCATGAGTCTGGTAGGCGCCATGGTTCCCCCCTGAGGCTCAGGAGAGGGAGAGAAGGCAGGGAAGGTAGAAATGTAGGTGTGGGTCATTAGCATTAATAACGGTGTATCATCAGGGCACATAGGCGCTGACTCCATGGGTGCTCCGGGGCTGGAGCAGCCATGGAAAAAAATAGTGGGTGCTTAGCACCCACCGGCAGGCCTCACCGATCAACTTCCCCCCACCCAGCGCCTTCTGCCTGCTGGCGGCCCTGCCAATCAGCTCCGCTCCCTCCCTTCCAGCGCCTCCTGCCCACCACAGATCAGCTGTTCAGTGGCAGGCACGAGGCGCTGGGGGGAGGGGACAGAGAGAGGGCAGGGCACTCTTGGGGGAGGGGTGGAACGGGGCAGGGTAGGGGTGGAGTGGGTGGAGCCTAGGGGAAGGGATGAAGTGGGGGCGGGGCCTCGGGTGGAGCAGGGGTCAAGCCCCCCAAGGGAAATGAGAAAGTCCACGCCTGTGATGGCAGAACAGTCCAGTGGTAAGGGGAGGGGATTGGGATGTCCAGATCCTGGAGGAGGTGTCTAGTGGTTAGAGCCGGGGATGGGGAGTCAGGACTCCTGGGTCCTATTCCCATAACTAGAAGGAAGTATGGTCTAGTGCAGAGGCGATGCATGGGGTGGGCGCACGCAGGAGAATGTGCCGCCCTCCTCCCCCCCCCGATTTCTGCCAGGGTTTGCCGACCCTTTATAAATCCCCTTTTGAACCCCCTCCTTGTGTGGTAGCTCCTGCAGCTGGCAAGCCCCAAGCTGCAGCCATGGGAATAGGCAGCAGCAAACAGCTGGGAGCTGCAGGGAGGGGCCACTGACGGTAAGAGGAGGGGTGTGAGCCTCGGGGGGGGGTGACTCAAGTTGTTTGGGGGGGGGGGGTGAACCTTTAAATTGTGCCCCCCCCATCAGCAGGTACCAGTCATCTCTTGTCCAGTGGTTAGAGCAGGGGACTGGGCGTCAGGCCTCCTGTGTGCCACACCCATGGGCTCCCCCTGTACTTTTGGGCGGGTCGCTGAGACCTACATTTGGAAAAGTGGCCTCTAATTGTACGTGCTGAACCGGAGACCCGATGCTTTGCAGCCCTACAGACTATTCATACATAAGGATTGCTTTGCTTCACTGTCGCTGAAATGCAGCTGCCTCTGGGGTGGGTCACAACAGCTGTTATAACAGTTCCAGCAATATTACTTGGGACACTGCCACAGGATTGTCAGAATAGCATGGTCACCTCCCAGCCTTCTTCCACGTGGCCTCCTGCGCTCGATATGACTTCCCTGACATAAAGGCTCCCCCCCGACCCTCACCCTGACCAACTCAAACCTGGTTCAAAATGTCGATTTTTCGAAAAAGCACTTCCGGGCAATCTGAATACCAATTGGACACTTCCATGGTGCTAGCTAACTCCAGTGGTAACATATGTTCCTATATCAACCCCATGTGGTGTTGGCAACCCATCAATTGCAGCCCTGAGAGTCCATCTGCCTATAAACCCCAGTATTGCCAACCCCGACTAGTCAAAAATCAGAAGTCAGGGCCCCTCGAAATCATGAGCTGACTAACTGAGTCACCTTGGCTTTACCACAAAATGTGGGGCACGGGTCACTTGCAATGGATTCTCTGCACCTTGAAGTCTTTAAGCCACGATTTAAGGACTTCAGTAGCTCAGACACAGGTTTGATACAGGAGTGGGTGGGTGAGATTCTGTGGTCTGCGTTGTGCAGGAGGTCAGACTAGACGATCATAATGGTCCCTTCTGACCTTAAAGTCTACGTCCGATAAGGAATGCGCCATGTCTAGGGCAGGCAGGGGGTGTATAACCGGGTCACCACAGAGGTTTGATGTAGTACCAACAGAGCATCCCCAATACACCTCAGTCCTGCCTGGCCACACTGCCGTCTCATCCCTCCATCATTCCAGAGGCAAGCCCGTTGGCGGATGGATTTTCCATTGCAAGCGAAGACGAAAAGCTAAAATTTGGGGGGAAACGAAATTCTGAAAAAATGTTCATGCGGGGCCAGTGGAAACGTTTATTTATCGCTCTCCGACTCTCCAGACCATGCAGGTCCTTGGCCACTCTCAGCTTTTCCCCCACCTCCTTCAGCCACGGGCCTATTTCCCCCCATCAGTGCATTTGCACTGGTTCCATTTCACCTATTTAAACCTAACGTAAACTTCAAAACGAAGGTCGTTTCAGGATGACCAAGCAAAACTTTCTGTGCCAAAAAGGGACATGTTGACTTAAACTCCCCCCCCCCCCTGCATTTTTTGCTAAATGATATGTCATTGACATCGATGTGATTTCACGACAAATGCTGGTTTTGTCCAAACACCGTTTTCTGATGGTATGTCGTGATCAGCTCCCTTCCTGAGCTGCTGCTCCTCTAGAAGGGATGGCTGACAATAACGCTGGATATGTCTATACTCAGAGGCGCCCACTCCGTGGGTGCTCCGGGGCTGGAGCACCCATCGGAAGCCCCCCCATCAGCTCCGCCGATCAGCACCTCCCCCTCCCTCCCCATGCCTCCCGCCCACCATGATCAGCTGTTTTGCGGCATGCAGGAGGCTCTGGGTGGGAGGGGCAGGAATGAGGACGCGGTGCACTCGGGGGAGGGGATGGAATGGGGCGGGGAGAGGCAGGGCTGGGGTGGGGTGAGGTGGGGAGAGGCGGGGTGGGAGTGGGGACTTGGGGGAAGGGGTGGGGGGCGGGGCCTGGGACAGAGCCAGGGGTCGAGCACTCCCCCCGCGCATTGGAAAGTCGGCGCCTGTGTCTACACTGTACAGTAGCCCAGGTCTCTGGGACATATGGCCAGAGTGGGTATGTCTACACTGCAATGAGAAACCTGCGGCACCAAGTCACAGAGCCGGGCTCTGAAACCCACCTCGAAGCCCAAACCCACTAACCCAGGCCAGCCACAGCTGTGCTGTGGGTGTGTTACTGCAGTGTAGACATACCCCTTGTTTCCAAGTTCATGTTTGAGCATCCACACTGCATTGTAAACTGGGCCCATAGTGTATTATACAGACCTTCTGATCCAGGGCTGTGGTTTGAGCTGTGTCCACACTGCTCGGCCCTGAGTCACTTGGGCTCTGGCCCACGCCCTTAGCAGGTTCCTAGGGCCAGGGTCCTGCGTGCTTTGCTGACCCGCGTCAGACTGAGTTGTGTGTGGGAGGAAGGGG
>NW_020698094.1:1936-4040 GCF_002925995.2 Terrapene triunguis | reverse complement strand
TCTCAGGAACAGGCTCCTGAAGGACATGTAATAAAGATGTATAAATTGTATCTACAAATGTCAAGAACAAATATAATTGATAGGTAGGCCAAAAGCTTTTATCAATAATTGCCAGTGATCTCAACATCATAGATCTTGGTGGAACTGGTGTGAGGTCTGACTAGTCTTTAAAGAGACATGGTGTTCACTTCCTCATGATCTCAGCATCCAACTTGGAACACATTGCTCTCCATTGTTGGCACTCTCAGGATGGAGCTGAGAACTCACTGGACCATGGGTAGTTATTAACTCCCCTCTCATCCCTTGAATGACTTCTTAAAGACAGTTGAGGCACACTGGTCAAGAGTGTGTGTAGGGAAATTCACAGGGCCGTTTCCAACCTGTGATAGATCTACAGAAAGCCAAGGACAGCATCCTCCATGGATGTCAGCTCTTCCCACCATTAATTTCTAAATCTCCAGTTCAGATCTATCCCCTGGCAGACATGACTCCAATTTGTTACCACATGATGGCTGCTTGTTGTCTCATGTGAAATGTATGCAGTGGTTCTCAGACCAGCTCCCAGTGGACAAGTCTCCATGTCTAAAATGTATTCACCAACAGCCTTGGAAATAATTTGCAAACTTCTTGGTAAATTCATCTCAGCGTCCAAGGGCTAGTGGCGAAATTCACTCCAGTGTAATTCCCAAGCCATTCCCATTGGGGGTAACTTTCAGTGTGAACTGGACAATCATCTCCCTTACGCTCCTTTGAAAATCCTAGCCTAAACTTGCAAAGGCCTTGAGTGGTGCACAGGCCTGGAGTGTATTTGACACGGAAGGATCATGGACATTGAGCTAGCCTGGGACACCTGGATGCAGGCTCCCCAAGGCAGGACTGAAGCAGGTTAGTGGGACAGTGTGCTGGAACTGTCAGTACTTCAGCCTTAGCCTGAGCTGTTTGCTGGGCCACTGGAGGAACTCTGTCCTCATGTGCAGAGTTGCATTCTTGCTTTGTTTTATAAGGGTTTTCTTCACCTTCCTCTCAGACATCAGATCTTTGCAATTGACAAAGTTATGACACTGATGGCAACAGTCTCAGCCTTTAGAGCCAATCTTTTCTTGCCCATTAATTTCACCAATCTTGATTATTAAGAAGAGGTGGTATACGAATAATAAAACCTGTGATTTATAAATATGTTTGTGAATAACATAGTAAGGACAATTCTCCAATGACCTGAGAGAAGTCTGTTCCAAGAAGATCAACTGTTTATAGCAGGTAGCTGAGCATCAGCTTTTCTGGGTTCAATTCCTAGCTCTGGGAGAGGAGTGGGTTTAGCAATTAAAGTGTGTGGGGTGGGTGGCTTGGGGGCAGATGGGAGTCAAGTTTTTTAGAGAACAGGGCACATCAGGGAGCTGGTTCTGAGTATGTATGTATTTCATAATCTCTCTCCTCCTTCCTGTGGAGGCCAACTGTCTTCTTTAATTGACAGCTCTTCAGAGAAAGGACCAAATTTTCATTTATACCCTTATTATGGGCAGATCAATCGATCCCTTGTCCTGATTGGATCATCTGAGCATTGATATCACTCCCTACATGGTTGTAGACTTGGATTTTCAAAGGAGTCTGGTGGATTTAGGCTCCCAAATGCAATTCAAAACCAAGAGGCGTTGGGTGACTGACAATCTCAGCCTTTATTATTTTAGCCATATCATCAAGGTCTACAACAATGACTGAGTGACCATAGGCTGGTGGACAGAGTCTGTGACTGGTTTCATTCCCCTGAAGAAAGTCTCAGTTTTCAACAGTCTGGGAAGCACTAAGGAAAGGGATTCTTATTCTGGGATATGATTCCATTAAAACACGAAGGTGAATACTCACAATCATCCAACTCCTATTGACTTTGAATGGAATTTGGGAGCCTCCTCAATTAGAATTTTGTGACAATCCAAGTGGGCTGTCAATATAGTTATGGAATACACATCCTGCACACCTTGATAAATTTCTTCACACCCCTCCCGTCAAACTTTTCACACTCCAGATGTCAAAATCGGTTCTCGCCCCTCAGTGCTGGTTGGTCAGGGGGCAGTGCTAAGAGACTTGTTGGGGGCAGTGCTAAGGGGGG
>NW_020698094.1:0-1926 GCF_002925995.2 Terrapene triunguis | reverse complement strand
AAATGAAGAATGAGAATAAAAAGGAAAGGAGAAAAAAGATAAACAAAAAATGTAGGAACCAAAAAAAAATCAAAGTAAAAGGAAGGAAAGAAAAAAACAAAAAAGAAGAAAAAAAGATGAGTGAAAGAAAAGAAAGGAGAAAGGGGAAATGAAAATATAAGAAAAAAGGTTATCAAAAATGGAGATAAAAGATATTAAAAAAGAGAAGAGGGAAAAGAAAAACAACAAAAGGAAATAAATAAATAGAAGGGGGGGCAGAACAGCTACTCACATTAGTCTAGGTCTGTGATGTTAGGAAGATACCATAAGGACAAACCGGCTAGACACAGATTGAGCCCTGTGCCTCAGTCATCACCAACTACTGTAAAACAAATTCTTGTAGGATAATTTTTAAATTCTAGTCCCTGCTCTTTTGGATTAAATACTAAAGTAGTTTATTCTGACCTTCTTCAAAGACTGTAAAGAAGTAATCGTTCTGATTTTTCCCTTCATGTCAAGTCGTGAGAAGCCCTCAAACAGCACCCGCAACATCAGGGTCTTTTGACTTGTCCAGTGGGTATTGTCACATCTAAGCGAATTGCACTTTTATATGTTGACTCTAGTTCTTCTGGTCTCAGGAATGATCTACTTGCCATTCTCTGTGAAGTAGGTCTGCCTCAACTGGGTGAGGCTGATTAGTTTAAATGATCACAGGTACCCCAGGGGATCCACTCATTGGAGAATCCCAGAGCCACTTTTTGAGAGGTACATGGAAAGATAAAAAAACATGACACTTTTTTTCCAATAAATTTTAACTAGGTTACCATCTGTGAACCCAACTACTGGTACCTTTCAGAATGTTTTAATCTTTGCCCGTATGTCATAGGCTCACTTGTGATGGCAGAGACCTTTAATGTGCCATTTAATTCATTTCTTGTGCCTCCTACCATATAATTATTGTGTTCCTTACACTTCATTGGTACGCAGCATAGTCCAGTGGGTTATGCACTGGTCTGGGCAACAGGAGATGCTCACTCCTAATTATATCTATTCCATTTGCTCAGGGCAGGTCCTTTAGCACTAAGACCCAGATCCACAAAAGCATTTAGGTGCCTAACTACTGCTGTGACAATTGGGCCCATAATTTTTGGCTGCTTGGGAATTAACTATGGAAAGTTCACTAATAAATGTTTTCAACAGGTTAAGTCCCAAACACCGCCTCAAATGAAATGGGATTGGAGGGACCTTAACAATAACAGCTCCAGCCCATCTCAACTAATTTCTTTACTTTCCCTCCAAAGGACAGTTATTATCATCTTTGATGCCATCTAAGAGACTGACGGACAAGACTTGTTTTTTTTCCTTCTAAAACTCTCTTCAGCTAAAGGGACAGGGAGCGAGGGACGTTGTTAAAATGAAAGCCTTATTTAATACCTTACATTTCAAATGCTTTAACTGTGCTTTCTTTTTTTCTTTATCTTTAATAAAAGGTTAAAAGGATTTTAATAGTGTGTTTGCCATGGGATTAAGCAGGCTGAGGCCTGTGTGTATCAAACCCTGAAACTTGTTTAACATTGTTTGATGTTGGCCAGTGACAGGGTTAAGCTAACACCTCTGACTTTCTGGGCCCACATATTCCATCTTAATTAACACAACACTACTACTTTAGACACCTAAGTTCAAAATTTAGGCATGACTGAGATCCTCAAAGCCCCCACTTAGCTGTTGCCTAACCCTGTAAGTGCCTTAATTCACTTGATGCCTAAAGTTTTGCTGCAAAAGTCCCCTAAGTGCTTATGTTTCTGCCTCTAGGCATGCACACTGCTGCCTCACTTGAGGTGCCTGGTTGCCTGTCTCAAGTCTAAGCCCCAGCCGGATCCTCAAACCAGGTGAACATAGGCATTACTGCACTTCTTTCTCCTGTGGAACTTGATCTGGTAGGTGGGT
>NW_020698093.1:4593-12066 GCF_002925995.2 Terrapene triunguis | reverse complement strand
GCTAGACCCCACTCCCCTCCCAAGGCCAGGGATAGAACCCAGGAGTCCTGACTCCTAAGCCCCTAACTCTTGCTCCAGCTGGGGAGGGAGGGGGGGCTATAAATTCTGATAGCTCAATTCACACCCCCTGGCACTGAAGGACCCCACGGAGCTGAGGCTGGGGGGCCGCAGGGGTGGGCTGGCTCAGCTGAGTGGAACAGCCCCTGGGGCCCTAATAGAGACCAGAACCGGGTTACATTGCTGGGACAGAACACCACACCCTGGTGCAACAGGAGCAGGTCCTCCCTTCCCTCGGGGCGAGGGACCTTCAGGCAGTTGCTGAGGGAGAGATCCTGCTTCCTTCAGTGCTTCTCTCCCGGGTACCAGCAGGGCTGGACGGCCTTTTCTCCCTGGGCTGTGGGGAGCAGGTCCCGTGGGCCCAGCAATTGCCAGCCGCTACGGAGCCCCTACAACGGTGGCAGAAATAGAACACCCTGGCAATGACTGACAACGGCCTCCGCCCATCACAGCGCGGCAGGCGGGACTGGTAGCCTAGGAAACGCTTTGATTGATAAAAGCTCCCCTCTTCCCCACCTCCCCTCACAGGAGGGAAGCCAGCTGTTTATCCTGCTGCCAGATGTTTCAGGGTGTTTTCCACTGCGAGGGGAGGGGGGAGCACAGGCAGAATGAACGTGGTGCGTCTGAGGTGCACGCAGTCGGGTCCGTCCACAGCCAAACACGAGTCCTGACGGTATCAGAACTGGTGTTTCACCCGCGCCCCAGATTCCCGCGTGTGTGTTTTTCACCGAGATCACACAAGAAGTCATTCTTCCGCTCTACTCTGCTCTGGTTAGGCCTCAGCTGGAGTATTGTGTCCAGTTCTGGGCACTGCATTTCAAGAAAGATGTGGAGAAATTGGAAAGGGTCCAGAGAAGAGCAACAAGAATGATTAAAGGTCTTGAGAACATGACCTATGAAGCAAGGCTGAAAGAATTGGGTTGTTTAGTTTGGAAAAGAGAAGACTGAGAGGGGACATGATAGCAGTTTTCAGGTATCTAAAAGGGTGTCATAAGGAGGAGGGAGAAAACTTGTTCACCTTAGCCTCTGAGGATAGAACAAGAAGCAATGGGCTTAAACTGCAGCAAGGGAGGTCTAGGTTGGACATTAGGAAAAAGTTCCTAACTGTCAGGGTGGTTAAACACTGGAATAAATTGCCTAGGGAGGTTGTGGAATCTCCATCTCTGGAGATATTTAAGAGTAGGTTAGATAAATGTCTATCAGGGATGGTCTAGACAGTATTTGGTCCTGCCATGCGGGCAGGGGACTGGACTCGATGACCTCTCGAGGTCCCTTCCAGTCCTAGAATCTATGAATCTATGAATCAGGGCCCCTGTCATGCTGGGCAAACCTCCCCCACCCTCCTCAAGTGAAATCAGTGCCCCCCGCATGCCCAGTACTGCATGGACCCGACTTGCCCTTCCCTGACTGAGACTGGGACCCCCGTCATGCCAGACACTGCATGGACCCCCCCCAGCCAAACCCAGATCCCCCACTGCTCCAGGTGCTGCACAGACCCCCCTCCCCGACCAAGATTAGGGCCTACCATTGTTCCAGATGCTGGGCAGACACACAGTGAGAGACAGTCCCTGCCCCGCAGAGCTGACAGTCTAAACAGACAAAGGAGAGTTCTCCCCATTTTATAGATGGGGAAACTGAGGCCCAGATGCAGCATCTGAGGCGGAGCTGAGAACAAAACCAAGATCTCCTGGGTCTCAATCCAGCGCCTCACTACATGGCCCAGTCCCCACTGGTTCTGTTGACAGGCCAGGGTCATTCCCCTTCCACCTCTCTCTGACAGTGATAAAGCGTCCGTCACCTGTGCCCCATCCCTGCGTTCGATCTGGCTGTTTGCAGAAGACTGAGTAATCTAAACCCTGGTTCTTTCCCTCCGCCCCTCGGAACATTTTCCCCCTCTACTAAAAAGGACAGCAATTCACTAAAGACCCTTCAAAAACATTTTTAAAAGAAGTTTCAAGGGCCTCCAAATGAAATGAAAAGTAGTTTCAAGTGCTCCGCTGTCCTCCAACTGAAAAGTAGTTGTAAGTGCCCCCCCCCCGGCCCCAATTCCTTTGCCAAATGTTTGCCATTTTATAACCACATTTCCCTATATTTTTTAAAAACTCCCCAGTCTCGGTATCTTTACAGTCGCTCCTAGAAGCACTAAAGAAGGATCAACAGCCCACAGCGCCAGGCGCTGTACAAACCAGGGCCAAGACAACAAATCTTGCCTCTGACAGCTGAGCAAGAGCTCTGAGCTCCTGCGAAACCATGTTGTAGCCACTTGGCTGGTGGGTTCGGCTCACTGAGGGGCGCCAGATTTGGGAAGAGGAATTCCCCCCGCTCAGACTGGCAGAGACCCTGGGGCAGACTTCACCTCTCTCTGCAGCGTGGATCACCTGGGCACATCTCAGCTAATCCATTCCCTGGCACCGCGAGGGCCTCAGGCATTGGGGCCCCCTCAGTTTTGCCTGTTCTCTGCCTGATGCCACTCAACACAGAGGGAACTGGGTGAAACTGACCGGCCTGCGCTCTCCAGGTCAGACCAGATAATCTCAGGGTCTCTCTGGATCTACCAAACAAACTGGGGGAGCTGGCAACACACAGCACAAAGGGGACAGGCTGGAAACAGAGATGCCAGGTCATCAGCAGGGCTGAGGCAGCAGGAAAGGACTAAGCAGAGAGTGCACAAGCACAGGGCTCTCCCATGGAGTGGGAAAGCACATAGGGCCTAGGAGGCTGGGGTATGCCCCATGGCAGTGGTTCCCAAACTTTAACAACCTGTGAACCCCTTTCACCAAAATGTCAAGTCTCGCGAACCCCCTCCTAAAAAGGAATATTTCCAGGGATTTTCTCCTTTACCTGAGTATAAATTATAAAAGCAGTGATCTTGGAAATATAAAATTTGTTTTTATGACATGCTTATTACACACTATTTATTTATTATTTATCATTACAGTATTTTATTACATTATGAAAATGGCAGCACTCTTCCAAGATCTCACTTTCATAGCTTGTATCACTTTGAATAAGCTTGTTATAAGACAAGGCTCCTATGTTTCATCAAGAAGTATCAGATGTGAAACAGCATGAAGGTATCTAAGAAGCCAACTCAAAGAGTTCCTCTTATACAAGCATTCAGGTCTTGAGCAGTTCAAGCAAACAATACACTTTACAACGAAGCTTAAACTTGTTCTTCATAATAATTTTAAAAACAATACTAGCTGCCTATTTAATTTTAAAAACGGCAAAAAATATCCACCTCCCTTTCCATTTCTTATAAGGAGTCTTGAAGTTTAAATCTCCTCAGTGTGATAGATGTGCTTGCTTTGATCTGCTTAGCTCTTGGAAGTCCAGGGGCTCCGGGCTGCTGGTCCCGTGCTGCCCAGGGTCCCTAAGGACAGCTCTGTCCGCCATTAGGGAATTTTTTCCCGAGAACCCCCTGTAACGTTTCGTGAACCCCCAGGGGTTCACGAACCCCAGTTTGGGAACCACTGCCCCATGGGATAGGCACACAGGGCTGCAGCATGGCATAGTGGGGTGGGCACAGCACAGGGGGCAGCAGGGTGGAACACAGCGCATGGGATTGGGGCAGCAGAGCTATTGCACGGGGGACTGCGGCAGTTGGGGGATAGTGCACAGGGAGGGCAGGAGCACGGATGTCACTGCACAGGGAGGCTGAGGAAAGGGGGCTATAGCACAGGGGTGTTGCAGTAGGGAGCAGGGGAGGTTCATGCAATGGGGCTGGGGCTGCAATAGGAAGCACGGGTCATGCAATGGGGCCGGGCTGTTGCAGTGG
Source organism: Terrapene triunguis (assembly GCF_002925995.2). NCBI lineage: Eukaryota > Metazoa > Chordata > Testudines > Emydidae > Terrapene > Terrapene triunguis. Next base: position 8,231 of record NW_020698093.1, on the reverse strand, counting down.
GGAGCAGGGGTTCCAGTGGGGCAAAGGAGAGTCATGAACTGGGGCCAGGTGTTGCAATGGGGGGAGGGGAGTCATGCAATGGGGCGGGGTGTTGCAGAAGGAGCTGGGGTTGCAGTGGGGCAAGAGGGGGAGTCATGCCATGGGGCCGGGGGCTGCAATGGGAAGCAGGTGGGTTGCAGAGGAGCGAGGGGGAGTCATGCCATGGGGCAGGGGGTTGCAATGGGGGGAGGGGGAGTCATGCCATGGGGAGGGGGGTTGCAATGGGGCCGGTCCCCCCGCGCACCTGGAGGTGAAGACCTTGGAGCAGCTGACGGAGGGGCTCAGTTCGCACATGGCCCGGTCCCCGGGGTCCCGCTCCCGCGAGCTCTCCGCGTGCAGCGCATACAGGGAGAGCGCCAGCCCCAGCGCGCACAGCACGAGCCGCAGCGCCCGCTCCCAGCCCGGCGCCGCCATCACCTGCTGCCACCGCGCGCCGGGCACGGGCTCGCCCCCACTGGCCCGCGCACCTGCCAATCAGCCAACGGCTCCGGCCCAATGGCTGCCCCTTCAGGAGGTGGGACAGGGGAGCAAGGGATTCTGGGACATGTAGTTTTATGTACCCAGTGGAGGAGAAGGGGGAGCTATGGCGCTTATGGGGGGGGGTCTAGTGGTGGGACCAGAGCCCTGGGGTAGCAGGGGGCTCCGGGGGCTATTTAAAGTGCCGGGGCTGCAGCTACCTCTGCTGCCTCGGTCCTCTAAATAGCCCCGAGAGCCCCGCAGCCTCCCCAGGGCTCCGGCACCTATTTAAAGGGCCAGGGTGGTAGAAGCAGCGGGGGGCCCTGTCCTATCTGCAGCCAGCCCCTGCTGCACCCCCTGCCCTGCCTCCAGCCCCGCACCCCCTGCCCTGCCCGCACCAGCCCCTGCCTGCAGCCAGCCCCGCACCCCCTGTCTCCAGCCAGCCCCTGTCTCCAGCCAGCCCCTGCCTTCAGCCAGCCCCTGCTGCACCCCCTGCCCTGCCTCCAGTCAGCCCCTGCCCTGCCCCTGCCCTGCCTCCAGCAAGGAATATATGTAATATATCATTTTGATTTTATTTATATAGTTATGGAAAGTAAATAATACATGGAAGAAATGAAAGGGGGGGTTTTACGTCTTTTTTTTTTTTTAGTCCTCCCTCCCGGGGCCCCGCCTAAAATGTTCAAATTGGGCCCCGCACTTCCTAAAGCCAGCCCTGCATACAGTAATGGCAAAGTTCTCGGTCCAGGCTTGTAGCAGTGATAGAATAAACTGCAGGTTCAAATCAAGTCTTTGGTGTACATCCACAGCTGGGATGGGTCATTCAGTCCTTTGTATAGAGCTTCCTTTTTTAGCAAAGTCCCTCCAGAGGTATGAAGCAGGATTGAAGACAAGATGGAGACAAGGGATCAGCCTTTTATAGTCTCTTGCCGTGTGGTCTTTGCTTTCTTTGTCCCAAGGACACTCTATCCAGCATGTGGCATAGAAAAACCTTAGAGTTCTGTCCATAGGCAGGTCCCTGCATGCCTTGCTGAGTCACAAGGTGTATCTACCTTCTCTCAATGGGTCAATTGTATAGCTCATGGTCCTTAGTGGGCCATCAAGCAGCCTAGGCAGAACTAACACCAACTTGTCTGAGGTGTTCCCCGGAAGCATAGCACAAGTTTGAAATACAGACAGTATAGAGCCAATATTCATAACGTCAACTACAAAACTGATACACATATACAGATAGCATAATTATAATCAGCCAATCAGAAACTCTCCATAGACCCCTTCCACGACAACCTTTATACAATATTGACTGCAAATATATAACAGTGGTCGCAACGGTGATCTATACAGTTACAGATTATGTCAATAGCGTCACAGGAGGTGACACGGCATCAGTGAGACTGATATTGGAATACTGCATCCAGTTTTGGTGTCCACCTTTGAAAAAGATGTTGTGAAATTGGAGCTGGGGCAGCAAAGAGCCACCAAATGTTCTGAGGGCTGGAGAAAAATGCCTTCTAGTGAGCGATTGAAAGAGCTCAACCTCTTTAGCTTATCAAAAGAAGATCGAAAGGTGACTTCATTGAAGTGTTGAAGTGCCTTAATGGAGAGAAAAGATTGGGTATTAAAGGGCTCTTTAATCGAGCAGAGAAAGGCAGAACAAGACCCAGTGGCTGGAAGGTGAAAAGAGACAAATTCATATGACAAATAAAGCACAAATATTCAACAGCGAGAATGATTCACCACAGGAACAAGCTACCAAGGAAAGTGGTGGATTCTCCATCTCTTGATGTCATTGAATGAAGACTAGATGCCTTTCTGGAATGCGTTTGCCCCCAAAGTAGCTATTGTGTCATACAGGAGGCCTGTGACATGCCGGGGGTCAGATTAGATGCTCTAATGGTCTCTTTTGGCCATCAAGTCTACTAATTTCCGAAAAACTGAGTGTAGCATTGGGAGCAGCGTCTGAGGTTTTACTGTCTAGCAGGCTTGCTTCCTAAAATGAACACTCCTTGAGTGGGTTGATCCACAGGGAGTAGCTCAAACCTCCAAAGTGCCTGGCCAGGGGCAGGACATTAGCACAGCAAGGGAGGGGCGTGGCAGTGACATCAGAAAGGCCTTTTGCAGGACCTCAGACTATTGGTCAAAGGTGGTGACCTCACAGAGAGATGCTGACATCAGCCAGGCAGGACAGAGGCGAGCGGCCCGGGAAACCTCAGAGACTCCTGTGGCTTTGCTTCAGCAAGTCTCTGTCTCGAGGTCTCTCTTTGAGGACTGAGAGAACATTCGGGTTCACGTACGTAAGCGGCAGGAGGAACCTCTGTCGAGTTTTCTCCTTCCCATTCTGTGATTGTACTAGAAAGCAGACGTCCCTGTTTAGAAGGTAAGAGCCTCCTCGAGGTTTGAAACCTCTTCAGTCTGATCCATCTGGTGACAGTTAAATTCTAGGCATGGAAAACACCAGCTTAAGGAGGCAGAATTTTATTCCGCACCTGGGATTTTGTCCCTTAGAATCACTGGGGACACTGGGGTTTGTCCTTTTGGTTTCACCTTTTCCTCCATCCCTCCCTCCTTTCTTTTCTTCTCTTGCTTCTTTTGTTCTTCCCCTGTTCCCCTCCCAACACCAGGGTGTGTGTGTTTGTGTGTCGCGGGGGAGTGCTCTGCAGCTCCCACGGTGGGAGGTCCACCAAAAATGTGGGGCTGAAGTAGTGACCCGGCAGTGATCCCCACCAGTAGCGTAGCCAGGGGGGATGCAGGGGAAGCAGCCACTTTCCCTCAGCACATTTTCCAAAAGAGGCACCTTAGTTAGGGGTTACCATGGCGCCACAGGAGGGGCCCACACTCCGCTCTGAAGCTTGGCCTGCCCGGCTGGCGCTGATCTCCTGCACACAAAGGGGGGGCAGCATGGCCGGAGGAGCCATGGGGGGTGCGGCACGGCCAGAGGAGCCATGGGGGGCAGGGCCGGCTCTAACTCTTTTGCAGCCCCAAGCAGCAAAAAAAAGCACCGCCCCCTGAGCCCCCCCCCGCCGAGCGCCACACCGCTGGAACCCCCCCCCACTGAGCGCCGCGCCCCGCGCCGTCCCCCCTCCTGGCGCCGCGCCGCCGGAGCGCCCCCGCCCCCCCGTGGAATGCCACGCCATGCTGCCCCCCCC
>NW_020698093.1:0-4493 GCF_002925995.2 Terrapene triunguis | reverse complement strand
AGATTGGCCGCCCCTTACCAGGAGCCGCCCCAAGCATGTGCTTGGTTGCCTGGTGCCTGGAGCCGGCCGTGATGGGGGGCCGCGGGGGCGGCACGGCATGGCTGGAGGAGCCAAGGGGGGGGGCGCCTTTTTAATGTTTGCTCCCCCTGCTCTTAGAACCTGGCTATGCCACTGATCCCCACCAGTGACCTGGGCCATCCTTTGGGCTCTCTGGTGAGAACCCTCAGCCTCCCGTCCTCAGCCTCTACCCTGACTGGCTGAGCAGGGGGTTATTGACAGGGAAGAGACTCAGGTCCTTGTTCTCTTTTAAGACCAAGTAAATAAGTCATAAGCAGTTCTAGGTTTGATGAATTTTGCTGCTTCTCTGCATTAATTGTCTCTCAGCAGCTCATGATTCTCTCTAACATTGCAGTTCTCCTCAAATACTTGCTGAATAATTACTGAGCACTGTTGTTGGTCTGGAACTCATCTGAGAGCACTTTATTCAGGTCCTTCAATGTATGAAATTCAAGATCCGATGGTTAGTTTGAAAATCAGGGCTCTTGGGTCCTAGTCCCAACTCTGCCACTGACTGGCTGTGTGACCTAAGACAAATCAATTCTCCTTTCTCAGCCTTAGCTTCTCCCTCTTTCAAGTAGGGATAATAATGATCCGCTCCTACCTACCTCACAGTGGGTGGAGGATGGGGATCCATTGGAGAGTGTCACTAGGAGGAGTGCATAATATGAGGTGTCCTAGCACATTTACTCAGATCAGATTGTGAAATAGTTGAAATAGTCTATTTTATTTGTATTTTTTTTATTTTGAAATTGATAAGAGCAACAACTACTTAGCTCAGACTGAGGCATCTTATCTCATTTTCGAGATCTAAGTGTCTCCTCTTTGTGTGCGACGAGACAATTTAACACACTGTGACAAACAGGAGATGCTTTTGTTTTGCAACAAAATATTTTTGCAAAGAACTTTCATCCCACTTATTATGAATTCAAGAAACAAACTGGTTTAGTCTGAATGGGATTTTCTGACAGAAACGGTTTCAATGAAATTTCCCCACCATCTCGATTCCTGGGCTCTATCCCTGCCCAGGGGTGAAAGGAACTTAAAGGATTTACCGTTACGCCGGAGTCCTGAGTGGGGGTGTGGCCTCAACCGGAAGAGGCGGGGCCTTTCAAGATTTAAAAGCCCTGGGGCTCCAGCTGTGGCTGGGAGCCCCAGGGCCTTTAAATCACCCCGGAGCTACCAGCTGCAGAGGCGGCTGGGAGCCCCGGTGCTCAGGGGCGAATTAAAGGGCCCGGGGCTCCGGCCTCCGCGGACCTCTGGGCCCTTTAAATCACCGCCGCAGAAGCCTGTCCAGTCCGGCACGGCTTACTGGCTCTTGCCGGTACGCTGTACCAGACCGGACCGGCTTACTTTCCCCTCTGCCGTGCCTCTGGGGGGTTTGTTGTCCATTAGAACAGGAGTAAGGACTGGTGGCTTCTCTTTATGGCTCTGCCACTGCCTTGCTGTCTAGTCCCTTGGATAGGTCCCTTCCCTTCTCTGTAGCTCAGGCTCCTCCCCATCTGTCCAATGCGAACAGGGACAAATCTCGAACTCTGGGCGGTCATGAGCCTAAGTGAGATAAGGGGCGTTAAAGCCCTCTGTGAAGGAGAAAGGGGAATTTCTCAGTGTTTAGCACCAAGAAATTCTAAAGTTTGCTAAAATATCTAGTCTAAGGAAACAAGAAATGGTCGGGGCCAAATTTTTTAAGCATTGTCTTTTTAAAAGCCCATTCAGGGATGTGAGGCCCTGTCTTTTAGGTACCTGGGGTTCTTTGCCAGCAGGAGAGAAGAGGTTCCTGCCTCCATTTTTGTGGCCTTAACAAACCAGATGCTGTGCCCCAGTTCTCGTCTATGATCCCTGAAAAAGAACCTCTTCCCATCCATTAACAAGACAGAACCTATCTGTAAAAGGGGAACAAAGAGAACCCTGGGACTTACAGACTAGCCAGCCTCACTTCCATAGCTGGAGAGAAACTGGAATACATCATTAAACAATCCCTTTGTCAGCACCTACAGGATAATTTGGTTCTTAGGACTAGTGAGCATGGACTTGTCAAGAACAAATCATTCTAAAGCAATCCTAGCTCCTTCTTTGGCAGGGTTCCGGGCCTAGTGGAGGTGGGTAACCAGTAGATGTGATCTCTCTTGGTGTTTCTAAGGCTTTTGACACAGTCCCATGGGACATTCTCACAAGCGAACGAGGGAAATGTGGTCTAGATGTAATCAGTGTAATGTGAGTGCTGAGCTGGTTGAAAGCCCAGACTCCAAGAGCCCTTCTCCATGTCTGGCTGTCCAATGGAGAGGGTGTACCTAGTGGGTCCGGCAGGGATCAGTCCGGGGGCCGGTACTATTCAATATTTTCCTTAAGGATTTGGAAAATGGAGTGGAGAGCATGCTTCTACAATTTGCAAATGACACCAAGCACTTTGGAGCACAGGATTGGAATTCAAAACGCCCTTAACAAATTGGAGACTTGGTCTTCTTGAGCCAAAGTCCATGGCTGGGCCCCTCTCTATAGACTGGGCTGAAGTGAAACCCCAGAGCCAAACCCTCCTCCTTCTGGGCAGTGCGCTCCGACTTTGAATGGTCAGACGCTGCTTAGCGCTGTCAGAGCAGCTTTTGCTGGGGGCTTCTCCCAGCACTTTCCAATAGTGGGAAAGTATGAAATCCCCATTTGACTGCTGGGGACAGAGCCAGAGAGGGGGGAGCAACTTACCCAAAGTCCCACAGGGAAAGGAAAACACCCACCAGCGGAACCAACAGGAAACCCAGCGATGGAACTCAGGAGTCCTGACTCCCAATCCCCTGGTCCAGTCACTCCAGCGGAGCACACTCCCTCTCAAAGCAGGGGGTGCGGACGTGAGGGCCTGCTTGTGATTGCCAGCTGTGGGAGGGAGTGTGCAGCAGTGGTTAGCGAAGGGGCCTGGAAAGAAGGCCTGCTGGGTCCCATCCATTCTTCTGACACTTGGTGTGACCCTGAGCCAGTAGCTTCCCCTCCCAGGCCTGTTTCTCATCAGTGGGGTTGGGGTCGCAGTCCCGACAGCCCAGGGGGGTCGGGAGGCTCCAGGAAGGTGTGTAAAGTGCTGGGATGTCGGGATCCCGGATGCGCTGTCACCCCCGCACTAGGGCAGTGTTCTGCACCCCCTGCTGCTGGCCGAGTTTCTCCGTCCCTTGACAATAAGACAGACTCTTGTTTTCACAGCCAGCCGATCGCCCCGTGCCATCACCCTGCCTGCTTCCTGGGCAGGGTAACTCCTCAGCTCACCACCACCCTCTCCAGCCTGCCTTGGGCTTGGAGAGTGAGGAGAAGGGCGAGGGACGACCCTGAACATCCTCCATCCATCGCTCCATCACCAGAGCAAGTGAGTGGCATTAGGGTTCCTCGGGGGCGTCCCCTGTCTGTCTGGGGACAGGCAGAAAGAGGGGGAGAGAATCTCTCCCAAAGGAGATTGGATTTGCAAACAGCCCCCAGGAACCCCTCGCTCTCAGACCGGGAAGGGGCTTCTCCAGAGCTGTCTCCAGTGTGTTTGGCAAGGTCCCAGCAATGGGGCTCCCAGCCCTTCCCTTGTGGGAGACTGTTCCCCAGGCTGAGAGTCTGTGAGCTGGGCCAGACCCAGTGAGCTGCTGAGCGTGGAAATCAATGGGAACCGAGGGGGCCCTGGCCTTGCTATGCCTCGGGACTTTGAAGTGGGGAATGGTTTCCCAGGAGAAGTCCGGACTCCTGGGTTCAGGGCTGGCTTTAGCAAGTGCGGGGCCCGATTCCTGGGGTGGCACTTCGGATTGCCGCCTGGGGGAGGTGGCCCCGCGGGGCTGCCGCGCTCCGGATGGCGCTCTGGCCAGGAATGCAGGGCCACGGGGCTTGCCGCGGTCCGGCCGACGGTCCGGCCGGGGTCGTGGAGCTGTAGGGCTGCTGCCGTCCGGCTGGGGCTGCGGGGCCGCGGGGCTGGCCGGAGCTGCAGCCAGGGTCGCAGGGCCATGGGGCAGTCACGCTCTGGCCGGAGCTCCAGCCAGGGTCGCGGAGCTGCCGTGGTCCGGCCGGAGCTCCAGCCAGGAGAGCGGGACTGCAGGGCTGGCCGCACTCTGCCGGAGCTCCAGCCAGGGTCACGGGGTCACAGGGCTGCCGCACTCCGGCCTGGGTCGCGGGGCTGCCACGCTCCGCCGAAGCTCCAGCCAGGAGAGCGGGGCCGCGGGGCTGGCCGGAGCTCCAGCCAGGGTCACAGGGCTGTAGGGCAGCCACGCTCTGGCTGGAGCTCCAGCCGGGGTCGCGGAGATGCCGTGGTCCGGCCGGAGCTCCAGCCGGGAGAGCGGGGCCGTGGGGCTGCTGCGCTCCGGCCGGCGCTCTGGCCAGGGGAGTGGGGCCCCTGAAGACAACTGCCGCCGGGGTGAGTGAGCGGGGCCCTTTTATGCGCGGGGCCCGATTCTGGGGAATCGGGCGAATCGGCCTAAAGCCGGCCC
>NW_020698092.1:0-10508 GCF_002925995.2 Terrapene triunguis | reverse complement strand
TGGCCAATGGCTCTGCAATCACATGCGCCAACTCCTTTAGCACCCTCGGATGCAGTGCATCCGGACCCATGGACTTGTGCTCGTCCAGCTTTTCTAAATAGTCCCGAACCACTTCTTTCTCCACATAGGGCTGGTCACCTCCTCCCCATACTGTGCTGCCCAGTGCAGCAGTCTGGGAGCTGACCTTGTTCGTGAAGACAGAGGCAAAAAAAGCATTGAGTACATTAGCTTTTTCTACATCCTCTGTCATTAGGTTGCCTCCCTCATTCAGTAAGGGGCCCACACGTTCCTTGACTTTCTTCTTGTTGCTAACATACCTGAAGAAACCCTTCTTCTTACTCTTAACATCTCTTGCTAACTGCAACTCCAAGTGTCATTTGGCCTTCCTGATTTCACTCCTGCATGCCTGAGCAATATTTTTATACTCCTCCCTGGTCATTTGTCCAATCTTCCACTTCTTGTAAGCTTCTTTTTCGCCTGCCATATTTCCTATTCTTTCTACACATCGGGGTGGTTTGCTCCTGCAACCTCAATAAGGATTCTTTTAAATACGGCCAGTTCTCCTGGACTCCTTTCCCCCTCATGTTATTCTCCGAGGAGATCCCACCCATCAGTTCCCTGAGGGAGTCAAAGTCTGCTTTTCCTTCCCGCAGCCCCACCCACGCCTTGCCTCTTCCCACCCTCGCTTCACACCAGGTCCTGCCCCCACCCCTTTTCCCAAGCCCCCACCCCTGCCCCACATCTTCCTGCCCCCACTCCACCGCTTCCCTGCCTCTTCCCACCCCCACGCCATTGCTCCACATCTCTTCCCACCCAGTTCTGCCCCTCCCCTGAGTGCACCCCATCCCTGCTCCTTCCCCTCCCCCCCCATACAATGATTAAAGGAATAGAAACCCTGTTCTATAGAAAGAGACTCAATGAGCTCAATTTGGCTTAAAGAGAAGGTTAATGTAGGACATGACCACAGTTTCTAAGTACCTACATGGGTAACAGAAGGCTCTTCAGGCTCACAGAGAAAGATATAACACAATCCAATGACTGGAAGTTGAAGTTAGACAAATTCAGACTGAAAATAAGGAGCACATTTTAACAGTGAGAGTAATTATCCATTTGAGAAACCAAGGGTTGTGGTGGATTCTCCCTCACTGGAAATCTTTAAATCAAGATTTCATATTTTTCTAAAAGAAATGCTGTAGTTCAACCACAACTATTGGACTTGAAGCAGGAATTAATTCAAGTAAGTTATCTGGCCTGTGTTATTTTGGGAGTCAGACTAGATGATCACAGTGGTCCCTTCAGGATTTGGAATCTATGAATATACTTAGACTTTTGTAAGTCATTTGACCTAGTACTGCAGGATATTCTGGTTAAAAATAAACACAATATCAATATCAATAGGTTATGTAAAATGGATTAAGAACTGGCTAGCTGACAGATCTCAAAAGGTTGCTGTCAGTGGGGAATCATCATAGAGTTTAAGGCCTGAAGGATCCACTAGATCATCTGATCTGACCTCCCGTATATCACAGGCCACCAACCCCACCCAGCAGCCTCACACTGCACCCAACAACTGAAGTTAGACCAAAATATTACAGCCCCCGCTAGAGACAGGACAGTTCTGTGCTAGTTTGGAGATGTTTATAGTGAGGTTCAGCGGGGATCGGATCTAGGCCTAGCTATTCAACATTTTCATCAATGATCTGGAAAGAAATACAAAATCACCACTGATGAAATTTGCAGATGACACAAAGATTGGGGAATAATAAATAATGACGAAAACAGGGCAGTCATACAGAGCAATCTGGATCATTTGTAATCTGAGCCCTTCAAACAAAATATATTTTAATGCAGTTAAATGCAAGGTCATTGAGATGTCCACAAGTCTGTGCCTACAGTCAGTTTGGAACCCATCCATGAGAGGTTAAGATTGCTCTTTTTAGTGTGCTCAGCCTTGCCCTTGTCTACCTGGAATTTCATCTGCCATCGTGTTACTCATTCAGCTCACTTGGTGAGGTCAATCTGATTTCCCAGCTTTACCTAGGGTGAGCAGTGTAGTCCAGTGGACTGGGCAGCAGTGTGGGATTCAGAGGACCCACTCTGTCACTGATCTTCTGTGGGACTTTGGGTGAGTCACTTCCCTTCTACCCTGGTCTGTCTTATCTATTTAGACAGCTCTTTGGGGTGGGGCTGTGTCTCACAGTGTCTGTGCAGCATCTGACACAATGGGCTCCTAGCCTCAGTTGTTACTGTACTAAGTATAATAACTATCATTAACCAACCGAAATAAGTTTGTGTCGTCCATGAATTTTGCCACCTCACAGCTCAGCCTTGTCCAGATCATTAAGAAATATATTGGACATTTCCACTCCTGAAACAGGGCCTCATGGCCCTGCTGTTAACTCATACCACACAGGAAATGTATTGTTTGCCACCCTTTGTGTCTCTGTCTCTGACCAGGGTCTAATATGGGATAAAACTTTACCTTTCATCATGCAGTTACTTTTTTTCTTTATGAGCTGCCTGTGAAAGATTCTAGCAAAGGCCCGAAAGCCAAAAAATGACACACACCCCAAATGTATTTAGCTATTGCTTATTTAATTTGTCTAAACATATAAAAATACTTAGAGGTTCCAGTCTGAACTTTAGGCACCTATGACAAATATTTAAACATACAAAACATTAAAAAAGAGTCAGTAACTTCCTAACACACTGCCCCCCTTTTTGATACAAATGGTTAGCCAAATTCAGGGTGTTGCTGGGTGTTCCAGTTAGCAAGAGAAACTGATGATGGAGTCAGGAGTTTTCTTGGATACAGTTGTGTTTGTTTACACAGAATGTACAATTACCTGTTCCCGGGGGAACCAATGAAAAAAAGATAGTTTCTTTACTCACAGCCCCAAGCCTTTTGCCAGCACCACACTCAGAAGTCTGCTCTTGAGACTCCTCTCAGGATCACATGCTGCGCTTGTCCACACTGTGTCTCTCTGTGCCATCTCCTGCTTTTCTTATACACTCACACGCACATAGACATGTGCCCATATACCACTCTGGTCAGGCCATCCCAGCAAACCCCTCTGCCCAGGTCATTCACATTTCTGGACAGTTTTCACTTGCCCGTGCTTTGGGCTCAGACAAGTGCCTGTTTTTGAGTTTGAAGACTGTTACGATTTCAGTCACTACTTTATACTCACCCTGAATGAAAGGCTGATGGTGTTACACCCACCCCATAATACCCAGGTTTAACCCAGCCAAAACAGTACAATGGTGATAAATTACACATAAAACACTAAGCTAAAAGACTATTATTAAGTCTACAGAATCAGGCAGATGGGGGGAAGGTGACCTGACCTTGGCCACTGTCTGCTTGCCAAATAACTGATGAAAGCAGAGCTGGTTGGGAACTTTTGATCTAAACAGTTTTTAATTGAAAAATGCCAGTTAATAAAAACCAAAACTTTCCATGATGATGTCTCAGTGTCCATGGAACTTTCCCTGGAAAGGTTCCTCAGACTCCAGATGGAATTTCTGATCAAACTGAGAGTGATATCTCAGAATAACCAATAGCAAAGTGCACTTACCTAGGAGATCCAGGTCCAAGTGCACGCTCTGCCTGTGCCATTGCAGCAACTTGAACCTGGTTCTTCCACATTGCAGGGGAGTGCCTGGCCACTGGAAGGATGAGAGAGTGTCTTGCTCTTGTGTTTTTTCATGAAAGATGTTGAAAGATCTCAATTTTTTTCCAATGTGAAATGGGACCACATGCCAAAATCTTGACATTTTTTATCAAACAGATTTCTGGTTTTTCAGCCAGCCCTCGCTGGGAGCCTGGCCAGATGCCCTGATCAGGCACCTGCCCTATGAAAGGTACTTGCTCCCCCAACCACAGGGAACAATGTTACCATCCTCCAGTTTTTTCCCCAACCAGCCAACATTGCACACCCTGCGGGTGACTCTAACTTGTGCCGAGAGCCATGCCAGCCCAGAACAAGGGACATGCCAGATGCCTGTCTCTGCCTCTGATTCTGACAGCCTGTACTCTGCCCTAGGGGGCCTCTGCACTTCTCACTAGCACCTTGTTTGCACAGGGTGAGATGAAGCAGGGAGCTTGTTCTGTGTTCCTGGCAGGGTGGTCTCCAGCAGGACTGTCTCTGTGCTCAGTCTGCATATGGCAGCATGGAAGCTGTCTGCTCCTTTGACTAAAACATCCATAGAAAAGCTGCCAGATAGGAAAAGGAATATTAATCTGAGAACCATACAACAAAGCAACTGCAGGGTGTTCCCCCCGCCAGCCATAGCAAGAGAGAGAAAGCTGATTACCATGAAACTCAGGAGCCCTGAGCTAGTATTCACTTCAAGATTTGCAAATAATGTGTCCATTAACATTCATTAGCTCTTTAAATAATACCTGCCAGGTCTTCCAGGCAAGGAGAAGAGGCCGCTGTGCCTGAAAATCAATCACACAACAGCAGCTAATTGTACATTTTCCACAAAGTTTTAATAAAAACAAACCAAGACAGGATGGCAAAGCTAAAGCTGTCACTGCAGCATTCCCAGTACTCAGAGAGGCACACTGACACCCTCTCGGCCTCCTGTATGAACTATAGGATTCCTTATATTTAGCAGGTATGTATCAGATGGCTTGCCATGCTTCCGAGGGGGTTTCTCTTTAGGGTGAGGAGGGGAAATGATTGTCATACATTTGGAGGGAGTCTCCACCCAAAACAGCCACAGCCCTGTGGCTGGATGTGGGCTGCAAAGACAGGTGACCTCCAGAAGAGACAGGTCAATATCTCCTCCACTACCATGGGCGGTGCGTATAAGAGGCTTGGGGAGGCTAGGCTTCTGCAAAATCAAAAAGCCTGGCCATGCTTTGGGCAAATGCCAGATGAGACGCGGGTCACCTCCCTTTGGAGATGCGCCAGCCCAGCACTTTTCCACTGGCCAGGAGCGCCAGAAGCTTCCTAGAAGTGTGTGTGTGGGGGGGGGGGGGGAACAATAGCACCTGGATCATGGCCCTGCCCCTGCTCAACCTCTTCCCCCAAGGCCCCGCCCCCCACTCCACCTATTCCTCCCTGCCAGCCCCCAGCACGGCATTCCAGCTGTACCTGCCAGCAGGTGTGTCTCTGGGTTGTCCATGGTGCTGCACTCAGGAGCTTGGGGCAGTGTCAGTGCAGCTGCCAGATCTGTCTGGGGGCCATGCCCAGCTCCCCTCTGTGCTAACTGGGGAGGCGGCAGTTCCCGGGCTCGGTTGGAGCCTGGTGCCCCTCCGTGGTGGGAACCAAATGAGGCGAACCACCCTCCATGCTGAAAGGGGCAGTGGCAGCAGCTGAGGAGCTTCTGCCTCCCAAGGGCCACCTCCAGCTTAACCTGAGCTCCCCAGGGATCCCCACCCCAGAGCCACCCTGCCCCCCTCTGGCTGCAGCACTGGCCTCTCCCTTTACCCTCACAGGGTGTTAGTGGGGGTAAAGTATGGGACTGAGCCATGAAGGGTGTGGTGGGGCATCAAGGAGTCCTGGGGAGGGGGCAGTAAGGAGCCTGGGGGGGGTGGGAAGTGGCAGTAAGGAACCCAGGGGGGAGGGGACAGTGAGGAGCCCAGGAGGCCCTGGAGGAGCCGGGTGGGGGGGGTAGTCAGGAGCCCTACAGGAAAACCTAAGGCCAGGGCTGGGCAGCAGAGTGAGAGCGGGGCCTTGGGGGAAGAGGCGGCGCAGGAGTGGGGCCTCAGGGGAAGAGGCCAAGTGGTGGCAGAGCCACGGTCCAGGCACTGGTGCCCCCCCACTTCTAGGGTGCTCCATAGCCTCCCCAAAGGAAAGAATTATGCACCACCCATGCACACAAGAGCCCCAAAAAATGGTGTCACACCTTGGGGTGCTGTGGAGTAGCTGAGGGAGAGGGCTACTATACTGATATAAATGAGCAGTCCATGAACTGCAGTCCACAACCTCAGCAACACACTCTCATCTCTTAAGAGGTGTGGGGAGTTCTGAGGCACTGCAGCCAGCCACAGCTGGAGTGATGCTACAGGAAGGAGAAGAAAGACTAATGGCTAAACACGAAGAGTAGGGATGGACCCTAGCTACAAACCTGCTCCCCTCTCCCAGAATCCTCCCTAGTGACAGCCTAGTACTAAACCTAATCAGTTCTAAGTCTGCATCCCCCTACCCTGGAATTCACTTGTCCCTGCTCCTTGCCCAGCAATTCCAGTATTACTCCTGGGGGTATTCTGCGCTGCTGTGCAATGCAGAATTCTGCAGAAATTAACGTCGTGCTCACAGAATTTGCTTTCCCCCACAGAAGTGGTTAGCAGTGCTGCTGACCACCACTAGGGGCCACTGAACCCAACAGAACTCAGCTCACTCATAGGCTTGGTCTACACTTACACCCCAAGTCGAAGTAAGGTACGCAAATTCAGCTACGTGAATAACCTCAATGTGGAGAGAGATATGCACAGGTTTTTGCCCTCCCCCAGTTATGAATTACACATACTGGGTTTAAAACAAAAACAAGTTTATTAAGTACAAGAGGTAGATTTTAAGTGATTATAAGGCATAGCTAACAGAGCAAAGCAGATTACCTTAGTAAATAAACAAAAAATGCGAACTGAGCTTAACACACTGGAATATAAATTAGCAAATTCTCCCCTTGACTGATAAACTGGCTGGTAGACTCTTAAGCTCTTAAGACTTGGCTTTCCCAGGTTTTCATACACAGGGTAAAGATCCTTCTAGCCTGGGACCATCATTTCGCACAGTTAAGTCCTGGCCCCTCAGGTGTTTCCAAGTGTGTTGCTGCAGGGAGAGTGAGGACCCCTCATGATGTCATTGTCCCCCTTTTATATCTTCTTCCCACTTCCACTTGCTGGAAAGCTCTTTTGCTGTGACCAGGATGAAACAGTTCCCATTGTGTAGTGCTATCTCTGAGAGGTTTCTATTGTACATAGAGCCTGGGGTAATCCTTGTGCTTGTGTGCATTTCCTCAATAAGCCATTAACATTGTTTGGCCTTTTTACTGTTGTACCTGAAAGGCTGCTTGTGGGTGCTTTCAACCTCACAATATGTTTCAGTAACACATACATAGCCAAACTTCATAACTGCACATACAATGATAACACATGCAATCCAACAAGATATTAATGTCTAGCAGATCAAGACTTTTAGACACAAGACATACTTTGTACAAAACATATCCTAATTACATGACAGTGGTGAATATTGGGATATCAGGTTGTCACAGCGGGTGTCAGGGCAAAGGGGGGTGCTACAGCTGGACTCTGGGGGCAGAGGGGTTTGGGTGTATTGGCTGGGGGGTGCCCATGGCTGGGCTTGGGGTGGGGGAGAGGTTGTGGGTGTCTGGTGCCCTCAGCTGGGCTCTGGAAGGGGGAAGGGGGCAGAGAAACAGGAACTTGGTTGTCATAGGGGTTTCTTTAACTCTCTGCTCCTGGGAGAATTTTTGTGGGTGTCTGTACTGTTACAAAAATACTTGCTGACAGGTATTTTGAAATAAATTACCAAAATAATTGAAACTGGCGTGTTTATGTAGATTTATTTTGCCAAATACAATTTGCAGAATGTTGCAGTATTTTAAAATATTGTGCTCAGAATTTTTAATTTTTTGACACAGAATTTTTAATTTTTTGGCACAGAATGCCACCAGGAATACAGAATGTGTGAGGATTCCACTGCAGAGGAAGGCATTCAGCACAAAGAAGCTCCCTGCAGGGGCAGAGCAGCTGGAGCTGCATGGTTCCTGCCACCGCCCTTGAGAGTACCACAGAGGGGGTAGCAGTCTCCGATCACCAGGGCTAGATTAAGGCATGGGCATTACAGACACATGTGCCTCCCTGAATGCCTTAAAATGTGTGTCTCCCTGAACACCTTAAAATGTGTGTCTCCCTGAACGCTTTAAAATGTGTGTGTGTGTGTGTGTGTGTGTGTGTGTGTGTGTGTGTGTGTGTGTGTGTGTGTGTGTGTGTGTGTGTGTGTATTTCTAGCCCTGTTGGTTGCAAATACATGTGGTTGGAGAGACAAAGACACCTGGACAAGTGCTCCAGAACCTTTGCAGAAGGGGGGGGGGGCAGCCCAAAGTGGCGGAGGAATTAAAATACTACTTAAGTATCCCGAAGGGTACAACTGTAACATAAATAACCAGAATACAAAATGTAGCCACATTATAATATTTAAGGTATAATTATAGTATGAACATGTACCCGAAGCAGCAGCCATGTGTGGTGCAGCTCCTCCTAAGCAGGGGAGGGCGCCCCAGCCTCTGAAGCCCCAGCCCCTGCAGTCAGGTTCCTTGGTCCCTGGTGCACAATGCCTTCTTCAGACTTAACCCCTTCCTGCCTGCACTGCAGCCAGGGAGCAGCTGGGTTATGTCTGTGGCCTATCCACACTGTGTGGACACGAAGGGACAGGTGCTGCTTCCGGGCCCAGGGGGGAGGAGGCAGTGGAAAGGGATGAACTCTGCAAAGTCCTGGCCTGGGGGACTCCCTTCTGAGGAGGGTGGAGACTCCATCTGCCAACATGACATGATGTCCTGGGAGATGTACTGCTTGCCAGGAGCTCACATCTGAGACATCATAAAAAGGTTGCCAAGGCTCATCTGTCACTCTGACTACTATCCACATGAGCACTAATGATACTTCTAGGTATGAGCCTGCGCAGATCAGCAGTGACTACAGAATCGGGGAGTGAGGGTGACTAAGACGGGGTATAGGTTGTGTTCACATACATCCTCCCAGTTGAGGGTCAGAGCTCAGGCAGGGACACACATATCCTGGAGGTGAGTGCATAGCTGCATAAATGGTATTGATGGGAGGGCTTTGGCACCATTGACCATGGGATGCTGTTCCAAGAAAAAGGTCTGCAGGGAAGAAATGGGGTCCACCTGACCAAGAAGGGGAAGAGCATCTTCATGCACTGACTCACCAAATTAGTGAGGTCTTTAAACTAGGTTCAAAGGGGGCAGGTGACAAAAGCCCACAGGTAAGAATAAAAAGGTGACCTGAACAGATGGCTAGATGTTGTGGGGGAAATGGAAAATTACAGTAGGCTCTTAGGAACAACAAGAGTGAAATAAGTGAGGGAATCTTCCCAACACCTTAGTTGTCTATACACAAATGCAAGGATTTTGGAGAATAAACAGGAAGAATTGGAAGTATTAGTACGTACATTAAATTATGTCTTAATTGGCATCACGGAGAATTGTGGGATAAGTCTCATGACTGGAATATTGGTATTGAGGGGTATAGATTTTTCAGGAAAGACAGGCAGGGAAAAAGAGAGGAGATGTTGCATTATACATCAAGAACATGTACTTGTTTTGAGGTCCAGATGGAGGTGAGAGGCTGATGAGGCTGACCAGTCAAAAGTCTCTGGGTGAAGATAAAAGGGAGAAAAATAGGCTTGACATCATGGTAAGGGTCTACTATAATCCATCAAATCAGGAAGAGGTGGTGGGTGAGTCATTTCTAGAACAAGTAACAGAAATATCCAAAACATAACCTGGTAGTAATGGGAGACTTTACTACCAAGACATGTTTGAAAATTAATACAGAAAAACACCAAATGTCCAATAAGTTCTTGGAGTGTATTGGGGAAAACTTTCTGATTCAGAAAGTGGAGGAAGTAACCAGGGGGGAAATTATTTTCTATTTCATTCTGACCAACAGGGAGGAATTGTTTGCAAATATGAAGGTGTAAGGCAATTTTGGTAAAACTGATCATGAAATGATAGATGTCAGGATTCCAAGGCAAGGAAGTGGGAGTAGCAGAATAAGGACAATGGACTGGAAAAAGCAGACATTAACAAACTCAGAGAAGAGAACTGGGAAGTAAGGTCCCATGGGATATGGAAGGTGAGCGATCAACTGTTGTAACCTGCACAGGTTGTGCCATGTTTGTCTTTCTTCCACAGGACAGAAGCGACTTTGTCTGTACAAAGTTCAAGCTGGTCTCCATATTGGAAGAGAAGGTTCGAGGTCTGGAGAAACGAGTATCGACTCTGCGTTGCATAAGGGAAAATGAAGATTTCCTGGACAGACGTCAGGAGATGCTTCTACGGCCACAATGTTCTGAAGATTCAGAGCAAACGCAGCAGGGACAGAAGGATGGTGAAGAAGTTTGGCAGCATGTGACCTCCAGAAGGAGAAAGAGGAGCGTCCATGTACCAACAATGGAGATACAGGTGAGCAATCGTTTCCATGTTCTCTCTACAGGTACCAATGCGGAGAGTGGACTAGATGACACATCTGAAGGAAGGGAGCAGAAGGAGACTCCACTGATTGGAAGGCAAAAGATGCACTGTCCTAGGGATGGGGGTTCCAGGACCACCATTCCCAAGAGAAGGAGGGTGATGGTGGTCGGGGACTCCCTCCTCAGGGGGACTGAGTCATCCATCTGCCGCCCCGACCGGGAAAACCGAGAGGTCTGCTGCTTGCCAGGAGCTAGGATACACGATGTGACAGAGAGACTGCCGAGACTCATCAAGCCCTCGGATCGCTACCCCTTCCT
>NW_020698091.1:0-15602 GCF_002925995.2 Terrapene triunguis | reverse complement strand
TAGGAGGATTGAGAGCCTTTTCATATCTACTGCTCTCTCTGAATGAGCACCTTCATTTCAATGGTATTTCAGCTAGTAGGGTTTATTATTTTTTAGCTAGGACTTGGCAAAAAAAATTTATTGAAACCATGGCAAGTTTATTTTCATTATTCTAACATCTTGAAATTATTTTTGGTACAAAAAATTGCTTTCAGAATTAGTGCTTTTAACCACGTTTCAGACTGCTGGGGTTTGGAATGCTTCCGCAATTAGCCCATGCAAATGTAAGTTATAACAGAAGGTTAATGCAACCTAAGCAAGCTTATTGGGCTAATTAAGCAATTAAACATGAATGACTGATCAGCAAGGGCATGTTCTTCTTGCTGACTGGGCATTTTTGGCGATGCCATATTTGTGTTTGTCTATCTCTATAGATATAAATAAGAAACCACCAGCTGTATCATGAAATCAGCTCATTTACATAGTAAGGGCCACAGCTTCCACTACTCCCTTCCTGCATTCCGCTATGTCTACACTTCTTTTGTGTTTTTCTGTATTCTGACTCCTGTGTGTCTTAGAGCAGCCTCAGGGCTGCTCCAAGTTGCACTGGCTTGTAATGGGCCCTGAGCAGCTAGTATGCCAATCAAAAATAGTTGGAGAACCAGGAGTGTTCTCTCTTCCCCAATACACTCCCAACCAGCATGTTCCTCTGCAGCTCTATAGTGGCCAGGGAACACCAGATTGGCATAAAGAGGCTGGGGCCTACTGCAGAATTTGGCCCTAAATATGAATATACATAATATGTAAATAAACTTATAAGTGGTGGTAGTGGGGCATGTGGAAGGAAAAGTGGGGTAGCTAAATCAATAGTGGTAAATAAGTAATTAAGTAAATAGTCTAACTCTTTCCTCTGCCTTTGTAATCAGTGGGCTAAACTAACCTTTGGATAGAAAAAAACTCTCCTTAGTTTCCTGTGCAGCGATTAATTAAGCCTGACATCCATAGAACAAGAGTTCTCCCCTCAGCCCCTACAGTGGTTGCCAGCAGGACTCGGAGTGAACGCAGAGAAGTGCCACGTCTGCTGCTCCCAGACCTGAAGAAGAGCTCTGTGTAAGCTTGAAAGCTTCTCTCTCTTATGAACAGAAGTTGGTCCAATAAGATATATTACCTCACCCACCAAGTCTCTCTAATTGCCCCACCATCTTTACACTTTGGATGCTGGGCTGCTGGAACTGATTGTAGGCACTCCACTCTGCTGCTTTGCAGCCCCCTACAGGAGTGTGCACTACACGCTTTGGGCCACTCAACCTGCTGCCTTGTATGGCTCCTTTGGGCCTGATTCTGCTCTCATTTACAGGGGTGTAACTTGACCAGCAGAAGTGGATTGGTGTGAATGTAAAACCTGTGTAAGCCCAGAAACAGACCCTTTATCTGAAAGAGCCACTGGCTGATCTGAATGGTGCATAATATTTTTCTTTTTTCCCACATTGGCAGTACTCAACTAGCAGATCTACCACTGACTGTAATGGGATTTTCAATACATAACTATTGTGTGTAGTGGAGTGTATTGAACACTGAATCTTAAAGTGTTGGAGAGTTATTTGCTAGGGAAGGAAAGTTAGGTTTTCTTCTTTTTTCCCATACTCTTGATTTACTGATCTGACATGTCCTAGCTCAGCTTCTAGAAGTGAAAGCAAGACTTCATTACCCATGGAGTTCTACTGAGCCAGGCAGCTGAGCAGTTATATTTCAGAGGAACACTAACTTTTTTGATTTGGCTTTTCTTGCTTGGCCCCCTAGTGGACCAGAACCTGGCAGTTGGCAGACCCTCCTTGAAGTTTAATTTTTCACCTGTAAATCTTAAATATAACAGCATTTAACTGCTCCTATTTCACCTTTTATAAGTGAAAAAACTGGTCTCAGAATGATGGATGGGAGTAGGTGGGTTAATGTGCTTCTCTGAGACTGCCCTGCCTCAACTCCATTAGCCCTGGCTTCTGATTTGTGCAGCACTTTCTGGTCAGTGGGGCCATCCTCCATTGTAAATCCTAATGCACCAGCTATTTAATACTCTCCCACCTTTTTCTCATCTTGTTTTATCCTCCAGCTTATAGAATGTGGAAGATGGCAGTATCCCAGACAAAGCATTGTTCGAAATGCAACTGGATTCTAGGGTGCGTAGGAGAAGGAACGAACATCCAAAATCTAAACTAAAAAACGAAGTAGAGATTATTTAGGAGGGGCTACTGCATTATCAGAAAACCCATTTAGTCTGAATGAAAAGCACTTATTAAAACTGTTTGCCATCTGATGCCTCAAACCTGTCACTCTTCTGACAAAAGGGAAGAGAAATACTGTAAGCCAATTATGCTGTTCTGTATCTGCTCTGAACCATGCTGGGAAGGCAGCTGTCTCTCTTAAAAGCAGGAAAATAGTAGTTCTTTCAAAAGTGAGCTAGAAAAGGTCCCCATAATAGCCATCTAAGATCATGCTCAGACAGTCCTTATAATAGATCATTAGGGATGTGTGTACCTAGAAGGTCATTTAAAACTCTGTTCTTCCCAGAATACTGATGTTCAGCAACTACCACAGCAAATACAACCATATTTGTATAAGGAAACCACATCATAGTGTGGTACTAAAATGGAAAGCATGATTTAGTTATTAAACTAGCATAAACCAGTCATTTGTCTCTATTCTTGATGTGTCCACAATTATGAAATAGGCATATCTATCTCTCAGAGGTGTTGAGGGTTAATTCATTACCATTTGTAAGGCAATTTGAGATATTCACATGTAAGGAATTACATTGCACTTATATATTATAATTCTAGGCAGGGCTGGTAGCATCATTTATTATTAAGGTTGCCTAACTCTTCCCATTTTAAGGGTACGTCTTCACTACCCGCCGTATCGGCGGGTAGCAATCGATTTATCTGGGATCGATATATCGCGTCTCGTTAAGACGCAATATATCAATCCCCAAACGTGCTTACCGTCGACTCCGGAACTCCACCAGAGCGAGCGGCGGTAGCGCAGTCAATGGGGGAGCCGCGGCCGTCGATCCCGCGCCGTCTGGACCCCAGGTAATTCAATCCAAGATACTTCGACTTCAGCTACGCTATTCGTGTAGCTGAAGTTGCATATCTTGGATTGATTTCCCCCCCCCCCAGTGTAGACCAGCCCTAAGGGTATGTCTACACTACGAGGGTAATTCGATTTTACTTAAATCGAATATGTGGAATCGATATTGCAAAGTCGAACGTGTGTGTCCACACTAAGGACACACTAAGGACAGTAATTCGACTTTGTGAGTCCACACTAACGGGGCGAGCGTCGATATTGGAAGCGGTGCACTGTGGGCAGCTATCCCACAGTTCCCGCAGTCCCCGCTGCCCATCGGAATTCTGGGTCGAGCCGCCAATGCCTTCTGGGTAAAAAAAATTTGTCGTCATCCGTCCGTCACTAACGCCCTCCCTCCCTCCATGAAAGCGCCGGCGGGAAATCAGTTCGCGCACTTTTCTGGTCAGTGACAGCGCGGACGCCACAGCACTGCGATCATGGATCACGCTGCGACCATCGCTGCACTTGTGGCCGTTCTCAACACCTCGCAGCTTATCATGCACCTTTCCCTGAGGCAGATGCAGAGAAATCGGGCGAGGAGGCTACGGCACCGCCGTGAGAGCCTGAAGTCGGAGAGTGGCACAGAGCTGTCAGAAACCACGAGCCCCAGCGCCCAGGACATCACGGTGGCAATGGGGCATGTGGATTTTGTTGAACGGCGATTCTGGGCCCGGGAAACAAGCACGGACTGGTGGGACCGCATAGTGCTTCAGGTCTGGGATGAATCCCAGTGGCTGCGAAACTTTCGCATGCGGAAGGGGACTTTCCTCGAACTTTGTGAGTTGCTGTCCCCTGCCCTGAAGCGCAAGGACACCCGCATGCGAGCAGCCCTCACTGTCCAGAAGCGAGTGGCCATAGCCCTCTGGAAGCTTGCAACGCCGGACAGCTACCGGTCAGTCGCGAACCACTTCGGTGTGGGCAAATCTACCGTGGGGGTTGTTGTCATGCAAGTAGCCAAGGCAATCGTGAAGGTACTGCTCCCAAAGGTAGTGACCCTGGGAAACGCGCAGGTCATCATAGATGGCTTTGCCGCGATGGGATTCCCAAACTGCGGTGGGGCTATCGATGGGACTCACATCCCTATCCTGGGACCGGACCACCAGGCCAGCCAGTACATCAATAGAAAGGGCTACTTTTCAATGGTGCTGCAAGCACTGGTGGACCATCGGGGACGGTTTACAAACATCTACGTCGGATGGCCGGGCAAGGTTCATGACGCTCGTGTGTTCAGGAACTCTGGTCTGTTTAGACGGCTGCAGGAAGGTATTTACTTCCCAGACCACAAAATAACTCTTGGGGATGTGGAGATGCCTACAGTCATCCTCGGGGACCCAGCCTACCCGCTAATGCCCTGGCTCATGAAGCCCTATACTGGCGCCCTGGACACAGAAAAAGAACTCTTCAACTACCGGCTGAGCAAGTGCAGAATGGTGGTGGAGTGTGCTTTTGGCCGTCTCAAAGGGAGATGGAGAAGCTTACTCACTCGCTGTGATCTCAGTGAAACCAATATCCCCATCGTTATTGCAGCTTGCTGTGTGCTCCACAATCTGTGTGAGAGCAAGGGGAGACCTTTATGGCGGGGTGGGAGCTAGAGGCAAATAGCCTGGCTGCTGATTACGTCCAGCCAGACAGCCGGGCCATTAGAAGATCCCAGCGGGACGCCCTGTGCATCCGGGAGGCTTTGAAAGCTAGGTTCCTGAGTGAGCAGGGCAACCAGTGACTTTTCAGTTTGTGGACAGAAAAGCTGAACCTGCCCCCGTTTCTTTACCCAGTTCATTTTGACTATCCTCTCCAGTTACATACCCCCTTCACCCCCTTCCCCTTCCCAAAAAATAAAATCATTTCGATTTTGTTAATGAACACCGTTGTCTGTATTGCTGTTTTCGCGGGAATATTTTAAACCGGGGACGCAGACTGTGGCGGGGGGCGGGTTCAGTGTTCTGATGCAAATGATGCTTCTAAACTCCCGGAATGACAGGCTCCGCACTGGTGGACTGGTTATTTCAATGGAGAACATGAAAAACACCTCCCAGACTGACCAGGGTAACCAGTGACTGCACTGTGTATGTGTCCTGATGCTGGACCTGACACCGCCTCTGTACCCTGCTAAAGGCCACTGTCCTGCCCAATTACCAAGCCCCTTC
This sequence comes from Terrapene triunguis, assembly GCF_002925995.2. Lineage (NCBI taxonomy): Eukaryota > Metazoa > Chordata > Testudines > Emydidae > Terrapene > Terrapene triunguis. The sequence goes on along the minus strand of NW_020698091.1, from coordinate 10,356 downwards.
CCCCCCTCCAGACAGACTCTCCCTCAAAAGAACCTGACTGAAACAGTAATGGACAGAAACAAACATTTTATTGCGAACCAGACATGAAACGTGGGGTGTGAAACTTGGACGGGGGCTTCTGTGAGGTGGGTGGGAAAGGACTTATGAAATTTTGGGGAATGTCAGCCTTCTAGTGCTAGAGCAGTCTGCAGGGGTTGACTGAAAGTTTTAACGGCCCTTGCCGCCCCTCCTTCTTTGGAGTTTGGGTGAGGGTGGTGTGGGACTTGGTGGCGGGTGAGGGCGGTTACAGATAGACTGCAGCGGGGCTCTGTCCTCCTGCCTCCGGTCTTGCAGAACATCCACAAGGCGCCGGAGCGTGTCCGTTTGCTCCCTCATTAGTCCAAGCAGCTTTTCAGTAGCCTGTTGGTCCTCCTGACGCCACCTCTCCTCCCGTTCCATGACTGCTCGGTGCATTTGTGACAAGTTCTCCCTCCACTGTGTCTGCTGGGCTGCCTGGGCTCGGGAGCAGTCCATTAGTTCTGAGAACATGTCTTCACGCGTCTTCTTCTTCCTCCGCCTAATCTGCGCTAGCCTCTGGGAGTGTGCTGACAGGCTGGGTTGGGAGACAGTCGCAGATGTGTCTGTGTGAATTTTAAAAAGGGAGTGAATTCCTGAGACAGATAAATGAAATTGTATACAAAGAACCTAGTCTTTCTCTGTGAACAAGACCATGCACTGAACCTCTCACATGCGCACTCAGGACAAGGTCGAATTTTCGGCCGTCGCCTTCAGTGCCTGTGGACTTGCGGAGGTCTTGGAGTGTTCAGAGAACTGTGGCTGGAGACCTGAACTTCTGGAGCGGGCAATAATGGTAAGCCGCAGACTTGTGGCTGCTTAAAACTCCAGCAGTAGCACTGGCCTCCTTTCACATTGAAAGCAATGCCAGTCTCTGCTGCCAGCAATCAGGACAGCATCAACTCTGCCCCTGTCCCACCCCCTCGCGGCTGTCCCAGGGAAAGATCCCTGTATGCTGCCCCTCTCCCTCCACCGCGTGGCTGTAAAGCAGTCCCAATACTAACATTCCCCTCCCTAATTCAAAGCAGGGCGTCATGAGCGACATCACCCTCCTGAGGATCCCGGACACCCAGAGAGAACGCATGCTGCGGGAAAGCATGCAGAAACCGGGGCCGTATGCCGCCATGCTATGTCGGGCCATGATCCCGGAGTACTTGATTGTGGCGTGGAGGGGGCATGTCTGCTACCACGGAGGGCCCACTAAGATCGCCCTACCCCGGAACCTGATCAACAGGCTTGAGCTCTACCTCCACGAGACCTACGAGGAGTTCTCCTACGAGGATTTCTCGTCGATCCCCGGCCACATTGACCGGATTTTCGCGTAGGTGCACTGGGACTATGGAGTGGAGCGTCTTGGGCCTGGGAATCATGGAGTAACGGACATTGTGAAAATTTTTTAAAACACTTGGGACTAAATTGAGAAGAGCCCAAGACAGAGAAATCATGAAAACCCATTTGTTACCTTTGTAAATATTCCTGTTTTGTACCTGATTATTTTTTTACTAGTTTACAGAACTTTTATAAATGTACATTGTTAATAGTATAAATATTACTGTTCTGTTTTAAATAAATGTTTACATGTTTACAGCACTTACTGCTTGATCCTTCCCCTGATTCTGTGTCCGGGGTAAGGGATGGGGACGGTTGGTACGGGATCTCGGTAAGGGTGATGAAGAGCTCCTGGCTGTCGGGGAAATCAGCGGTGCCAGCGCTGTCGACTGCCTCGTCCTCCTCATCTCCTTCTTCATCTTCCCCGTCCGCTGTCATGTCCGACGAGGAACCGGCCGCGGACATGATCCCATCCTCGGAGTCCACGGTCAGGGGTGGGGTAGTGGTGGCGGCCGCTCCCAGGATGGAATGCAGTGCCTCGTAGAAACGGGATGTGTGGGGCTGGGATCCGGAGCGTCCGTTAGCCTCTTTGGTTTTTTGGTAGCCTTGTCTCAGCTCCTTGATTTTCACGCGGCACTGCGTTGCATCCCGGCTGTAGCCTCTCTCTGCCATGGCTTTGGAGATCTTCTCGTAGATCTTAGCATTCCTTCTTTTGGAGCGCAGCTCTGAAAGCACGGACTCATCGCCCCACACTGCGATGAGATCCAAGACTTCCCGATCAGTCCATGCTGGGGCCCTCTTTCTATTAGATTGCACGGCCATCTCTGCTGGAGAGCTCTGCATAGTTGCCACTGCTGCTGAGCTCCCCTCGATGTCCAAAGAGGAACTGAGATTCAAACTGCCCAGACAGGAAAATGAAAATGAATTCAAATTTTCCCGGGGGTGTGGCTGGTCAGAGCATCCGAGCTCGGACTGCTGTCCAGAGCGTCAACAGAGTGGTGCACTGTGGGATAGCTCCCGGAGCTATTACCGTCGATTTCCATCCACACCTAGCCTAATTCGATATGGCCATGTCGAATTTAGCGCTAATCCTCTCGTTGGGGAGGATTACAGAAATCGATTTAAAGAGAGCTTTATGTCGAACTAAATGGCTTCCTGGTGTGGACGGGTGCAGGGTTAATTCGATATAACGGCGCTAAAGTCGACATAAAAGCCTAGTGTAGACCAGGCCTAAGATTCTGTTTTCAGATGCTTATAAGTTTACATAAGAACATAAGGATGGCCATACTGGGTCAGACCATAGGTCCATCTAGCCCAGTATCCTGTCTTCCGACAGTGGCCAATGCCAGGTGCCCCAGAGGGAATGAATAGAATAGGTAATCATCAAGTGATCCATCCCCTGTCACCCATTCTCAGCTTCTGGTAAACAGAGGCTAGTGATACCATACCTGCCCATCCTGGCTAATAGACTCTATCCTCTAGGACTCTATCCTTCATGAACTTTATCTAGTTCTTTTTTGAACCCTGTTATAGTCTTGGCCATCACAACATCTTCTAGCAAGGAGTTCCACAGATTAACTGTGCATTGTGTGAAAAAATACTTCCTTTTGTTTGTTTTAAACCTGCGGCCTATTAATTTCACTTGGTGACCCCTAGTTCTTGTGTTATGAGAAGGAGTAAATAACACTTCCTTATTTACGTTCTCAACACCAGTCATGATTTTATAGACCTCTATCATATCCCTCCTTAGTCATCTTTTCCAAGCTGAAAAGCCCCAGTCTTATTAATCTTTCCTCATGCGGAAGCCGTTCCATACCCCTAATAATTTTTGTTGTCCTTTTCCAATTCCAATATATCTTTTTTGAGATGGGACAACCACATCTACACGTACTATTCAAGATGTGGGCATACCATGTATTTATGAGGCAATATGATATTTTCTGTCTTATTTTCTGTCCCTTTCTTAATGATTCCCAACATTCTGTTCACTTTTTTGACTGCCACTGCACATTGAGTGGATGTTTTCAGAGAACTATCCACAATGACTCCAAGATCTTTCTTGAGTGGTAACAGCTAATTTAGACCCCAACATTGTATAAGTATAGTTGGGATTATGTTTTCCAATGTGCATTATTTTGCATTTATCAACATTGAATTTCATCTGCCATTTTGTTGCCCAATCACCCAATTGTGAGATCCTTTTGTAGCTCTTCACAGTCTGCCTGGGACATAATTATCTTGAGTAATTTTGTATCATCTGCAAATTTTGCCACCTCACTGTTTACCCCTTTTTCCAGATAATTTATGTTAAATAGGACTGGTCCCAGTATAGACCCCTGGGGGGACACCACTATTTACCTCTCTCCATTCTGAAAACTGACCATTTATTCCTACCCTTTGTTTCCTATCTTTTACCCAGTTACGAATCCATGAGAGGACCTTCCCTTTACCAAGCCATTTGAGCTGAAATATTCCATGCTGGATGTCTGCTCAAGCTGAATTGTCTTGGAAAACAACAAGAGAACAAGGCTGGGGAACATGCATTGTTTTACCCATGTTAAATGTTGGTAGCGTTTGAATAGCTTTGGAGCAGGTAGTTGAAATCTGGCAGAGCCTTTGTCAGGGATGTGTCTTTTGCCATTCCCATGAAAATCTGCCCAAATTTGTCCAATTTATAAGCGTTTGAAAAATTGTTGTTGGCACATACTCAGTAGAGACTTCAGAGATTTTACATGCTAAAACTGAACATGACTCAGCCTTTCTCAGATCCTAATTCCAACCACACTGCCCATGCGTCATCCCCACAGTATGACTGAATGTGTCTCATCTCCTCACAGCTCCTGTTTGTGAACAGACTGTGCATACCCCCTCTTCACAGATCAAATGACCATGCCACAAATCCAGGACAATAGGACCAAAGTCAGACTTTCCCTGTAATAGCTGCTCCAGTGTGGGACCCAGCCCTGGAACTGAGAGCAGAGAGCCTGTCTCTGCTATGTTCTCAGTGAACCCCCTGCTTGCTGCAGGCTGCGCAGAGTAGGAACTTGCTGTCTGATTCAAATGCAGAGGGGACAAAAGCCACATTGGGAGAGGGAAAGGAGCATCTTGGGACAAAAAATCAAGTAAGACTGAGTCTGAGGGCAGGAAAATGGACTGGGACTGGGACAACTAGACAAGGACACTGGGGATGGCAGTGGGGGAGGGGGCGGCTTGGATTGGTTGGATAAGGAGACTGGGCAGTGTTTTCCCCAGGAATTGAAATTAGGGGGTGTGTTCGAATATCAAGGGGGGAGGGGTGATGGCTAACGAGGGATGAGACCCTGAGGGCAAAGGTGGGCGGTATGGCATGATAGTAAAAACTGAAAAATATTTCACAATCATTTCATTAGAGTTAACTCATGTTTTAAAATCATCATACAAATTAAAGTTGGCTACTGAATCCTACTATGAAGAACTACATCTATATCCTTCTTGGTTCTTTGTAATTTTGCACAACTCTGGCCTGGTCTACACTAACCCCCCAATTCGAACTAAGGTACGCAACTTCAGCTACGTGAATAACGTAGCTGAAGTCGACGTACCTTAGTTCGAACTTACCGCAGTCCAGACGCGGCAGGCAGACTCCCTCGTCGACTCCGCATACTCCTCGCGCCGAGCAGGATTACCGGAGTCGACGGCGAGCACTTCTGGGTTCGATTTATCGCGTCCAGACAAGACGCGATAAATCGAACCCAGAAGTTCGATTGCCTGCCGCCGAACCAGCACGTAAGTATAGACAAGCCCTCTGTTAATGAACTTCTTGAAAGCAGTGCATTCATCTTTGATGGCGTCTCGTGTGTCCGGTACCTCTAGTCCTGCATGATATGCTTATGATCAGGCAGAAGGCAAGTTCTTTCAGAACACAAAATTCTATTCAATGAGGAAAAATAATGCTCAACTGTAGCTGTTGTGACTGGGAGTAGCAAGAGATTAATTCCTACTTCTTTCATCCCAGGAAACATAGCACAAAGATTGTGTTGAACCCCTAGTGATGAGAAAGAAGAAGTTGAAGTCAAATCTTCATTCATTCATCATATGATATTCCACTCTGTGTTCAAATTCTTTATTCTGTCCTGATCACATAGCAGCCCCATTGAGGGTAGTTCCTCACTCCACTCAAACTGTCGGTGTTTTGTAAAACAGGGATCAGTAAAAACTATGCAGAGGTTGAGTAGAATCCAGAAGTCACTGTTGTAGATGTGTAAGAATCAAGTCTGTGTACTTTTTCAGCGGGCTTAACAAACACTTTTTTGTCCTCTTCACTTAAGGAGTCAATATAAGTCCCTTAATTAGTCAACTTCTGAACTGAAGTCTTTTCTTTTTCCAGTACATTTTCCATGGATATCTCTCTGATTAATCCAAGCGTAGCTTCTATTGCTAGACAAAGATCTACTACTGTTGTAGCAGATGCCTGGATGGCATTGTTTAATGACCAAGTGGTTTCAACAGTAGACTTACAAGAGAGAGAATGGCAATAGTATTCTCTGAACTTAGTAGCAAAAGTAGTCCACCAGCCTCACTACCTTAGATCTGTCCCATCTTGGTAGATACTTTCTAAAGCCAATAATAATTATTGCTGTCATTTTAAGACAACAGCTAAGATCAGTGGGTTTTCCCAGGTTGGACTCATTTGAATTTCAATCCCAGTGTATCTTCTATTTTTTCTAAGACATTCGGTCCTTTTGGCCTGTTGCTGAAAAAAAGAATATAACGAAGACATTAAATTTATGGCCTTTTTAATGTCTTTTGAAGATTCTGCAGCTCGTACTAGTGCTAGTTGGAGTAGTTGGCCTTTGCAGTGTGTATAGGAGAGATTAGGGTTACACTTTTCTCTGAGCAAAGCTTATACTCCACCATGTCTTCCAGAGAAGTTTGCAACTCCATCAAATGCACAAGCAGCCTTCTCTTTGGGGTTCATTTTACAAGCATTTAACTCTTCTAATTTGTGGGTTATCAGGGGGTACGTCTTCACTACCCGCCGTATCGGTGGGCAGCAATCGATTTATCCGGGACCGATATATCGCGTCTCGTTAAGATGCGATATATCGATCCCCGAACGTGCTCACCGTTGACTCCGGAACTCCACCAGAGCAGCGGTAGCGCAGTCGATGGGGGAGCCGTGGCCGTCGATCCCGCGCCATGTGGACCCCAGGTAATTCGATCTTAGATACTTCGACTTCAGCTACGCTATTCGCGTAACTGAAGTTTTGTATCTTAGATCGATTTCCCTTCCCCCCCCCCCAGTGTAGACCAGCCCACAGATGCAGACGATGTGTCTTCTATAACCTGAACATCTAGAAATACATCTACTGGCCTACCACTGACATCAAGATAACATATGCAATAACTTAATGCTTAATTCCAATTTGAATCGGTGCATTCATTAGACATGTATGCACATTTGCTGAATGCGGTGAGAGAGTTCTTTACTTTTTCAACTGCTGAGTCTTTCACTGTTGCACTGCATGCTTCTAAGCAGTCAGTTGAGTTTCTTACAGAAAGATAGTGAGCATTTGCTGGTCTTGGTCAGAACTAGTGTCCAATTTAAGGATTAACAAGTGACAATGCACGTAACAGTGGCCTCCAGTTTGTAGTGTGTGATAGCTCTTGCTTAAATAAAAAGCATGATGTGACAGCCATGTTTGTTTACATAAACTGTGTTGTCTCTCCAGCATTCTTAACAGCCTTATGAAGTATATCTAAAATTGGCTTTCACAGTGACCGGCTTATAAGGTTTTCTGCATGTCAGTGCAGTCCAGAGGCTTGGTGTTTTGCAGCCTTTTCACGTAGGTTGTCAGCATTGGTTTGCTGATCAGTCTGGCAAACCAAGCTCCTCCACTTTTACTGTATAAACTCATGGTATGCCCACATCTTGAATACTGTGTACAGTTCTGGTCACCCCATCTCAAAAAAGATATATTGGAGTTGGAAAAGATACAGAGAAGGACAACTAAAATGATTAGGGGTATGGAACACTTCAATATGAGAAGAGATTAATAAGATGGACTTTTCAGCTCAGAAAAGAGATGACTAAGAGGGGATATGATAGAGGTCTATAATATCTTGACTAATGTGGAGAAAGTGAATAAAGAAGTGTTATTTACTCCTTCACATAACACAAGAACTAGGGCTCACCAAATGAAATTAATAGGCAGCAGGTTTAAAACAAACAAAAGGAAGTACTTCTTCACACAACACCCGTCAACCTGTGGAACTTTTTGCCAGGGGATGTTGTTGTGAAGGCCAAAACTCTAACAGGATAAGGGATAGGTACATCAATGGCGATCAGCAGGAATGCAACACCATGCTCTGAGTGTCCCTAGCCTCTTTCGCCAAAAGCTGGGTATGGGCGACAGGGAATGGATCACTCGATAATTGCCCTGTTCTGTTCATTTCCTTTGAAGCACCTGGCATTGGCCACTGTTGAAAGACAGGATATTGGGCTAGATTGACCATTCGTCTGACCCAGTATGGCCATTCTTATAGTCTTATGAAAAAGTAATTATAATATAATAAAAATGTTTAGTGCAGAACCTCCCCAAGATAATGACCGCTCAAGATAGCAACACTGTGAGATGACGACATTGGCAAATAATGCATTTTAAAAATCTTGGCCTACTAGGAAATGTATATTCGTATAAGCTCCCCAGTCACAAATCTAGCATTCTGGAGCAAAGTCACTAAAACATAGGCCAACAAACAAATGTTCCTTTAATGTACCCCTTCCTTCTCCCTCCACTGCACCCCACTCATAATGGTTTTCCTTGGTCAATGAAGACCCAGAGTTCAGAGGTGCATTCATATGAGTTCACTTCCCACCCTGGGGGAGGGAGAAGGCACCCTGCTCATTCCTCCAGCCGCTTGCCATGGTGTTGTAATAGTAAGGGTCCTGGAGTTGTGTGTGTGTGTGGGGGGTGTTGTGAGGTTATTGTAGGAGGGGCTGCAGTACTGCTATCCTTACTTCTGCACTGCTGCAGGTGACGGGCTGCCTTTAGAGCTGGGCAGCTGGAGAGCAGTGGCTGCTGGCCAGGAGCCCAGCTCTGAAGGCAGAGCCGGCGCTAGCAGCAATGCAGAAGTAAGGGTGACATGGTATGGTATTGCCACCCTTCTGTGCTGCTGCTGGCGGGGTGCTGGCTTCAGAGCTGGGTGCTCGGCCAACAGCCACTCTCCGGCCACCCAGCTCTGAAGGCAGTGCAGAAGTAAAGGTGGCAATACCATGAGCCCCCTAAAATAACCTAGTGATCGCCTGCAACTTCCTTTTGGGTCAGGACCCCCAATTTGAGAAACACTGGTCTCCCCCATGAAATCAGTATAGTACAGGGTAAAAGTACACAAAAGACCAGATTTCATGGGGGGGAACCAGATTTCACTGTCCATGATGCGCTTTTCATGGCCGAAAATTTGGTAGGGCCCTATTAAGGCTTCATCATTTTTCTGTCAGCTGAGGATCTGGCTCATAATAGCTGAAGAAAAGCTTCTCATGTTTTGATTTTCATTTCAGATCTGGGCTGACCTTTATTGCTTTCTTATTCATTAGAAAGTATTTGCATACTACAGTGAAGCAGGTCCCATACATAGTTTAGTGAGTAGCAACTTTTAATATTTCATAGATGGAAGTGTGTGGGGAGGAGCTGGGTTAGGGTTGGGGATTGGTTTTATTTGGAACCATTTGGTTTCACTCTGCATCATGCAGGACCTTCACTGAGAAGGAAATTGACTCAAAAGAATACATTACTTTGATTGCGATATTGCTGGCAGTATATGGCTGAGCTGAGATTGAACCACAGTGCTTCTTAATGGGGTTATTTCACAGTAGGGCTCCTGCTCCTCCATATCCTTGAAGGTTGGAGTGGATCGTGCAGAGGAAAGCTAAGCCCGATACATAGTGGAACACTGCGTACAGTCTGGTCCATAACAGAACACTGAGTAATCCTCTCTAAAGTACTGAATTTAAGGGTGAAGGAAGAAAGGCAAAGGAACAAAAAGTTAGGAGTGAAAAAGACCCTCAGATAAAGACAAAACCTTTCTTTCAAGAGTGTTGCTCTCTTGAATGGTCATCTCGGCCATTGAAAAAAAATTTGTACACTAGCCTTCCTCCCCACTTTGAGAGAAACAAAATATATTTTTAAAATTAGCTTTATACCTTGTAATAAAAGACAGCTATATTATACTCTTTTGAAAGTTTATATTAATCATATACAAATAGGTAGGTACAACAAACCTCATGTTTTTACTTAGTTGATAAATGATCAAGAAAGTTCCTAAACCGTGATGCATTTTCCTATCATCTGTGAGCAGTTTTTAGTACCCAATGAATCTACTATTTTCTAGCACATTTCTTTATAACAGAATCTTGCTAGAAAGTGTTGCCTAGTGGTTAGAACAAGTCACTGTACGTCAGGATTCCTGGGTCCTATTCTCATCTCTGTTACTGTCTTGATGTATATGACCTTGGGCGGATCACTTGCTTTGTGCCTCTCATCTATATATTATAGTGATATTTACCTGCCTCACAGGCATATTGTGCCTAGGCTTAATTAATGTTATTGAGGTCCTTTGGGAAAAGTGACAATATAAGTGCAAAGTATTATAATTACTACTACTATTATAAAATTAGTATTCTCACCAAGTTCCAGATCCTGAACCTACTGCAGTTAATGAATTTTGTGATTGATTTAAGGGGGTAGGATTGGGTCCTTAACAAGAAAGCAAACAGGGCTGTAAAATGTGCGGGCTCAGAAGTCAGATAATATACGTGACCCTCCTTTTAGGCATTTTCTGTTGCCTGGTAATATATTCAAAAAAGAAATGTTTATCACTGGAAAAATGACTCCCTAAGAAGTCTTTAAATGGCTGTATGTTCCTGCAGCACTGTTAGCAGTGGCATCAGGCGTCAGCAGGGCCGTAGCAACAAAGAACGTGGCCCCCTCCGAA
>NW_020698090.1:230-1443 GCF_002925995.2 Terrapene triunguis | reverse complement strand
TCATCATGCCTTCTTTACACAAGAGAAGAAAATCAAACAATGGCACAGTCTCAGTTATTGCCCCTTTTATAGATCACCTTTAAAAATGAAATTATCCATTACATTCCTAATTCCTCAAAATCAGGGTAACTGCTGACTTTGTGGGACTGGAGCTAGATGTGAAAATGTGTCCCTTTCCACCATGGCATGTACATATAGAATAGAGTGCTGGGAGCATGACATAATAGGTTAGGATAAGAGAAAGTTGATTGGGGAAAGGCCCTCAAAGAAACCTTGTCTTGAAAATAGCCACAGGGTTGGTTTAGTAGTCAAGATTGTTTTATGTTGTTGTCATAAATATAGAGGGAAGGGTAGCAACCTTTATGTATGTAGTAGCATAAAATCCCTCCTTAGCAGCTGTACTGGATTGCTTTACCTGCAAGGGGTTAAGCAGTTCAAATAACCTAGTTGGCACCTGACCAGAAGGACCAATGAGGAAAGAAGATACTTTCAAATCTGGGGGGGAAGGATTTGTTGTTGTTCTCTTTTGTTGTTCCCTCTCCGGATGGAGGGAGAAGCCAAGCAGGTACAATATCTCCTGAAAATATACCTGGAATAATCCATCTAAAACCACAGAAATTGTAAGTAGGGCAAGGAAATGCATTAGGTTATCTTTTGTTTGGGCTTGTGAATTTTCCTATGCTACAGAGGTAGTTTTATTCCTGTTTTTGTAACTGTGAAGCTGAGCCCAGAGGGGAATCCTCTGTGTTTTAAATCTTTGTATTACCCTGTAAAGTTACCTTCCATCTTGATTTTGCAGGTGTGATTCTTTTACTTTTTTCTTTATAAATAAAGTTTTTCTTTTAAGAACCTGATTGGTTTTTAGTGTCCCGAAGACAAAGGGTCTGGTCTGTGCTCACATTGCTAAGGCAATTGGTTGGTATATTATTCTCAAGCCTCCCCAGGAAAGGGGGTGAAGAGGCTTGGGGGGATATTTTGGGGGGGATCCCTATTCCAAGTGACCCTTCCCTGAATTTTTGTGTAAATCACTTGGCGGTAGCAGCAATACCATCCAAGGATAAGGAAAGGAATTTGTGCCTTGGGGAAGTTTTAACCTAAGCTGGTAGAATATAAGCTTAGGGGGTCTTTCGTGTGGGTCCCCACATCTGTACCCCAGAGTTCAGGGGGGTGGAATCAACATCCACATTTTACACTTCTTATAACTTTTTTTTAC
>NW_020698090.1:0-220 GCF_002925995.2 Terrapene triunguis | reverse complement strand
CCTGGCAGAGCCCCCTCATGGAGACATAGGGTAAGCTGACAGGAGTTCTGTCAACATAGCTACATCACCTCACCAAACAACATTAGCTAAGCTGACACCATTCTTCTCATAGCATAATTGTGTCTACAGCAGGGTTTTTGCTGACATAGCTATGTCGGTCGGGGGTGTGAATTTTTTTTTTCTTCTTCATGATTCTAGAGGACATAGCTATGCTGGCAAA
>NW_020698089.1:8849-9679 GCF_002925995.2 Terrapene triunguis | reverse complement strand
GGCATGTTCGGTCAGTGGCGCGGGGGGGGGCGGTGACCTTTGAACCCTGGCGCGGGGGGGCCCCCGGAGCTGCCCCCGACCGAGCCCCATTGGCAGCCCCGGGCGGAGAGTCGGGGGGGGCAGGAGTGGGGCGCGGGACCCCTCTTCTCTGGGGGGTGCCAGGTCCCATCCAGATCCATGTTTGGGGGCTGGCCAGGGGGGCACGGCCCCTCCCCTCTGGGGGCGCCAGGTCCTGTGTGGGTCTATGTTTGGGGGCTGGCCGGGGGGGCAGGAATGGGGGGCACGGCCCCTCCCCTCTAGGAGTTGCCAGCTCCCACCCGGGTGCATGGGGGGGGTCTTGCTGGGCCGGGACAGGAATGGGGCGTGAGGCCCCTCCCCTCTGGGGCACTGGCCCCGATCCGGCTCCAGGGCAGTGACCAAGTGTTTGGGTCGCAGCCCCAGCACAATGGCTGAGGACTGGACGGGCCGCCGGGGCCCCCTGCTCCCCCCCTCGACGCCGGGGCTCCCCTTGCCCCCTCCCTGGGCTCCCCCGGGGCAGTCGGGCTCTGGGGGCAACTGAGCTCGTGCCATCCCCAGAGTCTGAATTAACTTCCCAGCGCAGACCTGCCCCTCCCTGCCAGGTGCATCGCGCAGGACTCCTGGGTTCTCTCCCCGGCTCTGGGAGGGGAGTGGGGGCTGGTGGTTAGAGCAGGGGGGGCTGGGAGCCAGGACACCTGGGTTCTCTACTTGGCTCTGGGAGGGGAGCGGGGTCTAGTGGTCAGAGCAGGGAGCTGGGCGCCAGGACTCCTGGGGTCTCTCCCCGGCTCTGGGAGGGGAGTGGGGGCTGGTGG
>NW_020698089.1:0-8749 GCF_002925995.2 Terrapene triunguis | reverse complement strand
GGTCTGTGCCCCCCTCAGCCCTTCAAACCCATCCTTGGTTGGAGTTCGGCGCCATCGTGGGGGATGGGGAGCAGTGACGTGACCCCCTGAGGCTGGGGGGCTGCAGCGACCCCCCCCCCCCCCCCCTGAACCCCCCCCCCCCCCGCCCCCCCCCCCCCCCCCCGCGGGGGATGTGGTCACCGGCCGGAGAACAGGAAGGCAGCGCCGGCTTCCCGGCAGCGCCCCACCACCAGCCACTTAAGGGCTTTAATAATTGAGTTAGCCGCGCACGCGCCCTGCGCCCGGGCCGGGGGGAGCGCCCGGGTGACCTGCAGGCCAGGGGGCTGGGTGGGATCCACAGGACGGGCAGCGGGGGCGCTGAGGGGGCGGCTCGCTTCGGGGTGGGGGTGGGAGGTGGGTTGGTGCAGGTGGCTGGGCTATGATGCTGCGACGTGGGGGGGTGGCCGTGGCATGCTGCCCCATTGCCTGTGGGGAGCTCCCCACCGTGGCACAAGCAGCTGGGGGGTGGGCACCTTCGCGTGTAGGGCACCACATAGCTGGGGCTGCAGAGCCCGTCCGGGCTGCCCATGTGGGGTCTGCCCTGAGGTAGGTGCCTGGGCTGGGGCCAGGCAGGGGTCAGGCCGGGGCCTGAACAGGCAGGTGTGGGGGGCAGCCTGGGGTCTCGCTGGTGGGGTGCGGAGGTTGTTGCGTTCGGGTGTCTGGCGGTGCTTTGTGTGATGCAGGTTGGGTAGGACTCGGGTTGCCGTGGTGCGTTACAGGATGTCCTGGTGTATTTGTGTTTGCGGAGCTGCTTTGCGCTACAGGATGGTGTGCGTTGTGTTATGTTGCATGGCTGTGTAGCGTTGCAGTGTGTGTGTGTGTTGCAGGATGTGGTACAGCTCTGTGTGTGTTGGATGGCCCAGCTGCATTGTGTTGGGGCATCTGTGTGTGTAAGGGCTGTGATGGGTTGTAGGACATTGTGTTGTGCTACTGTGTGTGTGTCTGTGGTGCATGGCCGTGGTGTGTTGCTGTGCGTGTTGCACTGTGCTGAGGTGTGTGGCAGGGCCGCAGGTGCTGTGTGTGTGGTTGTGTCCCTGCCCCCCCCTTCCTCCCCTGGAAGTGCTGCTCAGCCTGAGAGGCCCTGTGGGAATGGGGGAGGTGATCTGCTGGGGCTGCAAAATGTGTGGGGACTGGAGCGGGGGGACACACACACAGTGCTGCGTGTTTTCCCTGTCCTGCGCTCTGAGCTACCCTCTCCAGGGAGTGGCGTGGGGTGATGCCCTACTCTGGGGAGCCCTGGGGGGCTGCTGGCTCAGTGCTGGGCAGATCAGTGCTGGGGGGCTCCCCTCCCCGCGTACATCCCTGGGCTTGGCAGCCGTTGTGGGTCAAAGCAGCATCTCCACACCTGCCCTCCCCTCCTACAACCAGCACCTCTGGGGCTCCTCCCCCCATTCACCCCCAGGTTGGGGGGAGGGATCCTGGTGCAAAGGAAAACTCCAGAGTCGTTGCTGGGAGTCTGGGGGGCCAGGGAGCCCCAATACTGGGGTACGGTGCAGGGCAGAGTGACCCGGGGGGAGAGAACCCAGGCGTCCTGGCTCCCAGCCCCCCGCCCCAACCGGGAGAGAACCCAGGCGTCCTGGCTGTGTGTTTAACCCTTTGCCTGCTCTCTCCCTTCCAGTCTGGACCAACGTGGAGCCGCGGTCTGTGGCCGTGTTCCCGTGGCACTCCCTTGTGCCCTTCCTGGCCCCCAGCCAGCCAGACTCCTCCGTCCAGCCCAGCGAGGGCCAGCAGCCTGTCAATCACCCTGCGGTGTCCAATCAGAACAAAGGTGAGGATGGGACAGCCCCATGTGGGGCACTTGGGGAGGGCCAGGGGGGCTGTGAGCCTGGCCAGCTCCTTGCCAGCACAGGGGAGCTGCTGGCTTTTGTGTGTGACCCACCAAAATGGTGCCCGCGCAGCAAGCAAGGAGTGAAGCCAGCAGGGGGAGCTCGCACTGTTGTATTTCAGTGTGACCCACAAAAATGGCCCCTCTCTGCCTGGTGCATTCTCATGGGCCGTCGCCCTTGATCTTTTCCCCCACCAGAGCCTCCAGAATCAGCGGCCGTTGCCCATGACCTCCCGGGGGTGGCGTCAGGGGCTGAGCTGGGGGCTTCCCGCCCCGACAGTCCAGCCTCAGCCCCACAGGCCACGGCAGCGGCTGGAGGGGGAGAGGGCCCCTCCCAGCTCGAGGACGAGGCCCCGGGGCCCCCAAGGCTGGACAGCGAGACAGAGAGCGACCACGATGACCCGTGAGTGGGGGAGGGGTTGGGGGACATGGGGCTAGTGTGAGGAGGATGGGGGGACGGGGCTGGCACGGGGGGGCTGGGGCTGGCGGGGGGGACGAGGGGGATGAGGGGACATGGGGCTGGTACGAGGGGGATGGGGGGACGTGGGGCTGGTGGGGGAGTAAGGAGGGTTGTTTGTGGCACATGGTCAGGGCCGGCAGGGGGACATGGGTTGGGGGATTGGGGCTTGTGGGGTGGAGGCAGGGGCAGGGTCGGGGGCAGGATGTGGGGGGATCTGGGGCAGGGACCCGGCTGGGGGGAGGTTGGGGAGGGGTCAGGGACGTGCCGGGATCGAGGTGCAGCAGGGTTACAAGAGTGGTGCCCGCCCGCGCAGGTTCCTGTCGATCGTGTCCCCCGAGATCCAGCTCCCTCTGCAGCCCGGGAAGCGCCGGACGCAGTCGCTGAGCGCCCTGCCCAAGGACCGAGACTCTTCCTCCGAGAAGGATGGGCGCAGCCCCAACAAGGTGAGCCAGACCGGCCCCCCCCCCCACCGTGTGCATGGAACAGCCCAGAGAGACCTGCTCCCCCCCATCCCTGTGCATGGAATGGTACAGAGACAAGTGTCCCTCCCCCACGCCGTGTGCATGGAACAGTCCAGAGAGACCTGTTCCCCCCCATCCCTGTGCATGGAATGGTACAGAGACAAGTGTTCCCCCCGCAGTGCTGTGTGCATGGAACAGTCCAGAGAGACTTGCACCTCCCCAAGGCCAAGTGCATTATCCCCTATGTGGAATGCAGCACGAGAATTCACCCCTCCTTTAATTCCCACATGGAACGCGCCTCAAGACCTCATGCGCCCCCCCATCCTCCATCTGGAACGCTCCATGGTAACTCCCCCTCCATCCCCCAAATGGAATGCTCCACAAGAACTCACCAGCCCCCTTCATCCCCCACATGGAATGTGCCATGAGAACTCACCCCCCCTTTATTTAATACATGGAACACTCCATGAGGACCCCCATAGGCTCCCCTCCGTGGGGGAGGGATATGATTGGCTGCGACCCCTCCCCTAGACCCCCCCCCGTCTCCCAGTAGGAGAGATGTGATTGGCTGTGGGTGCTTTGCTCGTTTGCAGCGGGAGAAGGACCATATCCGGCGACCCATGAACGCCTTCATGATCTTCAGCAAGCGGCACCGGGCTCTGGTGCACCAGCGGCACCCGAACCAGGACAACCGCACCGTCAGCAAGATCCTGGGCGAGTGGTGGTACGCGCTGGGGCCCAAGGAGAAGCAGAAGTACCATGACCTGGCCTTCCAGGTGCGGGCATCGGGGCGGGGCGGGGGTGTCAGCGGGGGGCGCTGTGCTGCAGGGGGCGCCATGTTGTGGAGAGGGTCAACGAGGGAGTCGGAGGCCCAGCATTGGGGTCAGCCGGGGGGGGGGGGGGGGGGCCAGGGGGCCCCGGTCCGGCAGGTGGGGGGGGGGGGGCCCGGGGGCCAGGGACTCGGGCAGGGGGAGCGGGGGATCTGGCGGGCGGGCGGCTCGGGGGGGCAGCGGGGCGCCCCCTAACCTGGTCCGTGCGTAGGTGAAGGAGGCGCACTTCAAGGCGCACCCCGACTGGAAGTGGTGTAACAAGGACCGGAAGAAGTCCAGCTCGGATGCCAAGCCCTCGGCGCCGGGGCCCGGGGGGGGCCCCAAGGAGGCGCGGGAGCGCAGCATGTCAGAGACGGGCACGGCCGCCGTGCTGGGAGGTGAGACCCACCCCCCCTTCCCTCTTCCCCCCGCCCCCTCCTTGGGGCTCCCCCGACAGCCCGCTCAGCCGCTCTCTTCTCTCCCCGTAGCCTCCTCGGAGATCCCGGCGCTGGCGGGGCCAGAGAGCAAGGCAGGGGGCACAGGGCACGCGCCCGGGGAGCGGCTGATCCACGTGCCGGGGGCTGGGGCGCAGCGGCCCCGGGCCTTCTCCCACAGCGGGGTGCATGGGCTGGATGCCGGGGAGCGGGACAGCCAGGCGCTGCAGGAGCTCACGCAGGTACCGGGGGGCTGGGAGTTTGGGAGGGTGGGCTGGGGGCTCGTGGTGGCTTGGGGTCTGGGGGGGGTGCAGAGCGGGTGTATTGGGTCCCCTGTGGGGAGGCCGTGCTGGGGGCGGGGGGGATGGGACCCCTGATGGGGAAGAGGGTCTTGGGTCTGGGTTGGGGGGCCCTGCTGGGAGGAGGTGCAGAGGTCCCAGCCCTCAATTGCTCCCCGCTCTGTTGCAGATGTGTTCCGGCCCGTCGCCCTACCCCGGTGGGAAGGGGCAGTATGGGGGGCCGGGCCCCTCGGGGTCCCCATTCGCAGCTCCAGGTGAGAGTCCCCGGCCCCCCCTGCTGCCGCCGGCCCCCCGCGCCGCCCGCTCCCAGCGTGTGGCCAGCGAGGACATGACGAGCGACGAGGAGCGCATGGTCATCTGCGAGGAGGAGGGGGACGATGATGTCATTGGTGAGCCCCCCCGAACTCCTCAGAGCCTGCCCAGAGCCCCCGGACTCCCCACTGCCCCCCAGAACCCGCTTAGCCCCCCCGTGGGCCCGCTGTATGGCTGCACACCCCACAGCTGTGTCCCTCCCGGCACAGCTCTGCAGGGAGGGGTGGATCCGGGCAGTGAGGAGGGGGCCTTGCGGGCGTCACTGACTCTGCCCCCTCCTGCCCCCCAGCGGACGACGGGTTCAACCCGCCCGACATTGACCTGAAGTGCAAGGAGCGGGTGACGGACAGCGAAAGCGAGACCTCCTCGGGCGAGGAGCCCGACGGCAAGGTGAGGGCGGGGGGGCTGGGGGGGGGGGGCTATGGGGGTTTCATGGGGGCAGGGAAGGGCTATGGGGGGCAGGGAGAGGCAGTGGGGCTGTGTGGGGGTTGATGGGGGCAGGGCGAGGCAGTGGGGCTGTGCGGGGGTTGATGGGGGGCAGGGAGGGGGGAGCTATGTGGGGCAGTACCTAACCTCCCCCCTGTGTCTCTCTCTGCCCCCAGGGCTTTGGGCGGAAGCTCTTCTCCCCGGTGATCCGCTCCCCGCCGCTGCCCCCCTCCTCGGGCGCCTTCGCCCCCTGCCGCCCGCCAGCCCCCACCGAGCTGGACCTGCCCCACGGCCCCGACCAGCTCCCCCTGGCCAAGCCCTACAGCCCCTTCCCGCTGGCGCTCAGCCCCTTCAAGGCCCAGGACTCACGGGGGCCCCGGCCCCCTGGCCCCCCGCCAGCCAAGCGCCCTGAGCCGGCCCCCCCTTACCGCCGGAAGCGGGCTGACAGCGCCGGGGGGGCTGAGACTGGCGCGGCTGGGCCCTCGGTCATCTCCTCCCCCGGGGGGGTGCTGCAGGCGCTGGTGCTGCCGGAGCCGGGGCGCCTGTCCGCGGGCACGGTGCTGGTGCCGGCCCCCTCGCTCAGCAGCTACGGCGGGGCGCCGGGCCTGGCACGCACCGCCTCCACCGTGGTCACCAACGTGGTCAAGCCGGTCAGCAGCACCCCCGTGCCCATCGCCAGCAAGCCCTTCCCTCGGGGGGCAGGTGAGGGCAGGCCCCTGCTCAGCCCCCCAGCCCTGGAGCTGGCCCCGCCGCCCCTGGCCATGCTGGGGGGTGCCAAGCCAGAGGCCGTGCCCGTGGGTCGCATCGGCCTGCTCTACGCCGACAAGAAGCCCCCGCCCCCCGCCAGCCAGGCCCCATCCAACCACCTGGTGGTCGGGACGATGGGCAAGGCCCCGGTGGCCCCGGGCAACGTGGTGACCAACCTGCTGGTGGGGCAGGCAGGGGGCGCGGCGGCCGGGCCGGCCCCTGTGACCGTGCTGCCGCCGCAGCCCTCGGTGCAGTTCATTACCCAGAACCCCCCGGGGGTCGGGCCCAATGGGCCGGTCCCCCTGGGCATCCTGCAGCCCCAGGGCCTCCTGTCAGGGGCGCCAGGCAAGGCTGGGGGCATCACCCAGGTGCAGTACATCCTGCCCACCCTGCCCCAGCAGCTGCAGGTGGCCGGGGGCAAGGGGCCAGGGGCCGGAGCCGCCAGCATCCACTTCACCCTGCCCCCCACCAGCAGCAAGGTGCTTGCCACCGCGCCCCACGGCCTGCCCATCCTCCAGCCTGGGCCCGGCAGTGCCAGCACCGCCGTCACCGTCGTCTCCACCGCACCCAAAGGTGGGGGGCGCTGGCCCCAGGGGCTGGCTGGGGAGGGGGATGGGAGGGGGGGCTGGTGTGTGGGGTGGGGGATTGGACGGGGGGCTGGCTGGTGCGTGGGGAATGGGGCGGGGGGCTGGCTGGGGTGGGCGAGGGGGGGGGGGGGGGGCTGGTGTGGGGGATGGAGCGGGGGGCTGGCTGGCTCGGGGGGTGGGAAATGGGACGGGGGGCTGGCTGGTGCGTGGGGGATGGGGCGGGGGCTCCCTCTCCCCCACCCTGCCCTGATGCGCCCCCGTCTCCCCCCAGCCCAGTCAGCGTCTCCGGTGCAGGCCCCGGGCCCCGGAGGCTCAGCCCAACTGGTGCAGGGCAAGGTGTTAGTGCCCGTGGCAACCCCCCAGGTGACGGTGCGGCCCGGGGGTGGGGCCGGCCCCATGGCCCAGGTGGCGCCGCCCTTCCCGGTGCCCCTCCAGAACGGATCCCAGCCCGCCAGCAAGGTGAGTGCGTGTCTGTGCTGGGGGGGGGGGGGGGGGGGGGGGGGGGGGCCCCCCACCCCCCCTGCTCTGCCCCCCAGATCATCCAGCTGACGCCGCTGACCCCCGCGCCGAACAGCGCCGCCTTGGCGCCCCCCCTGAGCCCCGCCACGGCCCTCGTGGGACCCCACAGCCAGGCCCAGAAGGTGCTGCTGCCGTCCTCCACCAGGTAGGCACCGGGGCAGTGGGGGGGCAAGGCTCCGTGTTCCCCCCGCCTGCCAGTAACGCTCCCCCCTCTCTGCCCAGGATCACCTATGTGCAGTCCACAGGTGGGCACCAGCTGACCCTGGGCACCTCGGCCTCCCCCTCGCAGCCTGGCGCCGCCACCTATGTGCAGGCCCCTGTGGGGCCGGCCCCCATGGCCCTGGGCTTCACGGCCATCGGGCCCAGCGGGCCGGCCATTGTGCAGCCGCTGCTCTCGGGTAAGGGGGGGCTGTGAATGGGGGGTGATGCACTCGATCCAGACCCCTGCTCTCCCCAAGTGTTTGGCGGGGCTGGCGCTGGGGTGTCGGTACTAGGGAGGGGCAGAGAGCTGGGTCGGGGACGTGGGGGGAGGGCTGGGACTGGGTCGGGTGACCTGCGTGGGGCTGGTGCCAGGCGGGGGGCTGGTTTGGGGGCACGGGCTGGCAGCGGATGGTGGCAGGGGGCTGGATCAGGGCTGGAGCCGGGGGGCTGGTGCCAGAGGGCTGGTGCTAGACAGGGACAGAGTTGGGGGTCTGAGGTGGGGATGGTGCTGGATGGGGGCAGGGGGCTGGGGCAGGGGAGCGGGACTGTACTGGATGGGGGCAGGGGAGCGGGTGGGGAGGGACGGCGCTGGATGGGGGCAGGGGAGCGGGGGGGGGAGGGGATGGCACCGGACGGGGTCAAGGGCGGCTCCGTCCGTCCGTCTCACCCTTGGTGTTTCTCTCCCCAGGGCAGAGCCCCCTGCTGGCCCCGGGGCAGGTGGGGGTTTCCCCACTGCCCAGCCCCCAGCTGCCCCCCTCCTGCAGCGGCCCGGTGATCACGGCCATCTACCCCGGCCCCCCGAGCGCCGGCCCCGCCCCGTCACCCGCCCACGGTCTCGTCTACAGCGTGGCCAGCCCCGCCCCGGCCCCCATCCTGCCCAAGGGCAGCAGTGCCGGCAGCCAGGGCACACTGGGGCCTGGACCCATGGGTATGAATGGGGCTGGGCGGGGCTGGGCAGGGCCCCACCCCCATGGCCACAGAATGGGGGCGGGGCTGGGCAGTAAACACAGAATGGGGGTGGGACCATAGAGCAGGAGGCGGAGTTCAGCAGGTCCCCAACCACATGGCTGTGGAACAGGGGGCGGGGCTATGGAAGGGGCGGGGCTGAGCAGGGTCAGATTCTTATGGGTATGGGTTGGGGGCAGAGTTCTGGGGGGGGCGGGGTAGGCTCCACCCTCACGGGTATGGAACTGGAGCCGGAGCTTTGGGGTGGGGGTGGGGCTGCGGGGTATGAGTGGGGGGTCCCTGTGGCCCCCCCGGCCCCCCATGACTGTCTCTCTCCCCCCACAGGCCCCCTCGCCTTCCCCCCAGCGCCCGCCCGGCCCCCGCGCCCCCCGCCAAAGCCCCCCCAGAAGGTGAAGGCCGCCATCGCCAGCATCCCTGTGGGCTCCTACGAGTCGGCCCTGTCACCCAGCCCCGCCCGGCCTCCGGGGGGGCAGCAGACGGAGCCCGGGGGGCCCCCCCGCGTCCCCCGGGAGCTGGAGAGCCCCAGGGAGCCCCCGGAGCCGCCTGCCCCCTCCCCCCCGCCCCAGCCCCCCCGGCCCGGGCCAGCTCCAGAGCCGGAGAGCTGGGATGGGCGCCCCCCCTCGCCCGCGTCCCCCCAGCACCCGGCGCCCGAGGTTGAGAGCGG
>NW_020698088.1:0-5172 GCF_002925995.2 Terrapene triunguis | reverse complement strand
GGGGGGGTCTGTCCTAGGAGCCCTTGAATGAAGTGAAAGTCACTTAACAGCTTACAGTGTTTGTTTACATTGTATCAATTACTTCAAGAACAAAGTCAGTTAACTTGTTTGTAAGTTTTACATAGTAGTAAAGTATCTTTCACAGGATAGATCTAATCAATGGTTTCTACAGACAATAGCTTACAAGTTTTAACAGAAGACCCAAGAGATTTTTGTACTGGATTTTAAAGTGTGGAGGACAAATTATGAGGGGGTCACTGTCACTTGGGGGAATCACTGTTAGTACCTTCTTTAATATCCCTACATAATCCCCCTTTTGACACTACGATATTTATATAATCGTTAGTGTCACTTTCTTTTTAACCTGTTTAAGAGAAGGTACTGTGAGGCAACAACATTCATCTACTGGGGGGTTGCTAACACTTTCATCTTCCCAAAATACTTCCTCCCACGAGTGGATACATACACATTGTCCATTGTACAATACTTTGGTGTCATTATCCAATTCATCCCACATACATGATCCCAATGAAACATTTTTACTACAAGGCTCTGGGCCAACAGGTAAGGTGAGGCATACCCACTTTTGAGGAGTCCATTTGGTACAACCTCTAGTGTCCAATAGTTTTCCTCCCTCCCCAGCCCACTGGCTCGAGGTCCGAGGCAGCCAGAATGATCCCATGTGTAATATGGGGAGTGGGCTAACCTTCCATACCTTTGCCTCCAGAGACTGTTGATGTGCTATTTTTACAATTATTTTCCCAATTAACAAGTTTGGTTTCACAGTGCTGGAAACATACTGCATTCAGTATTTGCATTTTGGTGCATCCCATAGCTATAGCCGTTTGCATACAGATCACCTGTGCCCTACAATGACAACAACTACTGTACTGTAATGATCATAGATCAAGGGGCGGAGTGTTGTAGGAGCAGCAGTGATCTGTTGTAAACAAACCAAACAATTATAACCAGGTGAGTATAACTAAAATTATTACAATTGACTAAACACCAGATATAATATAAACAGAAATGCAAACAATCACAATCATAATAATTGGGAATACAATAAAACCATTACCATTACAATAATTGGGTACATTGACTAACAAAATGAGGCCCAAGTTTGATACTGCAATAGCCATCAAACAATAAATGTCAACCCTAACCCTTAAATACACACAAGAAATAAGATTTGTAGGAGTACCAGTATCAATAATAAAACCTAATAACAAAATGCTTATTAGAGAACCTAACAAAAAATAAACCTGATGCACTGGGGACCAAAGTCTTTTGGACACAAGTGGTAATTGATAAGTTGGATGGACATGGGGGAAGTAGAGAGAAGAAAAGACATTTGTCCTGTCTAGTGTAGTATCCCCTCTTTCTCTGGACCCAATGCTAGCACAGGACACCACTAGAGACAGACACAGAACATGCAACACAACACAGAACATACAACACAGAACACTGAAAACAGACTTTGTCGCGACACTATACCCATGGTATTTGTGTAACTTTTCAGCTGGTACCAGCTCTCCTGATGTTCTGGTTTAGAGCCTGAAAGATAAAAGCTTGGAAACAAATTAGCACAGTGCTTCCACCATGGCAGAACCTGCTTAGTCTCTGCCACAGTGTGTTCAGTACTTGGGGCTGCACATATGCTAATTAAGTTGTGCATTTCTTGTGAGTGTAAATCCTTCCTTTCTCTCAGTAAAAGGGCGTTAACACTCCATCTAGAAAAAAAAAATTCTGTTTTAAAATCTCCAGCCATTTTGCCATAGCCTGGAGGTCTGAGGCAGAAGCAGGCACTGTTGTTACTGTTGCAATGGCATTCTGGCCCTGGGAGGAGGAATTTACCCAAATATCTCCCTTCCCAATCTCCAGAGGGGTCCCAAAAATCTGCCCCTTCTGGGGTCTTAAATGTTCCTTCTTCTGATACTGTTGCTGTAAGATTTGAGAGTGCTGTTTTAACTCTCTGTACCCAAACTTAAGGACATTTAACTGGATGTGGGTATTAATGGACATACATACATTTTATTTCTCTGCTTTTGCAGCAGAGGCTTGTAAATCTTGGTGCAGTTTTTCATTTTTGCATTTAGCCAATTGAAGGAATACCTTGTTACAGGTTTTCCATAGAAGCCAAACTGCAGCTGCTTCCTTTTGTTTTTACAGAGTTTTCATGTACCCTTGTCAAAGTGACAGTCTGATTACACAGAGCCATCTTAAGGCTCAGTGTTTCTAGCAGTGCTTCTTTTTGTTTTGTGCACCTCACCCCTGCTGTTGCTTCAGAGGGGCACTGTTAATTTCTTATTCTTTTACTACAGCTCTCATCTGCTATTTTGTTACACACACAAAAACAACTAAACAAACAAACAAGAAGAATTTAGAATCTTTCCCTATTTTCCTGATTTTGACTGCCCTGCTTCAGTCACAACTTTGGTTCTATAAATTTTGTAAAGCACCGAGTTACCCCTTAAGGGTTAAATGCCAAATCCCAAAAGCCAGCCAACACTATGTGTCTGGCAAAAAGGTTTGTCAGTTTTGCAACTTTGAATCAAAGATACATACACATTTTCTTTTTTTTCCTTAACATCTCTTCTATATTGCTGTTTTTACATAGCTGTACATATATTATATTTCCTTCATACATTTGGGTCAGTTAAATTCCAATAGAACCTCCTCATGTTTTTAACAAATTTGACTAAATTGTCCATAGTCAAATGATTTCAAATACCTGGATTATTTACAGACATTCCTGTGGAAAAGGGCCCATTTTTCCTTCAGAATGGCTGCAAAGAAACCAAGAATTCCTTTTCTCTTTAACATGGTACTTTTTAACATTTTCACAAAGTTTAACTGCTTAATTTTCTCCAGCCTCTGTAGAGTTAACTTTTCACGGTCTTTCCTGAAGTCAATTTGGATTCTATGCCAGGGTCCCAGCCTTTTTTGATGTAGCATTTGAGGCTGGTGTGGAGGACGAGCTTTATCTTTGGCACACTGTATACAATTCCTGACCCATGTATCCACATCATCTTTCATCCCCTTCCATTCTGCGACTTGCTTTAACCTTCCCAGCGTCCCTTCCACTCCTTCATGCATGAACTGATGAGCTATGTTCACCAGTTCCTGTCTTTGAATTCTTCCTGGGACGCGGACTGCTTCTAATACCTTCTTTTCCTGCTCCTATGCCCTTAGGGCTTCCAACCTGTTTTCCAGTTTCTCTATCTGTTGCTTGCCTGCTTGTCTGGGCCTGATCCTGCTTTTTCCAATGAACCTTTCCTTTCCATGGGCACAGGCTTTGTTCCACTACCAATTTAGCAAGGAGGGTGGGCTTCTTAACCAGCCCCCACCCTTCCTGGTCCCTTTCCTTAAACATTTCTTTCAAAATTGTGAAATGACCACAATATCACTCACAAAAAAACAAAAACAAAAACAAACAAAAAAAAACCACCACACTACACTGCCCAAACTTCTATGTTCTTCAGAGTTTGGTTTAACAAAACAAGATTTGTATCTTATGATTTTAACCCACTCTGGGCCAGAGGGAGAGACGCTAAGCTTCCCTCTGTATTGCTCGAGCTTCTACCACCGAGGGTTCATACACCAATATAAAAATCCTTCCCAGGATCAGAGCGAGAAACACTAAGTTTTCCTCTGTACAGGCTGTTAGGCGGAGGTAGCTGTCATTACAAGCCTCCCACAGCAGCCAGATCCCTGCAGCGTCTCTTTTTGCTGCATTTGGGGGTTTACATAGGAGGATATATTGGGCCAATCTATCCTCTAGATCCCAAATAGAGCAAGCATCTGCAAGGGCTTGTTCAGTCCAAGGACTGTGCCCATATCTCTGAAGGATTTGTTTAAAGGGTGTTATTTCTTTTACAAAAGGTGAGGTTGGAGCTCCTTCAAACTCCATTCCTCCCTCTGAGACTGTTCTCCCTTGTCTTTTCTTAAACATTTTTAACACGTGTATAGTTTCCTTTGTCACCCCTGAACCCTTGCAGCGAGTGACACAGCCTAAATTATCTTATCCTGCTACCCCTGATCTCGCTCAGCGAGCAGCTTTACCTTGCCCTATAGGCTCTTGTTACCCCTGATTTCTCAGTGAACACTTTGGATAAGATTAATTGTAGCTTAAAGTTTCTATGAGCTCTTTTATGAAGCCTCTACCCTCCGGAGGTCAGTAGGCTTTGGTTAACCATAAATAGAACCGCTCTCTATAGAGCTGGCTGTGTGCACACCAATATTTACAATACCTGAGGCTTTCTTACCAATAATCCCCCTTTCGCAATTCTCCACCAAAATGTTATACCAATAAAATAAAAACCAGCAGGATCTTATTAAGAGGGATAAGGCAAAGATGCCACATTTATTGTAAATATAATGATAAAGCAAAAGATAAAAGTAAACAACGTTGTTTGACTACTTATTACCTATACACACACATACATATATATATATATATGTAGAGAGAGAGAGAGATTCATTCACACAATCATTCATTCAAGTTCTGTATAGGTGTTATAGTTACCAGCCTAGAAGTTGCTCATGCCAAGTTACTGGCCAGGTAGCTTGGTCATGAGAATGGAGCAGAGTCTGTGTCAGATGCATCTGATGCTCCTGGAGGCTGGCAGAGAGACTCAAAGTCATCAGTCTTTAGAGTCCATTTTTATAGGAATTAATTCCTATGTTAGTTTATGGGAGCTGTTTCATCCTGCTGTTGCTGACTCAATCAGCAGATGGCACACATTCCTGTCCAAAGTGGCACATTCCTGGTGGCTCCACATTGTCCAAAGTTTGTGTTTCTCATCCTTCCAGGTGATGGGGTGGATCCCAGTTTACCCTCCGGGGGTTTCTAGTCATCCACTTGACACATTCTTCAGCCGATGGATACTTTCTTTCTAGGCTGGCACCTCCCTAACCATCCATGTATATCAAGCATTCATCAGCATACATTCCATACCTTAACCATATTTTAATTTACTGTCTCCACCACTTTCAGAGTGTGTGCTAATTCATTTGAGACTCCCGGCCCTTTAATCACAGAGGGTGGGGGGGGTCTGTCCTAGGAGCCCTTGAATGAAGTGAAAGTCACTTAACAGCTTACAGTGTTTGTTTACATTGTATCAATTACTTCAAGAACAAAGTCAGTTAACTTGTTTGTAAGTTTTACAT
>NW_020698087.1:0-1328 GCF_002925995.2 Terrapene triunguis | reverse complement strand
GTATGCCTATTGGAAGAGAAGTCTGACAAATTAAGAAGTAGTGATATGATGGGCAGGGAATGAGGGGCATGCTCTCTTTACAGAATTGCAGAACTACAGTTGTTCCGCTTAGATAGCCAGAGACAAACAGTGGCTGATCTATCAGCAGGTGGGGAGCTTAAAGAAGTGAAACTCCAGATCACAAGTGAGGTCTTTACCTAAACCATCTTCCCAGACACATTGATACATTTTAAGATTTTAGTTACAACAATATAATAATAAACAGTACTCACCCCGCCAACAAGCTAAACAAAAAAAAGGGGAAAAATATTATACAGCATATTTTTAAAACAATCCTAAAATCTCTTTAAAAAAGAAAACTTGTAGTGTCATGGATTGCACACCTATAATTTTACAGCATTCCCTGTGCATGCAAAACACTCATTGGTTTCAATGGAAGTTGTTAAGTGCACAAGGAGTTCAGCTTCTGTCCCTTAATTTGCATTGCATGTTCTTATTGTGGATGTCTATGGTGCCTGGTTTCTAACAGAATTTAGAGAAATAGATATAACTCAGCAAATTATCCAGACTCCTGAATTTGTTTTGGCAAATTCCATGGTTTGAGACACTGGACTGAAACATTCTAATGTTTTCTCAAATATTCTCTGCTTAGCCCAGCTCAGCTGAACTTTCACTGTGGATCAAGATTAGTCACATGAGTAAGGGTCCATAATCTGTATTTAAGATTAACATAAAATAATGTAATTTACTTCCTGATCTTCCCTTAAGGACACTTGGGGCATCTTCATTATTCATATGGACACTAGCCCTTTCCAAGTGCCCCAAGCACCTAATTTCCATGAAGGCTATTTTATACACAACAAAGGGAACACGGATCCCTATAACAGCTACTGCCATTTAAAATAGTCTTATATTTCAAAAGAGGGTTTTTTGTTTGTTTTGTAATTTGTGAACTTTCAAAGGAAATCAGAGAAGCATGTTAGAAATGATCATGCAGAGTTACTGAATGATTACTAGAATCGATAGACGTTCACCGATTCACTTAGTGCATGGTACAAACACAGCTAAAACAGCATCGTAAAAAGGATCTACTGTGAGCTAAAAATACTCTCTCTGAAATGAAGGCTGTTTACTTGTCAAGCAGTAACTCTCTCTTTTGCATGTAAATGGCCGTTAAGTCTGTAAATTGAAAAAGAAGTGGTCGCTAGAACTTGATTTTCTTTCCCTAAAATATCACTTCAAGTGCTGACCCTTTGGGTGATGCAATTTTATAAAGCAAGATGTAGTACTTACGGCTGTGTCTGCGCACATAGTCAATGACTTCACAT
>NW_020698086.1:292-4385 GCF_002925995.2 Terrapene triunguis | reverse complement strand
AACAGACCGTGAACTTTCCTTACATCCCAGAAACAGCTGTTGGTGATGTCCCTGTGCCCACAGAGTGGGGTCTCTTGTTTCCTTGAACATTTCCCATTTTTTCCTTATTTTTCTTACAGTTGCTGTTTAATAAATTCTATTTGGTTTGAACTTAATGTTGTGATCAGTAAGTCAGTGAAGAGAGTACACTGGTTGGGGACACCCTAGTCCCAGTCCTAAGTGACCAGGACAGAGGCTCAACTTAAATGTATACTCCAAATTAAAAAACATAGTCAGAGAGCCAAAACAGAGCCACCATAGCTAAACAACAAAGTAAAAGAAGCAGTGAGAGGCAAAAAGGCATCCTTTAAAATGTGGAAGTTAAACCCTAGTGAGAAAAATGGAAAGGAGCATAAACTCTGGCAAATGAAGTGTAAAAATATAATTAGGAAGGCCAAGAAAGTATTTGAAGAACAGCTAGCCAAAGACTCAAAAAGAAATGGCAAAAAAAAAAAAAAATTCAAGTACATCAGAAGCAGGAAGCCTCCTAAACAACTAGTGGGGACACTGGACAATCGAGATACTAAAGGAGCACTCAAGGACGATAAGGCCATTGCAGAGAAACTAAATGAATTCTTTACATCGGTTTTCATGGTTGAGGATGTGAGGGAGATTCCATTCATTTTAGGTGACAAATCTGAGGAACTGTACCAGACTGAGGTGTCATTAGAGGAGGTTTTGGAACAAATTGATAAACTAAACAGTAATAAGTCACCAGGACTAGATGCTATTCACCCAAGAGTTCTGAAGGAACTCAAATGTGAAATTACAGTTAATAGTCCTGCAGTCTGTAACCTATCATTTAAATTAGTTTCTGTACCAAATGACTGGAGGATAGCTAATGTGATGTCAATTTTTAGAAAGGGCTCCAGAGGTAACCCCAGCAATTACAGGGGGTAACCCTGACTTCAGTACCGGGCAAACTGGTTGAAACTACAGTAAAGAACAAAGCTGTCAGACACATAAATGAACATAGTTTGTTCGGGAAATTAATAGGCAGCAGGTTTAAAATGAAGAAAAGGATGTATTTCTTCACACAACACACAGACAACTATTGGAACTCTTTGCCAGAGGATGTTGTGAAAGCCAAGACTATAACAGGGTTTGATAAAGAATTAGATAAGTTCATGGAGGATAGGTCCACCAGTGGCTATTAGCCAGGATGGTCAGGGATGCAAAACTATGCCTTGAAGTGTCCCTAGCCTCTGTTTCCCAGAACTTGGGAAGGGGCTACAGAGGATGGATCACTTGATGATTACCTGTTCTGTTCATTCCCTCTGGGGCACCTGGCATTGACCACTGTCAGAAGACAGGATACTGGGCTAGATGGACCATTGGTCTGACCCTATGTGGCCACTCTTATGTCCTTATCTGAGTCTTCTTTTTCTTTTCTGGATGCTGGACCTCATAGTTGATGGGGCTCAAATGCCTCACCACCTCAAATGGTCCCTGCCATCAAACCAGTAATTTGAACTGGAGCAAGTCACTCAATCAATCAGTGTGAACCCTTGTGGCTGGACTCCCTAGTTATAGGCCTTCTCTTGTACCTGTTGTGCATTTAGCAAATTCTTCTAGCAAATGCCTGTAAAGTCTTGAGGTGATTTCTTAATTAAAGAATGTATTGGACTGTGTTCATTGTCAATACATTAATTAAAGAATGTATTGGACTGTGTTCATTGTCTGGGGTTTTTGCTGTTCTGTGTTTCTCCAAGCAGGTCTGGAAACCCTTTGGCTGCTTCCCAGACAGCAGTTCAAAGGGAGAAACCTTGGAGACTTCAGGCACATTCCTGATAGCAGAAAGGAGGCAGGGGAAGAGTTGGTGCCAGTGTTTGGATTCTGAGGTTACAAAATACTTTAACGTTGCCATCGAAGTTCTGTGAAATTCCTCCACCTACTCATCAGTTTGGAAATGTTGTTACCCTCATTTAGACTGCACAGTCCTTTCATTAGTTGTAAAGTGAAGTTAGGTCCTTGATCAATAAGGATTTCTTGGGGTATTACCACCTGGGAGAGGAATTTCATAAGCTCATTTGGTTCATGGCCAGGGTGCTAGAAGTATACCTGGAGGGTAATAAACCTGGCTGGGTGCCTTTGTCACCGAACCGTGCCTGTGGTCTTTCTTTATGAGTAACATCGAGGTCTGCTGAACGAGCAGCTTGCCTAATCTTTGAATACTGATAACACTGGAGTTCCAAGGACAGAAGCACTGAGCAGCCTGAACAGCGTTCCCGAGGCAACGACATTCCAGCCTTCAGCACTTGACAACAGCCAGCTGACACTCTGAGCCCAGCGGTGAACAACTCTACAGTCTGGAGCAAGTCAGCGACTGTTGTGCCTCCTGCCCAAAGTGTGGTCACTGCCTCAGTCGCTGCGGTTCAACCACTTATCCTTAGCCAAGCCCATGAACAACTCTCTGTGGTAAATGGGGAAGATTATGCGACGGACGTTAAGGATTCTGTGACTTTCAGAGACCTCTGTGACATTTTCCACGTCAGCCCCGGGGCAGCGCACCAGAGCTGTCAGCCTGTGGGGGCCCCCGCACTCTCAGCTGCCATGGGTGGAGAAGGACCCAGCAGCTCTTAGCCCCCACAGTCAGTGGTCGGATCCAGAGGTCTGATCTGCCATGGGCAGTGGGGCCCCCATAGCTCTGTGGCTCTGGGGCTGTGGCAGGGGCTCCAGAGCTCTGAGCTACTGGGGCTGCACTGGAGGCCATGGAGCTGTTAGCCACGGCGGCAGCAGGTGCTGGACCCTCCCCCCTCCAGAAGTGGGGCTCAGGCTCTCATCCTCCTGATCGGGCTTTAATCCTCCCCCTGTCAGTTCCCTTTCCCCCCCCATTATTTTTAGTAAAAGTCACAGACAGGTCACGGGCTTCCATGAATTTTTGTTTATTGCCCGTGACCTGTCCGTGACTTTTACTAAAAATAATTGTGACAAATTATTAACCTTAGGCGTGCCTGATCATCTGGTCTGCCCCTCGTTCCTGAGCAAAACTGTGTCATGGGCCAGGATAGCCACTCTCCGACTGAACACATTCTGGATGCTGTCGAGGGCTGTGGTCATTGCCGGCCCACTGACCTGGCTGAAAGTGCCCTCCACAGCATCCGCTTTTTTCCTCTCCTATTCCTGCCAAGTCTGCTAGTTCTACGCATACTCTCACCAGGGTGTCAACCTCCACCTTACCAGTCAGCCGTTCCCCCCGTTCCTTCACAACTTCACCAAAGTGGTTCCAGTCCCTCCCCAATATCACCAGAAAGGCCAGATATTGGAAATAATTTCCCTAATAATTTTTTAAGGTTTAGCACAACTACGTTTCCACACAACAATTCCTTTATTAGTCCAAAGGGAAATTGGTGTTGATTATCTCCCAAATACAATTACAAGCAGATACACACTTACGTGTTATAGAATCATAGAATAGAATAATAGAATCACAGAACTGGAAGGGACCTCGAGAGGTCATCTAGTCCAGTCCCCTGAACTCAAGGCAGGACTAAGTATTATCTAGACCATCCCTGACAGGTATTTGTTCAACCTGCTCTTAAAAATCCCCAATTATGGAGATTCCACAACCTCCCTGGGCAATTTATTCCAGTGCTTAACCACCCTGACAGTTAGAAAGTTTTTTCCTAATGTCCAACCTAAACCGCCCTTGCTGCAATTTAAGCCCATTGCTTCTTGTCCTATCTTCAGAGGTTAAGAAGAACAATTTTTCTCCCTCCTCCTTGTAACAATCTTTTATGTACTTGAAAACTGTTATCATGTCCCCCTCTCAGTTGTCTCTTCTCCAGAATAAACAAACCCAATTTTTCAATCTTCCCTCATCAGTCATGTTTTCTAGACCTTTAATCATTTTTGTTGCTCTTCTCAAAATGATTAGAGGTCTAGAATACATGACCTATGAGGGAAGATGGACAAATTGGAGAAAATACAGAGAAGAGCAATAATTTTTTCTACCTCTTTCCTGAAATGTGGCGCCCAGAACTGGACACAATACTCCAATTGAGGCCTAATCAGTGCAGAGTAGAGCGGAAGAATTATATCCTACAATTATATG
>NW_020698086.1:0-282 GCF_002925995.2 Terrapene triunguis | reverse complement strand
TGCAGCCCGAGAACCTCCCCACTGTGGCCTGCAGAGGAGAAATGCAGGCAGATGCTGCCAGCAATGTCTGCTGTAGGCACCGCTTCCCGCAGCTCCCATTGGCGGGGGAGAGGGACTGAGATATCATCATTAGTTGCCGGGCAGATTCAGCAATGGAGGCAGCATCGCTTTGTTCCACAATGAATATAAACAAGTCAAAATCATTTCTTCACCTTCGGGGGAGGCTCTCAGGCTGAAGTTCTCTAGGGTCTATTTTCTGCTCTTCCCACTGCTCCAGGAGCC
>NW_020698085.1:0-2438 GCF_002925995.2 Terrapene triunguis | reverse complement strand
TGGACCGGGAGCACAAGCTACGCCCCGTCTCTCCAAGGCCGAATCACCATCTCCGTGGATTCCTCCAACACCAAATATTATCTGCGGCTGAGCTCGCTGACAGCTGCAGACACCGGCACCTATTACTGCGCTAGACACACAGTGACACAGGGCAGAGCAGGGACCGTACAAAAAGGGGAAGCGGATTCTGGCAGTGAGGCCAGTTCAGCCGGGAGTGCTGAGTGCAGAGCCCGTCCCTGGCACACAGACTGTGCGTGTGTGTGTCTGTATGTATGTATCTGTGTGTATCTATGCGTGTGTCTTTCTGTCAGAGTGTGTGTGTCTGTCTGTCTGTCTGTGTGTGTTTTCCTTTTGGGATCATATTGGCTGATGTTCTCCCAGCAGAACATTTCGTCGCCCACACGGCAGCTCCTGTTCCAGTGGGTAAATCGGCACCAAAGAGTCGAGACTTCTGTGTTGTCATCAAATCTCTCTGACATTTACCTAGAGAGCAGGAGCTTTAACACCGCTCGTTGCTTCTCCCCTGTGCATAGAGTCATCCCCCCCCCCCCGCCGGCCCCTTTCATCTCCCATCCCCCCTGGGTGAAACCCGCATGCAAATCCCTGCCCGGGGGTTCCTGTTAAATACAAACCCCTGGTTCTAGGAGCCTCAGTCTCCCCCCAGACACAGAACTGCCCGGTCCTACCCACTGGGGAGTGTCTCCATTAACAATCACCATGACACTGTCACTACCCAGTGCCCTTCTCCCTTTTCCTGTTCACCGCCCCATCGGGTGAGTATTTCATGGGACGCTGAGAAACACCGAGGTGGGGAATGCACCAGTTCCAGGCCAGACTCAGTTCTGTTCCCCCTTTCCCCAGGTGGCCTCTCCCCGGTGCAGCTTGTCTAGACTGGCCCAGGAGCGGTGAAGCCCGGAGAGACCCTCAGTATCACCTGTAAGGTCTCCGGTCCTGTCAGCACCGGGGGAATTGCTTCCAGCAGAGGGCAGGAATGACACACACAACTGTTCTGTTTGAAAACGGACCCCAAGATAAAGTGCTTCATCTCTTTACTGTATCTCCCCACCCTTTGTTTCTACAGTCACAGCCCTTGTTCTGACAGAGCCCACAAACTGCATCTCCTCTCCATGCCCAGTTCCGTCCGCTTTCATTGAAACCTATTGTCACTCTCCGGTGCCTGAAACCAGCCTTTCTCCCACTGCAGTTTGAGCTGTTTCCCCATCAGACATTTGCAGGAGAGATTCATTCCTATGGACAACACGTATACATTGTTTAGATGTATTTTATATGCCCAGCATAGGCCCATAGATACCAGACTGTCATAACTAGAAAGGGATGGGTAACAACCCCCCTGTATACAATACTATAAAATCCCTCCTGGCCAGAGGCACCAAAATCCTTTTACCTGTAAAGGGTTAAGAAGCTCAGGTAACCTGGCTGACACCTGACCCAAAGGACCAATAAGGGGACAAGATACTTTCAAATCTTGGGGGGGCGGGGTTGTTTGTGCTCTTTGTTTTGGTGTTGTTCACTCTTGGGACTCAGAGGGACCGGACATCAATCCATGCTCTTCAAATCTTTCTGAACAAGTCTCTCATATTTGAAACTTGTAAGTAACAGGCAGACAAGGTGTATTAGTTTATCTTTGTTTTCTCAACTTGTGAATGTTCCCTTTGCTAGAGGGAGGTATCCCTGTTTTGTTGTAACTTTGAAACTAAGGCTAGAGGGGGTTCCTCTGGGCTCTTCGAATCTGATTACCCTGTAAAGTTATTTTCCATCCTGATTTACAGAGATGATTTTTACCTTTTCTTTTTAATAAAATCCTTCTTTTAAGAACCTGATTGATTTTTCCATTGTCCAAAGACCCAGGGGGTTGGGTCTTTGCTCACTTTGTAACCAATTGGTTAGGAGATTATTCTCAAGCCTCCCCAGGAAAGGGGGTGTAAGGGCTTGAAGGGATATTTTGGGGGAAGAGAAACTCCAAGTGGTCCTTTCCCTGTTTCTTGTTAAATCACTTGGTGGTGGCAGCGTACCAGGTTTTAACCTAAGCTGGTAGAAATAAGCTTAGGGGGCTTTCATGCGGGTCCCCACATCTGTACCCTAGAGTTCAGAGTGGGGAAGGAACCCTGACACAGACAAATCACTGTGGAATATCAGAGAACAAAAGACTGTTTATTGCTTCCCCCCCCCCCACAAACAGGAGAAGTACAGCTGGACTCCTCCCATCAGCTTGAGCTCTGGGGGAAGGGAATAAAAACCCATAACAAGGAGAAACTGGATCTTCATGCTGCTTGGACTCTGAGGAGCAAGGGTTACTGAGCATAAGCAAAAGATCCCTTGAGCTGAGCACAGTTAGCCCTAAAAGACACACAGAACTTGCTTCTTATAGAAGCTTCTACCACCTTTTAGAAGCTAAGACTGTAACTGGTTTGTGAGGG
>NW_020698084.1:0-6594 GCF_002925995.2 Terrapene triunguis | reverse complement strand
TGACTTGCTTTCCCCTGCCCTGAAGCGCCAGAATACCAGGATGAGAGCAGCCCTCACAGTTGAGAAGCGAGTGGCGATAGCCCTGTGGAAGCTTGCAACGCCAGACAGCTACCGGTCAGTCGGGAATCAATTTGGAGTGGGCAAATCTACTGTGGGGGCTGCTGTGATCCAAGTTGCCAGGGCAATCAAAGACCTGGAGATATCAAGGGTAGTGACCCTGGGAAAGGTGCAGGCCATAGTGGATGGCTTTGCTGCAATGGGATTCCCAAACTGTGGTGGGGCCATAGACGGAACCCATATCCCTATCTTGGCACCGGAGCACCAAGCCTCCGAGTACATAAACCACAAGGGGTACTTTTCAATGCTGCTGCAAGCCCTGGTGGATCACAAGGGACGTTTCACCGACATCAACGTGGGCTGGCCGGGAAGGGTACATGATGCTCGCGTCTTCAGGCAGTCTCTTCTGTTTCGAAAGCTGGAGGAAGGGACTTTCTTCCCGGACCAGAAAATAACCATTGGGGATGTTGAAATGCCTATCGTGATCCTTGGGGACCCAGCCTACCCCTTAATGCCATGGCTCATGAAGCCGTACACAGGCAGCCTAGACAGTAGTCAGGACCTGTTCAACTACAGGCTGAGCAAGTGCCGAATGGTGGTGGAATGTGCATTTGGCCGTTTAAAAGCGCGCTGGCGCAGCTTACTGACTCGCTCAGACCTTAGCGAAAAGAATATCCCCATTGTTATTGCTGCTTGCTGTGCGCTCCACAATATCTGTGAAAGTAAGGGGGAGACATTTATGGCGGGGTGGGAGGTTGAGGCAAATCGCCTGGCCGCTGATTACGCGCAGCCAGACACCAGGGCGGTTAGAGGAGCACAGCAGGGCGCGGTGCGCATCAGAGAAGCGTTGAAAACCAGTTTTGTGACTGGCCAGGCTACGGAGTGAAACTTCTGTTTGTTGCTCCTTGATGAACCCTCTGCCCCTCCCCCACCACCCTGTTAACTCTACTTCCCTGCAAACCAACCACCCCACCCTCCCCTACTATCCTCCCCCCTTCGAGCACCACTTGCAGAGGCAATAAAGTCATTGTTGCTTCACATTCATGCATTCTTTATTAATTCAGCACACAACTAGGGGGATAATTGGAAAGGTAGCCCGGGATGGGTGGGGGAGGAGGGAAGGAAAAGGACACACTCCAATTTAAAACTTTAAAACTTATTGCTATGGAAATCATCTAGGGTGGAGTGAGTGGGTGGCCGAAGGCCCCCCCACCGTGTTCTTGGGCGTCTGGGTGAGGAGGCAATGGGACTTGGGGAGGATGGCTGCTGGTTACAGAGGGGCTGTAGCGGCGGTCTCTGCTCCTGCTGCCTTTCCTGCAGCTCAACCATACGCAGGAGCATATCACTTTGATGCTCCAGCAGCCGGAGCATCGACTCTTGCTTTCTGATTACAAGTTGACGCCACCTCTCCTCTTCAGCCCGCGTTTCAGCACGCAACTTCTCATCTTCAGCACGCCACCTCTCCTCTCGCTCATATTGGGCTTTTTTAAAATCAGTCATTGACTGCCTCCACGCATTCAGCTGTGCTCTGTCAGCATGGGAGGCAGTCTGAAGTTCAGTAAACATTTCGTCACGCGTCCTTCGCTTCCTTCTTCGAATATTCACTAGCCTCTGCGAAGGAGTAAGATTTGCAGCTGGTGGAGAAGGGAGAGGTTGTTAAAAAAGATACATTTTAGAGAACAATGGGTAGACTCTTTCACGTTAGATTTTGCTGTTCACAACATCACACAGCACATGTGCTTTCGTTACAAGGTCGCATTTTTCCTCTTATATTGAGAGTCTCCTGGTTTGGTGTGAGAGATCACTCACGCAGTGCCAGGACACAGATTTCAGCTTGCAGGCAGCCATGGTAAGACATATAGTCTTTGGGCTTTTTTAACCTTCTTAACATGTGGGGATGGTTTCAAACAGTTCTGCCCTCATTTCCCATACCAAGCACCCGTGCCATTTAAAATGGGTTTGCAATGTAAAAGGAGGGGCTGCGATTTCAGGTTTAACATGCAGCACAAACCCAACTAACTCCCCTCCCCCTCACACCCAATTCTCTGGGATGGTCACTTCAACCCTCCCCCCCACCGCGTGGTTAACAGCGGGGAATATTTCTGTTCAGCAGACCAGGAAGGGGCACCTCTGAATGTCCCCTTAATAAAATTGCCCCATTTTAACCAGGTGACCGTGAATGATATCACTCTCCTGAGGATAACAAAGAGTGATAAGGAATGGATGTTGTCTGCATGCCAGCAAACACCGGGACCATACGCTGCCATGCTTTGTTATGCAATGATTCCAGACTACGTGCTACTGGCCTGGCGTGGTAAAGTGTCCTACCATGGCGGACGGGATAAGGCAGCCCTCCCCAGAAACCTTTTGCAAAGGCTTTGGGAGTACATGAAGGAGAGCTTTCTGGAGATGTCCCTGGAGGATTTCCGCTCCATCCCCATACACGTTAACAGACTTTTCCAGTAGCTGTACTGGCCGCGATTGCCAGGGCAAATTAATCATTAATCATTAAACACGCTTGTTTTTAAACCATGTGTAATTTTTGCAAAGGTACACTCACCAGAGGTCCCCTGTGTGCCCTCAGGGTCTTGGGTGAGTTCGGGGGTTACTGTTTCCAGGTCCAGGGTGACAAACATATCCTGGCTGTTGGGGTAACTGGTTTCTCCGCTTCCTTGCTGCTGTGAGCTATCTATGTTCTCTCCATCCTCATCTTCCTCGTCCGCCGAACCCGCTTCCCCGTTTGCAGAGAGGGACTCATAGAACACGCTTGGGCTAGTGGTGGCTGCACCCCCTAGAATGGCATGCAGCTCCGCGTAGTAGCGGCATGTTTGCGGCTCTGCCCCGGACCTTCCGTTTGCGTCTCTGACTTTGTGGTAGGCTTGCCTTAGCTCCTTAATTTTCACGCGGCACTGCTGTGCATCCCTGTTATGGCCTCTGTCCTTCATGGCCTTGGAGATCTTTTGTAATGTTTTGCCATTTCTTTTACTGCTTCGGAGTTCGGCGAGCACTGATTCATCTCCCCAGATGGCGATCAGATCCCGTACCTCCCGCTCGGTCCAGGCTGAGGCTCTTCTGCGATCCTGGGACTGGGACTGGGACTCCATCACGGTTACCTGTGCTGATGGGCTCTGCATGGTCACCTGTGCTCTCCACGCTGAGCAAACAGGAAATGAAATTCAAACGTTCGCGGGGCTTTTCCTGTCTACCTGGCCAGTGCATCTGAGATGAGAGTGCTGTCCAGAGCGGTCACAATGAAGCACTGTGGGATAGCTCCCGGAGGCCAGTAATGTCGAATTCCGTCCACACTAACCCAATTCCGACCCCCTAAGGCCGATTTTATCGCTAATCCCCTTGTCGAGGTGGTGTTAGGAAACCGGTTTAAAGGGCCCTTTAAGTCGACAGAAAGGGCTTCGTAGTGTAAACGTGTCCAGGCTTAAGTCGATTTAACGCGGCTAAAGTCGACCTAAACTCGTAGTGTAGACCAGGCCTAAGAAATCCCAAAAGACAATCATATCTTAAAAGGAGTTATACTTTAAACATATATCTCCATAAAAATAAACAGGTTGAAATCATGTCCCTATTGAAGTCAATATGAATTTTGCCACTGACTTTAATGGAACCAGGATTTCATGCTAAGTGTTTAAATATTTTATTTTCTAAGTCTGTGACTACAATCTGATGTGCTCTAATGCCCACACTATGAGATAAGGTGGGTCACTAAACTTTAACAAGTATCAAAGGGGTAGCTGTGTTAGTCTGGATCTGTAAAAAGTGACAAAGAGTCCTGTGGCACCTTATAGACTAACAGACGTATTGGAGCATAAGCTTTCATGGGTGAATACCCACTTCGTCAGACGCAAACTTTAACAGTGACCTTATACATTCATTTATCAACAGAGCAGTCCAGCTGACTGTCAGACAGTGGACTAGATCTGCCCCTTCATTCACAGCCCGTTATACCTTACTTCAGAAATAGTCCCATTCACTTCAGTCAGCCTCCTCGTGGAGCTAGGTACTACTACTTCTGCTTAGCTCTTGTATAGTGCTTTTTTATCCGTAGGTTTCAAAGCTCTTTGTGAAGGTGGGCAGTATCATTGTCCTCAAATTGCAAATGGGGAAACTGAGGCAAGGGTTTTACACAAGGTCACCCAGAAGGCCAGTGGCAGAACTGGGAACAGAACCTAGAACTCCAGTCCAGGGTTCTTTCTACTAGGCGACTCAATATGAGTAATAGTGGCCGAACAAGACCTTGTGAAGAAGGCAAGAGGTTGCAATAGGGATCATGTCCTCATTGGAGGTCCATTCACAGTTTTGCCTGTCAATTAATTAAAAGTTGATCTCTTAATAAGTCAAACACAATTTCTCGGGCTCGATAGAAGGGTAATGATGAAATTCTAGGGCCTGTGACATACAGGAGGCAGGAGGTCAGACTAGATGATCTAATGGCCTTAAATTCTATGAATCTATGGAACGTATGTGTTTTTCTTGTGTGTATGTCAGAGTTAAAGCTTAAATGACAATTTTTGAAGCTGTTGGTGTGACCAATGTGTTGTGGAAGGAGGACAGTAATAGGTAAAAGTTGTAAAGTTTTCTCTTGGTGTCAGTAGAGAAACAGAAGTGTGGTTGTTGACCTGAACTGTTTGTGTTCTAGATTTTCAGCCTTTGAGGAGAATGTTCTTGAAGTAGAACAGAGCAATGATAATTAACATTAAATAAAGATTTTTCTGTGTGAATTTTCCTAGTTTTAAAAGAAACTGTTTAAACTGGACATGAAAAATAAAAAAGCAAATAATGCAGAACTTTGCAAAGAACAATGCCAATGTAGTGAAGAACACAGTGACTGCAGTGAGTGTTCTTACATGGAGAAATGCCAAGTTCGATTAAATGAAGCCACTGCACCTTGGCAAATGTGCTATCACACATAAAAGACGTAGTAAAGGATGGCCTCATTGATTAATTGGGCACTTTCAAATTGGTAATGCTGAAGTCGGTGTTGACATTAGAATCATCAGGGGCCCCATTATTCTCCATTAAAACAAATCTCTGATGCATCCTTAACTATGGCTTTGTGACGACTCCACCATAATATGACAAATTAGATGCAGTCGGAAGAGAGGGCAAGGGTAGAAGACTGACTGAAAGGAATGAGTTTTGAGGAGTGATTTGAGGCAGGAGCACGTGGAGGTCAAGGAGGATATTCCAGGTTTCAAGGACACAGCGAGAAAAGGTGCAGAGCTATTTGTGGAAGAAGACCAGGAGAGTGATGAGATAAGCTGAAGTGGCTGAATGTAGGAGTAGAAAGTAACTATAGATGAGATGGAGATAGGGGCAGAGTTGTGGAGGCCCCTGAAGGTGAGGGGTTTGAATCTGACCCAGAAGAAGAACAAAGCCAGTGAGGAGACTCAAGTGGGAAAGGATAGGGAGATGAAATGGCAGCAATATTATATATGAGGGACACAGTATGAAACCTGGGGAGGCCAGAGAGGGGTAGGTGCAGTAGTCAAGATTACAGAGAGATGGCCAAGGCATGGGCTGAGGATTTGGCAGTAACAATGGAAAGAGAAAAGGACTGGCAGTGTTGAGCAGCAGGATGGATTTGTGGATAAAGGAGGGAGAGACAGAGGAGTTAAATATACACAAAGATTACAAGTCTAAGTGGGGGATACTGACATTGTTATTTATGATATAGAAGGGAGCAGAAGAGGGTTTCTCTGGAGGAGCTCATGAGTCGAATGGAGAGAGGTGGGAATGAATGGCTGGTAAGGGTGAGAGACAACGTCATAGCAGAGACAAGACATGAAGCCATTGAAGTGGATGAGGTCATCTAGGGGTGGGGTATGGAGTGAGAAGAGAAGAGTGAGGAACACTGAAGGAAAAGGACAGAGGGGGAGAAGGTGAAGGAGGACACACTAAGGGAGAGGCTGCCAGAGCAAGCACAGAAACAGGAAGGGAAACAGTCCAGCACAGAACTAGTTAGTGTGTGTTAATGGCCTACAAGTGCCTCCAGGGGGCAAGTGACAATGAGGAAAAGAACTGACCAGGAGGGGTTTAGGGGGAAGAATTAGATATAAAAAAGACCAAGTAGGAGAAAAAATAATTGGTCTGCAGGTTGTGAATCATTTCCTCACCATGAAGGCCTCTGTTAGTCTCCATTGCTCGAGATATGTGTGAAATGAAGATGGACTGGATGGAACTACCCTGTACTGGACCTGAGGACTGAACTGGGTGTCACCTAACAAGTCCTTTCCGTTTTTATTTTCTGTGTTTCATTCTTCTCTCCCCTCACAGAGCAAGTCTGGACATGCTGCCCCAGGGGCTGGGAGCTCTTTCAGGCCAGCTGCTACTACTTCTATAAAGACTTTATGACCTGGGATGACAGTGAGAGGAACTGCACAGGGATGGGCTCCCACCTGGTGGTGATCAACACAGGAGCTGAGCAGGTAACTTGCTGGGAGTCAGGCTCCTCTGGGCACTCAGAGTGCAGCCCTGGAGAGGATGTTTGGGCTCTTTGTTCATTCAATCCTGGGCTTCCTCATC
>NW_020698083.1:0-5897 GCF_002925995.2 Terrapene triunguis | reverse complement strand
GAGGCGATCTGCGAATGCAGGGAGGGAGGGAGTGATCTCTGCCGCAGGGGAGAGGAGGAGGGGCTCTCTCTGGCTGTCGGAGCCTCATGTAAATGGCACCATCCGGCTGGCTGCCCTGTTAGCCGCGCGCGCTCTGCATGTGGGGGGGGAAGTCCGGACATTTACAAATTCCCCCCGGACGCTATTTTTAGCTCAAAAAGCCGGACATGTCCGGGGGAATCCGGACGAATGGTAACCCTACTCCTGACCCCAAATATGGCAATCAGCTAAACCCTGAGCACGTGGGCAAGACTCACCAGCCAGACACCCAGGAAAGAATTCTCTGTAGTAACTCAGATCCCACCCCATCTAACATCCCATCACAAGCCACTGGGCATATTTACCGCTAGTTCTTTTTTACTTTTACGGGACCAACTTTGGTTGGTGAGAAAAACAAGCTTTCCTCTTCCTCAGGTACTTTTCCCAGAGCTGAAGAAGAGCTCTGTGTGGCTCAGAGGCTTGTCTGTCTCTCACCAACAGAAGTTGGTCCAATAAAAGATATTACCTGCCCCACTTTGTCTCTCTCATATCCTGGGGCCTACATGGCCACCACTACAGGGCATCATTCAATACAGCAATATCCCGGGTGCGCTTGTATGCCATTCTGCTTTACATTCTTATTCCTCTCTATGCAATTGCTCCGTTTTACAGAAATCTTGTCCATCCCAATTAACTTTGAAATAATTACCTCCTGTTTAGCAGGATGTAAAATGACAGTGAAGGCAATTAATTCATCAAAGGGAGCTTTGTCTCTTTCACTCCTCCAGCCCCACTCTCTGATGTCTGCATTTTCTAATTTCCCTTCTCTTTGTTAAGAAAAAATTAAAGGCTATTATTACTGGGTGCTTCTCCAGCAGCTCCCAGGATTAATCCCCTGCAGTTGCAGTAAATGTCTATAGGCTCTCTGGGGGATTTTATTGTCTCTCTAAGTGGCTGCATATGTAGGAGCTGCCCTGTGACTCCCCAAATCCTGTAAAGCTGACCTGATCGGCATGCTGCCACGGATGTGCTTGAGACCCTGTATTAGAGAGAGACAGAGCTGTATGTAGTTAAATATGATTTGTTTTTAATGAATCAGTTTTTCCAGTGGATTTGTGCATGGCACACTAAGTAATAGTGCTAGTGGGATTACGTGGGGAAAGGGTCAGGAGGGTTAGAATTTAGGAGCTGCCTTTCCTCTCTTCTTATTCCAAGAGGTTCACTTTTAATGCAGCATTTGTGGTGATCCTTGAGATTTGCAGTTCTAGCCAGACTATCGAATCTGGGCTAAGCAGCTATCTAGGCACCTAAATGCAGTGGCCAGACTCTCAAAAGGGCTCTGTGCCCAGCAGCCTCCACTGAGAACAATGAAACATAGTGCTAGAGCTGGGCAGCGAAATGGTTTTCCCATCCCAGGAAAATTTTCAAGAGTTTGAAATTTTTCCCACCCCAGATCAGAACAAAAAGCCGAAATCTTGACAAATTTTGCAAACAAAACAGTTTGGCTCAATGGAAACTTTTTGTTTTGATTTGACTTTTTTTCCCCCTGACACCTAAACAAAAAAATTCCTGTTTCATTTTGATTTCACATTTTTTCTTTTTTTCCCTTCCCCCTCCCCCACCCCCAGTCTGAAAACTTGTCAAACTAGTTCTGTTTTGCAGTTTCAGTTTGGACCAAACAACATTTTTCAGAGGAAAAACCATGTTGTTGAGAAATCCCTGACCAGCTCTAACTAATGCCTTTCATCCAGATCTCAAAGCACCTTACAAAGGGGATCAGGATGATTATCCCCGTTTTACAGATGGGGAAACTGAGGCACAGAGGGGCTGTGACTTATCAAAGATCACCCAGCTAGCCTATGGCAGAGTTGGGAATTTGACCCTGGTCTCCTTAGTCCAGAATAGCCTACTCACTGGAAGACAATTGTGGGTGCTTTTGAAAAGTCAGGCTACTACATTTAGGTGCCTTGAGTGGAATGGAGCTCTCTGAAAAATCTGGTCACTGAGAAATGAACTCCTTAGATAAAAGGCTTTGGGCCAAGCTCATCTTACTGACCTTGTTACAAAGGAGATAATAGCACTGCGCTGCCCCAGGGGCATTGTGAGGCTGTACCACGGGATGCTTGGATGCTACAGTAATGGGGGCGGCATAAGTACCATAGCTAGATAAGGGTCTTTCCAAAATACTGAAGTTGTTTTCTTTTGCAAGCATTTGTTTTAAAAGCAAAATTCAGCATGAGAATAAAATGCTTAATTGATTTTTGCCTTTGAATGCCCCTAGCAGACACTGCTGTAAACATTGTGCCAAGATACTGGTTAGATTTTGTTGCTATTTCTATTTTTCTTTTTCTTTTAAAAAAACAAAAACAAAAATACCTCTCCAATATCTTCTCCCAGTAGCTTGAATGAATTATGTGTGTGTGTGAAAAGAGTGCCCCATCACAGCTTGATCTGAGGCTGCTCAGAGGGGGGAGG
The DNA here is from genome assembly GCF_002925995.2 of Terrapene triunguis. Lineage (NCBI taxonomy): Eukaryota > Metazoa > Chordata > Testudines > Emydidae > Terrapene > Terrapene triunguis. The sequence continues at coordinate 3,404 of NW_020698083.1, read as the reverse complement.
AGGGATGTGAATGCAATGTCTTCACTTGCAGGAGGTTTCTTATTAGTGGCAGAAGAAGATACTCAGCTGGGCTTGACTCTGATCTCACATGGCTTTATCAGTGCAGCTCTAGTCGAGTTGCAGCAGCGTGAGCAGGATTAGAATCAGAGTGGCTGTCTTCACACGCTGAACACAACGTCATAATCTGAGGCAGCATTCAGGTTGTCCTAGTGAGAGGACAATGACCACAGGGCAGGACTTTCCCTTTTGACTTGAGTTGTGTGAACCCGGGGCTGCTTCCCTCAATTCTTCAAAATCTCATTAATCAAGAACCGGGGCTGGAGATTTCCCCACAGCTCCTATCACGAGGGGTGACTGCACCACACGGCTGGGGCAGGGTTAAGGATGAAGGCCAGGAAGTGAACTAGCTGTGAGAGGGGAAACAGTGTGATGCGCAGTGGGGCGGGGAGCTAGAGAGGTGGAGAAAGCAGGGATGCTGCAGTCAGAGGCAGGCTTCACCCTCTCCCTACTTCCCATACGTCAAGGCAAACCTTCCCCTCTCTGTCCCCTTGCCTTCTGCTCTTCACTGACCCCCTCCTCTCTCTCCCACAGCCAGGCCAGGTTGTCCCCTCCACTGTGCACAGTGTTGCCGGTGCTTGCAATTTGATCATGGGCTTTGATCATCTGCTTAATGCCCCTGCTCCTGGAGTCAGGCATTTACATGAGAACTGCAGCCCTCCTTAATGAAGCGGAAGTATGTTTGTAGCCCTCGTGGCAGCAGAGACTGGCTTGAAGGCATGATGTGAGTTCACTCTAAAGGCTCAGCCTGACCTGGCCAGACCCACTCACATGCCACGAGGGTCAGGGTGAGCTGCCATTGCTTCTCTACACTCGCTCTGAAATGAGCCTCTGTAAGTCCAACGAGAGACTGCTGAGCTGGAATTGATATGCAAACTAGACACAATCAACTCAGGGTTAAATAGGGATTGGGAATGGCTGAGCCATTACAAACATTGAATCTATCTCCCCTTGTAAGTATTCTCACACTTGCTTCTTATCAAACTGTCTGTACTTGGCTATCTTGATTATCACTTCAAAAGTTTTTTTTCTCTTACTTAATTGGCCTCTCAGAGTTGGTAAGACAACTCCCACCTGTTCATGCTCTCTGTATGTGTGTATATATATCTCCTCAATATATGTTTCACTCAATATGCATCCGAAGAAGTGGGTTGTAGCCCACGAAAGCTTATGCTCTAATAAATTTGTTAGTCTCTAAGGTGCCACAAGTACTCCTGTTCTTTTTATAAGTCAGCTGGGACCCACAGTTAAGGCCACTCTTAACACGATTCCCGCTCATCCTGTTCTCCAAACACCCCTAGACATAGGGCAAAACCCTGCTTAAGTGAGATGGGCCCCAGCTCTGAGCTTGGCTCTGCACCTCAGCCTGTCTCCATGACTTCCTCCCCAAAACACCCCTGTAATGGGTGGCACTCACCTCTGACAAGCACCCCCTGTCCGAGCGTGTGTGCCTGTACTCTCTCTCTGGTTATGGTAGGTCTTCAGCGACTCAGCCCTCCAGCCAAGTCTCACACAATCTGTATGTGCAACACAAACAAAAAAAACCCTTCCAGGGTACATAGTGCAACAAGGGCCAATCCCAGTACCCCTTGGTTGGGACATTTCTTCCTGCAGCCCTCCCCGGGCTCAGGCTTTGAGCAGTCCCACAGTCCAAACAGTCCTGGCCTTGGTAGGGGGCCAGGTAGGGTTAACACCTGGCTGGTATTTGACTAGCCTGGCCGGGTTTTTTATGGATTCTCCAGTTGCCAGAAAATAATTTAATCTGCTGGGGTTTTGTACATGGGTCTAAAGATTTGCATTATTCTCACAATACACTGGGATAGCTAATGGTAAAAGTTTCTGTGTCCAGCTAAAGATGCTGCAGTGTCCCAATTCCACAGTTTAAGTGATCAAAACAGTTGAAAATACAGCAGCTGTCTGCCCACCAACACGCAAGCACAGAGTGTGTGTGTGTGTGTGTGTGTGTGTGTGTGTGTGTGTGTGTGTGAGAGAGAGAGAGAGAGAGAGAGAGAGGGTTTGAGTCACGCAGGAGTGAGGAGACGTGATGTTATCAATCTTATCTATACATGTTATCTCTCTGGATACTATAAGTGGCTGTTGAAGGCGAGGGTTGTTGAGTTGTATTGTGGTTGTGGGGGGTTGGTTGCGGTGGGCTTGCTGGGGGGGGGGGAAGTGGAGGGGGTGCCAATTTTTTGCATGTCAAAGGTGGTAACCCCTAGGGTGATGACCACAGGAGACAATCCTCCCTGGAGACAATATTTTTGCCCTCTCTGGGCCTCTCTCTGATCCCAGCTTACCAGTAGAGTCACTAAACAGTTCAGGTTCCCTTCTGGGGGTGTATCACAGTTCAATATTCAGTAAATTACTTATCTTCTTTGAGGTCTTCGGTCCCTTCTCTGGGATTAGCTTCATCTCACTCCTCAGACTCCAGGCAGCAACTGACTGCAGCTCCTTTTATAATAGCCTGGTGGGCCCAGACTGGCTGCTTCCCTGCTGCCTCTCTCTGATGGCTGCTTCCTTGCCACCACTCTAGGCCGCTTGGAGGACTCATATCTACTGCTCCTTTCTGGGACAGGAAGTGGTAGGACCGTGAGGCCTCCAGGAATGGGGCCTCTGGGCCTGGTACACCCTGTCACAACCCTGAGAAGAGTTGAGCCGGAGTTGTATTTAGATTCACTGGGTTATCTCAAGTGTAAGCCCCCATGTGGAAAGGGTTTATCTCTGCCCCATTGTGACTAAGCAAATATTAGCAGCAATCCCCCATGATTCTCAAGCTGCTCACTAGGAGGCCATATGGTGTAGGATTCAACTTCTCAATGAGATGTTAGTGATCATAATCCTATTTCCCTGGCCCTATTATTCTATTACAATACTGCATTATGTCCCATTATCATGCCACTTACAAGGACCTAGGGGTTACAGTGGACAAGAAGCTGGATATGAGTCAACAGTGTGCCCTTGTTGCCAAGAAGGCTAACGGCATTTTGGGTTGTATAAGTAAGGGCATTGCCAGCAGATCAAGGAACGTGATCATTCCCCTCTATTCTGCATTGGTGAGGCCTCATGTGGAGGCCTCACCAGTTTTGGGCCCCACGCTACAAGAAGGATGTGGAAAAATTCGAAAGAGTCCAGCAGAGGGCAACAAAAATGATTAGGGGCTGGAGCACATGATTTATGAGGAGAGGCTGAGGGAACTGGGATTATTTAGTCTGCAGAAGAGAAGAATGAGGGGGGATTTGATAGCTGCTTTCAGCTACCTGAAAGGGGGTTCCAAAGAGGATGGATCTAGACTGTTCTCAGTGGTACCAGATGACAGAACAAGGAGTAATGGTCTCAAGTTGCAGTGG
>NW_020698082.1:0-18689 GCF_002925995.2 Terrapene triunguis | reverse complement strand
CAGCCATCGGGCCTGGAGCCCCCTGACGCAGAGGGAAGCCTCAGTACCGTAGGCAAGTCAGCGCACGGGGTTGGTGCAAGGGACCCGACGCTCTCCGACACCCTCCAGAGACCGGCACCAGGAGAAGGTGAGCCGACCACTGCCGAAGGCTTCTGGAAGTCACTGCTCCAGGTCTCAGGAGCACCAATACCGGTCCCACGAGCAGCGGTACTGATCCCGTTCCCGATCGACAAGAAGCCGCTCGTCGACCTCCCGCCAGCACAGCTCGATGGCACCGCCGTGGCCTTTTCGCTCAGCGTCTCCAGAATCCGGCGCCGACTCGGGCCGATACAGTTACCCGCACCGGACAGCAGAGAACACCTGGCTGGCTGGCAACCCCTGTAGGGATTGCTGGGACACGGGCCCTTCTGGACCCCCTGGTCCTACCACCAGCGGCAAGGGGCTCCCTCCAGGGCCAGGTACTTGGTGTCCCGGTCTCTGCATCGACGCTCCTCCGTGCGGGAAGCTACGGCGTCCAGACCGCCTGCGCCGCCGCCGAGCGAGAGACCGGAGAAACCGGCACCGAGTCCGGTGCCACCCCAGGGTCAGCTGTCCAGGCCCGAGCTGGAAGCCCCTCCTTCGGGGGAGGGGGACCAAGGGGACCAGCAGGAGGAAGCGGAGCAGCTGCTGACCTCCTCGTCATCCCCAGATGAAGTGGTGGCAGGCACAGTGGTATCAGGATCTCCACCAATAGACCACAGAGCCCACCAAGAGCTACTGCGTAAGATTGCTCATAACTTGGGGTTACTGGCCGAGGAGACGGTGGAGCAGCAAGACCCCATGGTGGACATCCTGAGCCCAAAGGGTCCATCCAGAATAGCGCTTCCGCTTATTAAGACCATACAGTCGAACTATAAGACTATATGGCAGACTCCAGCCTCCAGCGCCCCAACAGCCAAAGGTGTGGAACGCAAGTACTTCGCCCTGTCAAAGGGGTACGACTTCGTTTTGCCACCCAAGCCCATGTTCCTGGTAGTCTCGGCGGTAAACGAGAAAGAGCGCCATGGGCAACAGGCCCCAGCCCCTAACGCCAAGGAAGCGAAGCGCCTGGACCTGTTTGGCAGGAAGGTGTATTCCTCAGGGGGCCTCCAGTTGAGGATTGCTAACCAAGAGGCCATCCTCAACAGGCATAACTTCAACTCCTGGGTGGCAGTGGGGAAGTTTAAGGACAGCCTCCTGCAGAGTTCCCACAGGAGTTTACGGCTCTGGTGGACGAAGGCAAGGCCGTAGCGAAGACCTCTCTCCAGGTGTCCTTGGATTCGGCGGATGCGGTGGCCAGGACAGTTGCGTCTGGCGTGGTCATGTGACGCTCGGCGTGGCTACAGGAGTCAGGTCTGCCACCTGAGGTCCAGAACACGCTCCAGGACCTCCCCTTCGAAGGGTCCGGGCTCTTTTCGGACCAGACGGACGCAAAGCTGCATAGCCTCAAGGACTCGAGGGCCACACTTAAGTCGCTGGGTATGCACACCCCGGCGACCCAAAGAAAGCCCTTCAAGCCGCAGCCGCCTCCTCGGTGTCACTACCAACCTCATCCTATGCAGGAGCCCTACCGCAGGCGAAATGGGGATAACAGGAGGCGGCACAATAATAACAACAATAGCTCCAATAGGCCAGGCTGGAGCCAAGGCCAACATAAGTCTCAGCCCGACCCTAAACCAAGCTTTTGAAGGTGCGCTCGAGGACAGCGTACCAGACCAATCACCGGATCCATCCCCTTGTTTCCTGGACCGCCTGTCCCGCTTCTCCTGTGCATGGTTCAGTATTACGTCAGACCGCTGGGTGTTACGCATGGTGCAAAGCGGTTACAGGCTGCAGTTCTTCTTCCTGCCTACCTCTCACTCCTCTTTCCCCGTCCCTCTTCAGGGACCCTTCTCATGAGCATCTCCTGGAAAAGGAAGTTCGCACGCTCCTAGAGGTGGGGGGCGGTACAGTTGGTACCAAAGAACCTAAGGGGAAAAGGGTTCTACTCCCGCTACTTCCTCATTCCCAAGGCCAAAGGAGGCCTTCGTCCCATTCTGGACCTGCGCGGGCTCAATAAGTTCCTGGTCAAGGCCCGGTTCCGCATGGTCTCTCTGGGCACCATCATCCCTTCCCTGGATCTGGGGGACTGGTACGCTGCCCTCGACATGAAGGACGCGTACTTTCATATCGCCATCCACTCGGTGCATTACCAGTTCACGGTTCTCCCGTTTGGCCTAGCTACGGCCCCACGGGTGTTCACAAAATGCATGGCGGTGGTGGTGGCCTTCTTACGGAGGCAGAGGGTTTGAGTTTACCCGTACCTCGACGACCGGCTCCTGGTGGGCCGGTCCGAAGAGGAGGTTCGGTCCCACGTGCAAGTGGCCTTGAGACTATTCCGCACGCTGGGGCTCCTGGTCAACTTCCCCAAGTCCACCCTCATTCCAACGCAGAGTGGAATTCATAGGGGCGGTCCTAGATGCGGTACAGGCAAAGGCGAGCCTCCCAGTATCACGATTCCTGGCCATCCAGCAAGCAGTGAACTCCCTGTGCCAGTTTCCCACTACAACTGCCAGATGCTGCCTGAGGCTGCTGGGCCACATGGCAGCATGCACACATGTGGTCAAGCATGCCAGACTGAAACTCAGGACGCTGCAGGCTTGGCTCACTCGTGTATACCGCCCAGGCAGGGACCCCCTGGATTTGGTAGTGACCGCCCCGAGGGAAGTGTTGGACTCCCTACAGTGGTGGCTGTCCCAGACCGTGGTTTGCGACGGCATCCCCTTTGCTGCACAACAGCTGGACCTGGCGCTTGTGACGGACACGTCAGACCTCGGATGGGGTGCTCACCTAGGAGACCTCAGGGCTTTTGGTCGGGAGCGGAGCGGTCGCTCCATATCAATGTGAAGGAGTTCAGGGCGGTTCGTTTAGCCTGCCAGATCTTTCACGCCGCTTTGAGTGGTCACAGCGTGACAGTTCTGATGGACAACACGACCGCTATGTTTTACATAAACAAGCAGGGCGAAGCCCGCTCCTCACTGCTCTGCCATGAGGCTCTCCTCCTCTGGAACTTCTGCATAGCCCATGCCATTCACCTCGAGGCGTCACATCTCCCGGGAGTGCGGAACAAACTAGTGGACCACCTCAGCAGGTCGTACCGCATGCATGAGTGGACGCTCAGAGTGGACGTCATGTATTCGCTCATCCCCAGGTGGGGGTTTCTCTGGGTAGACCTGTTTGCCGCCAGGGGCAACGCCCAGTGCCCGCAGTTCTGCTCATTCCTGGGCTGCAGCCGGGTTCAATAGCAGACGTGTTCGCGATCCCGTGGGGAAGGGAATTAAAATACGCCTTTCTCCCGCTTCCTCTGGTGCACAAGGTCCTGCTCAAGGTGTGCAGGGATGGGGCGGCGGTCATCCTCATCGCCCTGGCCTGGCCCCACCAGCACTGGTTCACTACGCTCTTGGAGCTGTTGATGGAAGCCCCGGTAACCCTGCCTCTACACCGGGACCTCATCACGCAGGACGGAGGGCGGCTCCTCCAACCCGACCTGCAATCACTGCATCTGACGGCGTGGAAGCTCTGTGGCTGAACGCTTTCGAGAGCCAGTGCTCCCTCCCTGTGCAGCAGGTTCTACTTGGTAGTAGGAAACTTTCTACCAGGGCGACTTATCTGGCCAAGTGGAAAAGGTTCTCGTGCTGGTGTGGCTCCAACAGGTCCAGCCACACCAGGCTCCAGTGCCCACCATTCTAGAATACCTACTGCACCTCAAGCAGCAGGAGTTGGCCCCGTCCTCGATCAGGGTACATCTGGCGGCCATCTCTGCCTTCCACCTGGGGTTTTCAGGAGGCTCGGTGTTCTCCCACCCAATGGTGAGGCGGTTCCTTAAAGGACTGGAGAGGGTGTTCCCTTACTTGCGCCCCCCCAGTTCCCCAATGGAATCTCTACTTAGTCCTTTCTAAGTTTATGGGGCCCCCGTTCGAGACCCTTGTTACCTGCTCCCTCCTCCACCTTTCCTGGAAGGTGGCATTCCTGGTGGCCATTACCTCGGCCAGAAGGGTATCTGAGCTGAGGGCACTCACCCTTTCGTAAATCCACGCAGCTGTTCGTGGTCGTGGCGGAAAGGATGAGAGGGCTCCCGGTGTCGGCGCAGCGAATCTCCTCCTGGATTACAGACTGCATTCGGGCGTGTTATGACCTCACAGGTGTTCCGGCCCCGCTGGTCACTGCCCACTCGACCAGGGCGCAAGCAGCTTCAGCGGCTTTCCTGGCACAGGTCCCAGTCCAGGAGATCTGCAGAGCAGCCACCTGGTTGTCGGTGCATACCTTTACAACCCACTACCCCACTACACGGTCAACCAGCAGGCCCGAGAGGACGCAGCGGTTGGCGTGGCGGTCCTCCGATCAATTGCTCCGTGACTCCTATCCTCCTCCGAAGGTAAGCTTGTGATTCACCTAATGTGGAATGGACGTGAACAAGCACTCGAAGAAGAAAAAACGGTTACCTACCTTTTCCTAACTGTTGTTCTTTGAGATGTGTTGTTCACATCCATTCCACCACCTGCCCTCCTACCCTTCTGTCGGAGTTGCCAGCAAGAAGGAACTGGAGGGGGTTGGGCCAGTGGGGGTATATATGCACGGTGCAGTGGTGCCGCTCAGGCAGGGGCCCCGCTGGCCCGACGGGTACCGCTAAGGGAAAAGTTTCCAACGCTCGTGCACGCAACACGCGCACACGTAATGTGGAATGGACATGAACAACACATCTCGAAGAACAACAGTTACGAAAAGGTAGGTAACCGTTTTTTCCACTTTTGCTTTGCATTTTATATAAGCAGTATTTAGAAATTTACCAAAAATTATATTTTCTTACTACTTCATACGGTAAAATTTGTGTAAATTTCAATATACCGCTCCCTTACAACAATAGATCAAACAGACATAATGGGTTGCAAAGGGAGCGTTCCCAGTATGATTGTTTCCATAATAACTAAAAACAGCAGCTATTGTGAATGTAAATCTTTATCTTAAATTTTAGAAAACTATAGTTGGTTTATTCTTCCAAAGAAACTCTACATCATTAGAAAATGCTATACTGTTTCTCAGAGGGCATTTTCCAGATTTTAACAATAACCTTCCAAGTTATTAGTGAAGTCCCAAATCATCACTTTTTCAATGATTTCTGAAGAAGTACATTTGGATTATGTGTATGTTCTCCAAACATCTTACCAGTATTTCTACATGATTTTCCACTTCCATTTTCTTCTGCAGTTTAGGGTTACTCCCCCTTTTAAAAAAACAAAAGACTCCCATCCTGTTACAAGGTGAAGTTGTGGGAATTGATTAGGGTAGCAGTTATTTGAGCATAAGATGGTGCCAATCCCTGTCCTTGAAAAATAACTAGAAGTCCCAAAGTGTACATATTTATATATTGATATTTGAGAATGGCCTGTTTAGCTTGTATGCATATTGGGAGCTGTTGAGTTTCAAGGAAGAGAGGGGAATGATGGTAATTTACAGGTAGATAACCTAAATTTGAATGGAACTGCTAAATTTTTGTCTGTGCAAGGTCTCTTACTGCGGGGTGTTATCTGCAGCATATTAAGCACCGGAGCAGCACAGATTTGAGTGCTCTAAAAATAATTAATGAACTCTTTCATCTTCACTTGAAAAAGGAATTGCCAGTACCATTTATCTCTAACAGGTGTGTGCTGAGTTTTTTGAGTTTTGAGATTTTCAGATGGCATTATTTTCTTCCCTTTCCTATGTTCCCTTAAAAAACAAAATACGAACGCAGGAGGAGATGGGTGGGGAATTTCTAGAACAAAATAAGTGTCCAAAACACAAGACCTGGTAGTAATGAGAGATCTTTAACTACACATATATCAGTTGGTAAGTAATGTGCAAAACACACTGTCCAACAAGTAGTTGGAATGTGTTTGGGACAACATTTTATTTAAGAAGGTGGAAAAAATAACAGGTCAGCTTTGAGATATTTCTGACTAATGGGGAGGAATTGGTTGAGAATCTGAGGGTGGAAGGCTGCTTGGGTGAAAGTGATGTCAAAATGATAGTTCATGATTCTAAGTAAAGGAAGGAGTGAGAGCAGCAGAATAAGGACAACGGACTTCAGAAAAGCAGACTTTGACATGGGTCCCACAGTAAGGAAATCTAAGGAGAAAGGGAGAGATGACAATTTCTGAGAGACAGTATTAAAGGCACAATAGCAAACTATACCAATGTAGAGAAAAGACAAGAAGAACAGTAAGAGACCAATATAGCTGTATCTGTAGCTCTTTCATGACCAGAATATCAAAAAGTGTCAACTTGGACAAATTGGCAAGGATGAGAATAAAAGAATAGTTATAGCATGACAAAATCAGAAAGGCTAAGGCACAAAGAGTTCAACTAGTAAGGGATGTGAATAGAAGTAAGAAGATGCTCTATAAATACATTAGAGGTAAGGGAAAGGCAAAGGATGGTCTAGGTCCATTAGTTAATGGGGAAAGAGACTAATAACGGATGATGCAAAGAAGGTTGAAGTGTTAAATGCCTATTTTGAGTCAGTCTTCACTGAAAAGGTTAACTGTGACCAGATGCTTAACACAATTAATATTAACCAAGGGGAAGGAACATAGGCCAAATTAGGGAAAGAACAGGTTAAAGAATATTTCAATAAATTAATGTATTCAGGACAGCAGCACTTGATGAAATTCACCCTAGAGTACTTAAGGACAATAAGCAATCTAAGAACCATTAGCGATGATTTTTAAGAGCTCGTGAAAGATGGGTGAGGTCCCAGAGGATTGGAGAAGGGCAAACATAGTACCTATCTTTAAAGAGAGAGGGAAAGAGGAGGACCTGGGAAATTATAGACCAGTCAACCCGATACCCATAAGGATACCAGAACAAATTATTAAACAATCAATTTGTAAGTACCAAGAAGATAATTGGGTGTTAACTAATAGACCACATGGATTTGTCAAGAACAAATCATGCCAAACCAACCTAGCTTCCTTCTTTGACAGGGTTACTGGCCTACTGGATAAGGGGGAAGCTATAGATATGATAGATGTTGATTTTAGTAAGGCTTTTGATGCAGTCGCACATGACATTCCATAAGCAAACTAGGGAAATGTGATCTAGATGAAACTGCTATAAGATGGGTGTACAACTGCTGAAAAATCATTCTCACAGAATAGTTATCAGTGATTCATTTCAAACTGGGAGGACACTTTAAGTGGGGGTCCCACAGAAAAGTGCTGTTGGTCTGGTACTATTCAGTATTTTCATTAATGACTTGAAGTGCAGAGTGGAGAATACACTTATTAAATTTGTGGATGGCATGAAGCTGGGATGGGTTACAAGCACTTTGGAGGACAGGATTAGAATACAAAATGATCTTGATAAGTTGGAGAGTTGGTCTGAAAGGAATGTGATGAAATTCAGTGATGACAAGTGCAAAGTAGTACACTTAGGAAGGAAAAATCAGATGCACAAGTACAAAATGGGGAATAGCTGTGTAGGCAGTAGTACTGCAGAAAAGGATCCGGGCATTTATAGTGGATCACAAAGAGAATGAGTCGTCAATATGGTGCTGCTGTGAATAAAGCAAATGTCATTCCTGCGGTATATTAACTGGGAGATTCCTCTCTCCTGAATGCTGGGAGGCCTTAGATGGTGTGTGTATGTCTGTGAGCGTCCATCCAGTATTGGGTACCAAACCATAAGAAAGATGTGGAAAAATTGGAGAGTCCAGAGAAGAGCAACAAAAATAGAGGTTTAGAGATCCTGATCTATGAGGAAAGGTTGAAAAAAGTTGGTTATATTTAGTCTAGAGAAGAAAAGACTGAGGTGGGGACAGGACATAAGTCTTCAAATATGTAAAAGGTCATCATAAAGAGAATGGTGGTAAGTTGTTCGCCATGTCTACCAAGGGCAGGACAAGAAGTAATTGGCTTAGCTTGCAGCAAGTGTGCTTTAGGTTAATATCAGGAAAAACGTTCTGACTAAAAGATAGTTAAGCTTAACTGTGTACTTGAATAATATACTTGTAGATCTAATTTAATATTTGAACAGGAATTGATTTTTTTCCAGCTTTTAGTTAATTACTGTTATAAAAGTCCCATATGGAATTCCAAGGGCAACATATGTGATAGGCATGTGTAGGACCCATGGATCTTGAGAGGTTGGTTGTGGGGGGTATTGATAACTGTCACAGTGGAGATGTGTGTGCAGCTTTTGAATTTGTTATGACACAGTCTGGTGCTGCTTTGAGTTGGTGGGTGTATGTCATCCAGTGCACTAAATGCCCCAATAACAACTATCTGGGTGAAACCAGACAATCACTACACTCTTGAATTAACTCCTACAGAAAAATGATAAGACCAAAAAACCTCATCACCCGTGGGTGAATACTTTTTACAAAATGATCACTCTGTATCTGACTTCTCAGTCTTTTTCCTCAAAGGAAACCTGTACAACAGCTTCAAAAGATGAGCCTGGGAACATAAATTAGATACCAAAAATTATGGACTCAATAGCCTCACTGGATTTATGGCTCAATACAACAATCTAGAACCTACTAACCCTCCTTTTTCCTATGATTGCATGAGTGTTAACTGCCCATTTCATCTTGAATGGTCTTTTACAGCATTTTAACTCCTTATGCTAAACAGTCTGTTCCCTCTTGCATTTAGCTGTGACAATGAGTACCTTTCACAGACCTGAAGAAGAGTTCCATGTAGCGTGAAAACTTCTCTTTCATCAACAGAGATTGGTCCACTAAAAGATATTTCCTTACCCACCTCATTTCTCTAATATCCTGGAAACAACACTGCAATTAATTGTCATAATATTCATTCCCAAAGTAAATTCAAGAAATATTCTTCCTTCTGTCAAGCAGCAAAGTCCAGTCCTGAGGAGCACTGACAGTCTTAGGGAAGAGAAGTCATGTTTCTTGTATTGAGATTTGTCAGGCATCTGCATGAGCATTGGTATATACATTCACCCATATTTTATATATTGGTTATTTTAACCTTGGCCTTTTTTTTGGGGGGGGGGGGGGGGGAGAAGTCAGTGCTGTAGTGCCCCAGGAAAGATGGAATATATATAATATACTTGGTTTTAGATGTCCATATTTAAAGGATGCTTCTGCTTCCCACCCTGGAGGCACATAGCTATGAAAATCCCATTGTAATGGATCTGCGGACCTGAGCACAAAAGAATAGGAAAAATTGTTTGTCCATTTTTTTTTTCTTTCTTTCTTTCAAGTAATGAGGTCCACAGATCTGGCCTGCCCTGTAGACAAATTGCATCATCTGGAATAAAGATGGAAATTGACATCCCCTTCCCATTCCCTTGCTGTCACTGACCAACCGATCTGATTCTGGTCCCTAATTACAATCAGTCTGAAGTAACAGATCTGTGGATCTTATTACTTTAAGAAAAGAAACTTTAAGGTAAGTGCAGATACATTTTCCCATTGTGGTGTTTTCTTTAATACTTAGGCTGTCCTACCCCCCCCCCCCCCCCCCCCGCCTCAACATTTCAGAATGAAAATGTGGCTGATGTATCAGATCACCACCTGACTGAGAAGGAACTCTTGTGTAAACTTTCTTGTTTTTGGAACTGAAGGACCCAGGGTTCTAGGCAGTTACATCCTATCTGGCATAGAAGATAGGGCCACATGAGGATTTGGCCAGCTCCATCTTCTCCATACTTCCTGCAATAGCTGTTCCAGCGTAACTCCCACATGTGGACAATTTAGTCTGGAGTAAAAGTGACTTCATTCTGGAATAATTACTCATTTCAAAATAGTGTCCACACAGGGGAGTTATTCCAGAGTAATGACTGTCATAGTTATTCCAATTTTCTCCATTTAGATGAGGCCTTAATTGCTGTATTTGTAATGTCCATTTAAACCAGTTCATTGTTTTAATGTGTAAGGGAGCTTTTCTTGTAAAATTTAAGACTGTCAATGCATTCTCTTACTAACTTAGGATCTGAGCAACTTAAGTGCTTGTGTTTGTTTGGAAAGTTTTTTCTGTTCCCTCAAAAAGAAATGAAGGTTTAGCCCTAATTGTTTCAGGGTTCAGTTTCCTACCACTCCCCCTCTCCCAAACACAGAGGTAAAATATTTCCTTGAAAAGCAGCAAGTAGCAGATGCTTTAATCTGTAACTGGTAACTCTCTTAAATATGAGAGTTTAATTGCTCTTCTTTGTTTTGTGTTTTTTAACTTAAAATTTCTGTTTTAGTTTACGATGGTATCAACATCCCACTGAAGAAGAATTACGAATTCTTGCAGGGAAGCAACAAAGGGGGAAAAGCAAAAAAGATAGGTAAATGTTTTATTTAATAATCTTAAGCACTTTAACATACTGCATGCAATGACTTATTTGCCACCTGATTTTGCCAAGACATTCTATTCCTTGCCAGGCTATAATTTTGTAATATAATGTGTAGGGCATCGCTTGAGAGCAAGATGTGCTGCCATTTGCCCTCTACTTCTATTTTTAACCTACTTGAAATTTATTTTTAATGAACTTTGAAAGTGTTTGGTTCAGTCTTTTAGTTTAAAAAAAGCTCAAATTTGAATTCTTTTTTAAAAGGAATTCTATCAACACAGCTTTTCCTCATAGTATCAGTCTCAAATTTCTTGTTGCATTTCAACATCCTGTTTACTTTGTTTGCTGCAACTGTGTACTGAATTTGGAGATTGAGATATTCTCTAGTAACTAAAAGGAAACTCGTTTTGTTACGAGAGCTATTATACCTCTACCCCAATATAACACGAATTCGGATATAACGCGGTAAAGCAGTGCTCCGGGGGCGGGGCTGCACACTCCGGCGGATCAAAGCAAGTTCGATATAACGCGGTTTCACCTATAACACGGTAAGATTTTTTGGCTCCCGAGGACAGCGTTATATCGAGGTAGAGGTGTGTCTTGTAATCATTCACAAACTACATCTGTGGTCTAATCACCAGATGTCAAAGCAGTCTTTCTGTATTATTGCTTAGCTTAACCTTCTGACTTGTGTTGACATTCAACTTGAAAATCTGTTGTTCACGTAGAAGTTTGAAAATAAAGATTAACAATTTATGCAATATTTCCTTCAACTTTTACAGCTCTAATGTTTAAACTTCTGTCATCAATAAGCCTTTCTCTCATTTTGTTATAACAAATTAGAGCAAAAATAACTAAACGTATAAACTAGTAATATATCAATATTGATAGGTATTCATATGAATACCTATCAATCATTGATACAGACTTACTAGTAATCTGTAAAATTCCTACACCAAAACTTTCAAGGTTTGAGTTAATATTGCTGAACTGTATATCCCACCAATGCAACCCATAAAAAGCAAGACAAGAAGCAGCTAAGTCACGCTATACCCATCTCCTGTCCAATCATTAGTAGTCTTTCTCAACCAGAACTACCTTCTACCATCCACAGCCTGCATATTTCTCTCATTTAGAAGTCGTCATGCAGTTTCAGGTCTGACAGGAAATATAATACACCATTATGTGCATATGTACAAGCTTCAGTTTTTTTCTATATAAAAATTGCTACTAAATTTAGTAGCAATCAATAATATAATTCACCTAGTCACAAAACTTTTTTGAAACATGGAAAAAACATCTTGCGGTCACCATTTGAAATTTGACACTGTGCCTATCATATTTACACACTAATAAAATTGATATACCGTATAACTTATAACAGAGGGTCCTGTGGCACCTTTACGACTAACAGAAGTATTGGAGCATAAGCTTTCGTGGGTGAATGCCCACTTCATCAGACGCAAGTCTTGCGTCTAATGAAGTGGGCATTCACCCACGAAAGCTTATGCTCCAATACTTCTGTTAGTCGTAAAGGTGCCACAGGACCCTCAGTCTGAATCTGTAAAAAGCAACAAACACGGCTACCCCTCTGATACTTGGATAACTTATGAAAGTCACACCAAGCTTATAATAATCATCAGAACATATGAATATATAACCAATAAATGTGGCTGCATGTATGACTCTAGGTGTAGAACAGTTGTTTAGAGGAGTAGAAAAATGTCTTAAACTTGTTTTTATTTGGTGGTTAACAGGAGAACTGGTGTGGCAGGGATCTACATCATCTGATCAGCTGGATCAGGGGTCTCAAACTCAATTTGCCTTAGGGCCAGTTCCAGTCCTCAAATCCTCCCAGAGGGCCAATAATATCACTCATGCCGCCCAGAACCCACCCTCCAAAACTCTGCCCCCCCAAAAAACTCCTCCCTCCACCTGCCTAAGGCTCTGGGAGGGAGCTTGGGGGGCGGGGGAGGAGGTTTGGGGTTCGGGCTCTGGGAGAGAGTTGGGGTGAAGAAGGGATGAGAGCTTGGGCTCTGGGAGGGAGTTTGGGTGCTGGGTGCAGGCTCTGGGCTGGGGCAGGTGGTGGGGGTGCAGGAGGAAGGGGAGGGAGTTTGGGGGCAGGAGGGGGTGTGTGGGATGGGGGAGTGGGTGCGGGCTCTGGGAGGGAGGGAAGGGGTGTGGGCTCTGGGAGGGACTTTGGGGGCTGGGGGTGTGTGGGAAGAGAGTGCAGGCTCTGAGAGGGTTGAGGGGGTGCAGCGCTTACCTGGGGTTCCAAGGCAGGCTGGGCTGGGGCACTCCCCGCTGCAGCTTCCCATTGGCTGCAGGGGCGCTCGGGGCGGAGGCAGCGCGTGGAGGCACAGCCCCACCTGGGGCCGCAGGGAGGGGCTGGCCGACACGTGGAGTGAGCAGGGAGACACCGCTCAGCTCTGCTGCGCTGCCGGGACCCCGGGCCATTGTAAATCGCCTGGGGGTGGGGGAGCGCCCGGGGGCAGCAGGTGGGGCCAAGGGAGAGACCGGACCCCAAAACTGCTGGAGCCCCGCGGGCCACATTGAGGAGGTTCGTGGGCCGTAGATGGCCCGCGGGCCGCGAGTTTGAGACCCCTGAGCTGGATCGTACTTGCCAACTATTGCAGCATAACAGGCTGTGGTACTCTAAGGGCGGGTATGTCTACGTTGGGGGACGGAAAATAAAACCCAGGGCAGCGAGTCTGAGCCTGGGTCTACAGACTCAAGCTTGTGTTATGGCGCTAAAAATAGCAGGGCAGACATTCCCACTCAGGCTCGGAGGCCCAGCCTGAACTCCAGCTTGAGCAGGAACATCTACACTGCTGTTTCCTCTTTTCTTATTGAGCTAGAGCCCATATGTCCTGTGCTGCTGATCCACCCTCTCTTCCAACAACACCAGTTATCTTCAAAGCTGGATAACTGATAATTAATTCCAGTAAATATTTCTCAGCAACTTAAACTCCAGCTGATGACAAGTGGTATTCTCTCCGTGTGATTTTAACATTGCTTTCTGTCAGTCTCCAGCTGAGATGCCTGAGCCTCAGCTTCAAAGCCTCAGATTGGCATTCCTTGGTAATTTAGACACGCATGTACAATCAACAGTATTTCAAACTTTGACATGGTAAAGCGAATAAACAAGTTCATCTCAGTTATTATCTTGATGTGTGTAGAATTTAACTCAAATTACATTTTTATATATAAAAACTGCAAATATAAAAAATGTTCAGCATGTAACAACTTTTAAAGAGCTTACTATTGAAATCAAGGTAATGTTATAATAGTGAATAGATTTTTGATTAGTTGTGTGCATGGCTTTTACAGAAAATATAACGGTCATATTGAAAATAAACCCCTAACCATTCCTAAGGATATTGATCTTCATCTGGAAACAAAGTCAGTTACTGAAGTGGACACTTTAGGTAAGATAAATTTTTGTAATTGGTTGAATGTTATCCTAAATATATTCTGTGATTACAATATGTTCTTTTCCATCAAGTACATATTATTTGTGATATATACTGGAATATTTTTATGGCTAATGAGAGAGTAAAAACACAACTTATTACAAAGAAGGAAATTAGCTGAAAAGCAAGAAGTAGAACTCTTCTCTTGTTCCTTGCTTGATATCTTAATATCTGCATTAAAGAGAAGAATGGATGAGAGAAATCCAGCATAACAGATATATATTGCTACAACAGACATCTCTAGCAATGTAAGAGGACACTGGAAAGGATCAGATCATACACAGTGTACTTGAAAACGTGACAATATATGGTCGTATGCTAGTGTAGGAAGATGAGATGATTGGTGGATGTGGAAAATAAACTTTCTTTACAGATAAAACCACTAGAAGTACATGGGCACTGTGGTGGTGGGGAAACCTAAACATCTCCGATAGATATCTGACATTGTAAAGTAAAATATTTAGAAACCACAAGGAGATGCTAGAGAAACAAGCAGATGCAAATAACTTAAGTTCCTGGGATGGAGGTTGTGTCCCTAAAATATCAGGACCATGATACATAGCTATTATTAATAGGCATATGTTGTGTTGAGAAGGAGAACCCCCACAGAGCTTAAGTTGGCCATTACAATGATTAAAATGTTTAATCAAAAACAGAAAGACACAATGTTTGAAACTAGCTTGTGAGCAAGGAAAGAATTTACAAATGTCAATAAATACGAAATAAGATGACTATTACTCTAAAGAGCCTTCCTGACAGCAAAGCAAAGTTCTGCTAGAAAAAGATGATTAGCACATCTGCAGACCTTAGACTGTATCATTTAAAAAAAGGATTAAGTTATAATGCATTGAAATAACAACCAATTTATTTTGATTGTTGTTAAATTAAGTTTTGATTGTTTTGATTACAGTTAAATTAAGACAAGTGCTTTGCCAGAAGCCTTTGACTTAGTCTCTGAAGTTGTAAGGTGTGAAAGGGTTGGGAAGGTTTTGTGTGCATTTCTTACATTTTAGAACAGGGGTCGGCAACGTTCGGCACGCGGCTCGCCAGGGTAAGCAACCTGGCGGGCCGGGCCAGTTTATTTACCTGCTGACGCGGCAGGTTTGGCCGATTGGGGCCCCCACTGGCCGCGGTTCGCCGTCCCGGGCCAATGGGGGCGGCGAGAAGCAGCGCGGGTGAGCGATGTGCCAAACCTGCCGCATCAGCAGGTAAATAAACTGGCCCGGCCCGCCAGGGTGCTTACCCTGGCGAACCGCGTGCTGAATGTTGCCGACCCCTGTTTTAGAATTAGGAGCTTCACTTTGATGCAGTTGCTAAAGTTGACAGGAGAGAAGTTTTCTCCGTGCAAACCACCTAATATGCAGGAGGCATGGCATACCAGTGGTTTCTAGCCAAATAATTTCAGATTATTTTGCAAGCCAACAGAGACCATCAAAATCCTGAAGAAGAAAAATCTTTTGATTTTTAGAAGGGTGGGGGAGCAATTCCACACAAAATGTTAAGCATACATTACAGGTTAAGCACTCAGATGACAAAATTTAATGTAGATAGAACCCAAACTATTTGGCACTTTGTCTTGAATTGCAGCTGGAAATAAATTGGAAGTCATCTCATATTTTGGAATTTAAGTGCAGGACTCTCCTTTCAAAAAGCATCACTAAGCAAGCAGTGCATAAAACCTGAATACTAAATAATACTTCATAATATTTGAACTTTCTGCATTAGATGAGGTCTTTGAATGGAATTCATGTGTTAACCCTGTGTGCTTCGTGTTACAATAATCTGGTCCAGAAGTGAAAAAGGCCTGGATAAATTACCAAGTACCGAAGAGCAAAAGCACTGTTTTGCCACTGCTGCTACTTGAATATCTTAGATCTGCCTGGACATCAAGAAGCAGCAGTTGTAAAGACTTCAAGTATATTTTCTTTTAATCATGTGGTCCCTCTTTCATTTTGTCATTGCTTGCCTGAAAAAATTTCACTTATGCTTTTGGTTCCTGAAAACCTTTATTTTTCAGCATTGCATTATTTTCCTGAATATCAGTGGTTGGTGGATTTCACAGTTGCAGCTACAGTGGTGTACTTGGTAACTGAAGCCTACTACAGTTTGATGAAGCCCTCACAGGAAATGAATATCAGCATTGTCTGGTGTCTGCTTGTTTTGGCTTTTGCCATGTATCCTTTGCTGTGTTCCTAAAACATTTTATTTATTATTTTTCAAATGATAACTTGTATCCCCCTGTAATTTGCAGATGGTAATAGTGGATTGTTTATTGCAGAATTAACATTTGGAAAAGGATCCTGGATGTCAGTGAGATTATCTGTCTAGCTATGCATTCTACGTTCAATAGTTTTAGTCTTAATACCAGATTGTGTTCATGAGTGCGTGAATTTTACTTCATTTTTTTCTATAAAAGGGAAATGTTAATGCTGATTTGTAAGCCTGCAATATCAGCCTCGTCACAATGTTGTAGTATTTCTGAAGTAACTTTGTTTTGCTGAACTATACAATCATGAAGAAATGGTACAAAAAAGATTAAAAGGTGGCAGCAAAAATGTTTGTTAATATGAGCAGTAAAGTACAGTACAGAACAATATGTCCAGCTGCCATATAAACAAGTCTACTAATTGTTGCTGGAGGCAGATTTGAAGGAGAATGTAATGTTGAGAATAGGAAGAGACACGGAGTCATTTGAGAGGTAATGGATTAGGAAGTGAGAAGGGGTGTAGACAGATGAGCGAAGAGAAGTGGGGGTGGTATTGTACAGAACCTCAAAGATGAAGAATTGAACATAATGTAGAAGTATAGTGAAAACTATGCAGAGGCATATAACATCAGAACAGCTAGAGAGGCAGCTAACTGTTTGGATATGCTGGAGCAGGTGGATGTAAGAGACAGGAATGCATGAGGTAGGTAGTTGCAATAGTCAGTGAGAAATGACCAGGTTTTTACTTTTAGGGAATGGAGAGGAAACAGTTGACTGAGATGGGAGGTGATGAAGCGCCTTGTTTGCATGAGAGCCTGATTGTGAAGGGAGCAGAGCCAGAGGTGAGTTAGGCGGCAGACTGAATGACTTCCTTGCTGTTCCAATATCTTCTAGCCAGATATTGAAAGCTGCTATGGTAGGATTAATACCAGATGGATACTCCACGGGAGTTCCTGTTGTGACCCATCCTTGGTATCCGTGCCAGCTAGTAGGTGTCAAGTAAAACTTTGGAGCCCTGTT
Source organism: Terrapene triunguis (assembly GCF_002925995.2). Taxonomy (NCBI): domain Eukaryota; kingdom Metazoa; phylum Chordata; order Testudines; family Emydidae; genus Terrapene; species Terrapene triunguis. Next base: position 1,652 of record NW_020698082.1, on the reverse strand, counting down.
AATGAGCTGGCACAACCTTTGCATCTGTATATGTTCTGCTCATCTATATTTGTTAATAGAATGTATGCCTTGATTGTACTGATAAGGTACCCAATATAGCCTGAAAAAACAGATGAGATCCAGAAAACGTTTGCAGTCAGTTACTAGTTGGATTGTCATCCTTGGAGGAACTTGCTTTGTTAGCATGGTACTTGAAAAGCAGGGATTCAGTTAATGTAAAGATGATGTAATCTCATTTTGTTGTACCATAAAATATCAATATTTGACTTATCCAATTTAGGTCTAATGCATATTTATGTAGGTTTTAAAATAGGCAAAATTACCTTGCTTGTTTCTTGGCAACATGTGCTCTAGAAATATGAAACCAGTTCCCTGTTTTTTAGGGAAGGAAGGAGAGGGGAAACTAGTTGTATATACCTTACCTCAACTGGGAGAGCAGAGGTGAGGAAGAATGACCTTTGGGCAGGTGGTTAAATCACATTATGAAAGAATGGAAAGTGACAGCAGTCCACTTCAAAGACACTGGCTTTCACACTATTCAAGGCATGGTACCGTCTTACTAGAAAGTAACTGGAAAGTAGTGTCTAGTCATCATGCAACTTAAATGATGCTGTAGCTAGGATATTAAGTCTTTACTTTGTTTGATTTTATAAATGATTTGGATGTAAATCTTAATATAACTGTTATTTATATTAATGATTCAGTTTAAAGTATACAGAAGATACCTATCCCAGGCTGTAGGTGCCCTGAGAGTGGTGGTGGTGGTGGTGGTGGGGGGTGTTTTTGTTTTTTTTAAATAATCCGTGATAGAAAATAGAGAAAAAATAACATCACTACACATGTAACCCAGCCCTTCTCCAGCGAAGGTAACAAAACTAATCATGTCCCTAATTCTTCATGGACCTTTTTGCTCCATAGACCTCATCCTTCTCAGTACCTCAACCAAAAACACAGGTTTTACAGCACCCCCCTAAGGCTTGTTATATGTGAGCTATTGTAAGTTGAAGGGGAGAGTGGATTTCAAAACTTGAGCTTTCACATAGAATGTCCTGTCACAAGCTCCCCTTCTTTCAAAGGGAGCACCAGCTCATACTTTTCTGCTGACCATAATTGTGGAAGTATTGTGTGGTCTGCCTATCCCCTCCTGCCTTCCCCATTTAGGGCCTTATAGGTCAAAATCAACACCTTAAACTGTATCTGGAAGCCAATGTAGTTAGCGTGTGTGTGTGTGTGTGTAAAAAAAAAAAAAAAAAAAAAAAGTTTCAGGTGCTTGGGCAAAGATACACCCCTTAACATGTGGGTGGCTGCATTCTGGACTAGCTTCATTTTTCCATATAGTTTTAAGGAGTAGCCCATGTATGTATATTGGAGAAGTCATAGGTGACAGAGGTGTGGATTATAATGGCATTTGAGATAAGTGGTTGCAACTTTCTGTTCAGATGCAGGTGGTAAAACACAGACCTGGTTGCAACTTCCATTCCATCCATGAACAAGTGTAAAGCCAACAAAACCCCCAAGTTGCATTTATGGGAAACAAATGATGGACATGCATATTTTCAGTCTCAAAGGTGCACACAGCTATTACTGTAGCTGCTGGATATTTACCCCAACGTTTCTCAGTTTTATTTGGATTGAGCCTCAGACTCATCCAA